>NW_026728839.1:0-327500 GCF_030272615.1 Cryptomeria japonica
TCGGAGGTTTGCCAAGGCCTAGGTCAAAAATTTCTAACACGGAACTCTGTAAACTCACTGGTGCCACCTATGATGATAGATCAATGTGAGTTGATGATATTAGAGACATTGATGTAAAATTTGCAGTGATGGTGATTGGCTACAAAGTTTATCAATCAAATTGGCTAAACTCTATCTTTGAAACCGCCATTCTCATTGCATATCAGATGGTGAAGGAGGACGCACATTATGACCTGTGCAGTGTAATGTTGAAGGAGTTAATGACCAATCTCCAGAAGATAAAGCAAGATAAGAAGAATACATTCTGGTATGGTTCTTTTATCATATGTTTGGTATTTTATTTTCTGAATATGGTTCCCGATTATGGTTAATAGGATTTTGATAGACCGGTAGCAACCCAAATAGCTCAAATAATAGACCAACAAGGTGATAAACAATAAAAGGCTAATCTGTGGGCATTTTTCAAAACTTTCCAAGAAGAAATGAAGAACAGGGCTAGAATTCCTAAGGAAATTGTAGAAAAATATAAGATACTATCTTTTTTATGGTTAATAAAGATGAATATATGTTGGAGGCAGTCCATCCTAGAATAGTTTAGATTATGCTGATGGGTTATGAAGTGGATGAGGCCACACTGGATTCTTATGCACAACACAAGTATTGAAAGCTCCAGTTGATGAGAAAGAAGAGAAATTTGGCATAACTCAGGAGAAGGGACTAAAAGTCCATCAAGACTAAGTTGCACTCGCCATTCGGAAGAAAATGACAAGGGTTGCAGCTAAGATGTTGATTAGTGAGGGTCATGATAGGGCTAAAATTGAACAAAAAGTTAAAATCCTTGAAGCCTGAAGGAAGGAAGAGATGAAGCAGAAGAGTAAGGAGGAGAGGGAAGCAAAGAAGGTAGCTCAGGCCACACCCAATTTTGTACCAATTGCCACTAAAGCACCAAAACAATTGGAAGGACCATCTAGTGAGCCTTCTAGCCCCAAGCCAAAGGAATTAGTGAAGAGGAAGCAGAAATTGGGTAGATAGTACATGACTATATCTTCAGAGAAGATTGAATCTGATGAAGAGATCAAATAAGCTCTGAAAAAGAAAGGTGTCTTTACAAGGGTTGTGAGAGAAAAGAAGGAAGAACAAAAGAAGCAACCTAAGAAGGAGCCTCCTCGGAAGACTCCTAAAATCACAATTGTACATAAAAGGAATCCTAAGTTAGATGAGAAGTCTAAATCGAAAGCAAAAAGAAGAACCGATAAGAAGAAATTAGATGCTCAAGACATTATTGATCAAATTATTAATGATGGTAATTTGGATAACATTTATACATTCTATGATGATTTGTATGATAAAGACAAGAAGCTAGAGGAGGCAATTGTTTTATATCTTGATTCTTTTAGTAGGAATTTTGTTGAGTTAGAGAAAATTTTGCCTAAGGACTTGTGTGATAAATTGGAGGTCGGGAAATTACATGCTCAGAATTTGGACCAGAAAATAAAAGAAACATACTTAGTTAATCTTTGCCCATCAATAACTCCACCTAAGATTGCATATTTGATTAATAAGACCAGTTCAACATAATTTAATCCCAAACACCAGATTAATAACTTGATGCTATAGAAATTTGAAGAAATCCAAAAGGAGACCATTGACATATGGGTGAGAATTCTTTTGAATCTTGGATATGAGTTGAGTCCTAGTTTTGTATGGTCATAGAATATTCAATTACTTAAGGACAAGGAACTGGTAAAAAAAGATGAGCAAAATGTGGATACTAATCCACCGGTTACTACTCAACTGGCTACTAAGTCCAATTTTGACACTGAGGATACTCAGAATCCTTCGGCAGCAAATGCACAAGATTTAGAGGATGAGGTTGTAAAGGATAAAGATACTGAGGATAAGGTTTCAGAGGATGCACCTAAATAGAGTGAGGCACCAAGTGGCAAAGCCACTGGTGCACATAAGGAGGAGACTTCAGAAGATAAGTCACCAGCTGACACAGGCAAATAGACAGTGATAGATTTCCCTTCTAGTTTGGCAATTGACACATCATCTTTAGCCAAAGGGAAAATGTCATAATTTTCTATTAGTTTTGACAAGCCTTATCATATGATGTCACCAATAGAGAAAGTTTTGGCCACTGTAGCACTCCAGGCACAGGTAACTCAGGAATTGGCACAGGAGGAGTCTAAAGACAAAGAGTTGATTCAAAATACTTTTAAAGTTTTGAACCAGATTGTTCCAGAATTCCAGGTGTAGACACCTAAAATTAATATTTAATTAATTTAAGCCTATCAACATAATTAATTGACTTAATTGTGTTATCCTCATTCCTCTCAAAATCAATTAAATCTAATTTAATTAATCCTATCACTATTGTCCAATAATTAATTTGTCAAATAAATAAATTATTCCCCTATTCTTCTAAAGTCCCCTCCAATAATCATTTCCTCTAAACCCACTCAGTTAATTAATTTTAATTAATTAACCTAGTCATGCGATTCCTACAAATCACTTTTCCTAATCCCACTCAACCTAATTAATCCTTCTAGAATCTCTCATAATCATGCTTATCATTATCCGTCAATTTTTAATTCCCACTTATGTCACATCAACATTGAGTCTCTCAAAGAAATTCAAATTTCTTTGAATCCCTCAATGCATCCTTATTTTGGAATTTTTAATTCCTCATATTTGAAATTCAAATTTATCCCCCCTTTTCCCAAAGAATTTTATATTCCTATTTTTTTTCCCAAGGCACCCTTGATCTATGCCTTCTATCTAAAATCAATCTCAACCCTTCATGATCAAATCAATCTTGGCCCTCCATTGGCCTTCTCCAATATATAAATTGGAGCTTATTCTCCTCACAAATCATCCACTTCTCATGCATTGTCATGTTGCCTATTTCTTCTCTCATCCTCTTCTAATCCAAATCCTCATCTATCTATCACAATCCAATCCAAATATTGATCCAACCTATCTTGTTGAGCACAAGGAGAGCAATCCACATTCACTCCATCTCTCTCCAACTCTCCATTAGTCAAACTTTGGAGCTAAAAAAGTTCATGGAGGCGAGGAGGACAAGGAAGAGTTACTTGCAATGGGAGTTTCATGAGTATATTCCATTTATGTTGTCTTGTTTTCATGATGTTCTTGTTTAATCTTTCTTGATATCTCATTTAAATGGTTTTTGGTTTTATTGAATATTAATCATGCACTAACCATTTTATTGTGAGACATTTTGGCATGCCTGGTGGGACCCATGTCCCTTAATTTAATGTTTTTATGAGTTTTTTTATGATTTTAGATTGCATATTATCGCTTTAGCGCGTCCGTCTACACAATAGCACGTTCGCCTCACTGGTTCAACACGTCCGCAAGAAAAACAGCATGGGTGATTCAAATTTGAATCTTATGGTCGCCTTTTCTGTAGGTTTTTGGTAAATTAGCACGTATGAAGATGAAACAACACCTACACATGAGCCAAAATGTGTGCGCTCAGTAAAAAATCCTCCTGCCTATTTTTTTTTTGATTTTTTCAAAAAAACCGTCAATCAACGCGTGCGCAAAAGAAATAGCGCCTATGCTCGCGCCAAAATGCGTGCACATAGTCAAAATCATAAAAAAATGCAAAACAGTGCCTGCACATGCACTTCAACGTGAGCGACTAAAAAACAACGTGAGCAACTGCAAAACAGCGTGAGCGCCACGGTTCAGTGCATGCGTTTAGGTAAAAAACTGGTTTTCGTAAAATGTGCATAACTTTTTGCTCGGGTGTCGAATTTCAAAAATTCAAAAATGTGTTGGAAAGGGGATTCAGAGATATAAAATGGGTTGTCTTTAGATTTTTCATATCTATTTTCAAAAATTATTTTAACATGTGCAAATTCAACCCTTTCTTTTTTTAACTTTAGATTTCCATATTTTTAGCATATAAAATCAGTTTTTATCAAACCTTTTTTTGAAATCACTTAGAAAATCATAAGAAAACTGATTTTTCAATATTTTTTTTGGCTAATCATCTTGTTTTTGCAGTTTGTTTTTCTTTAGAGTGCCCAAGATCAAGTATCAAAAAGTACTAATCAAGTGGTTTTGCAGGTTGCCTAGGAGGTTCAAGAAAACATTGTGTTTTATTTATTTATTAGGAACCTAGATATAATTAGGGGGTAAAATAATCTTGTATTGAAGAGTCAAAGGGTAGGAGAGTATGCTCTTTCCTATCTAGGCAATCAAAAATCTAGACCCCTTTGGTCTTTTCTAAGTTTATTGCTTATGTTACCCTTAGCGGGCCTACTCTCCCGAGTTGCTCTTAGAGCCAGTGAGAGGGGAACGACCTAAGTGAGTACACCCGGACCTGGGGTTCCCAACTCACTATAATAAATAGGCCATTGAGAGGTTGGGGCCATTTGAGAGTTCACTCTCACATTGGGTGCTTAGTAGGATCCTAGAGATCTCAACCACGCTTGCATGACTACTAAGTTTTTGGTGCTTCATTGGGCTATAGGTCTCAATTGTGCTTGTACAACTACGAAGGGTAGTTCCTAACGGGAAGCCATACTAAATGCCTTGTGCATAGTGGCCAAAAAACCTTGTAGTCATTGGTGCAGAAGGTCGGACCTTCGAAGCTGCCCATATTTTTACGGCCCTTAGTAGAGACACAAAGTTCGCCATGAGGAGTTTTCATGGGAATTGATTTTTGGTTGCCCCAAATAAGTGAGTGTCATGGAGGGGAGCTAATAGGGTCAAGCATCTAAGTGTCCTCTCTGGGTAAGCGTAGCTGGGAAACCAATTGGGATCCATTGACTATTGTCTTTTCTTGCCATAGGATATGTTGTGAAGGAGCATGAGTGTCTTTTGAGTCTAACTTCTTTTGACCATTGTGTTTTCTTTACTTAACATCTCTTGCCAAGTCCATCCCCCACAACCAATCAATCCTCCCTCTTTCCAAATTCCATCTTGTCATCATCAAATCTTTAATATATTTCTATCTATCCAAGAAATTCTCCAATCCCCAATCCACTTTCATCTATTCAAACAATCATCCTTCCTCAACCAATATTTTTGTCCAAATCATTCATCCGACTTTGGGTAGCCTCCCCCTTTATTCTTCCTATTATCTATCCGTTCTTCCATAATGATTCTCCCTCTAATCCAATCAAATCTCCAAAATTCCAATCAATCAAATCCATCCATCTTCCTAATCCGGTTATCCAATCCTCCATCAATCAACCAATCCAATCCAATCCAATCCAATAAAATCAAATCCAATCTAATCCAATCCAATTCAATCCAATTCAATCCAATCAACCAACAAATCCAATACAATCCATTCAATCAATCAACCAATCCAATCACTTCAAGTCCTAATCCAAGGACCATTCCAATCAAATCAAGTCCTAATCCAAGGACCATTCCAATCCAATCAAGTCTTAATCCAAAGACCAATCCAATCCAATCAAGTCCTAATCCAAGGACCAATCCAATCAAATCAAGTCCTAATCCAAGGACTCATCCAATTCCAATCCAAATCTAATCAAATATAATCCACCATCATTCCAAGCCAATTCCTAATCCTCATCTTCATAATCTTTCCCCTCCAAAACATATTCATCCAATTCCAATCCAATCCTTCACTCTCAACATGACTACCCAGAATTTCAAAGCTTGGTATGAGAAGATGCTCATGTGGAAGTTCATGAATCTACCTACCAAGTTAATCCCATAATCTCCCACTCACTTATCATACCTTCATCCATCCCATCTCAACACATTACACCCAATCCCAATCTATATCATATCCTTTATCCTTCCTCTACCTTCGATAAGAGAAATCCATCTTATTCCCCATCCATATCTCCATCTTATTCCCCATCCATATCTCCATATTATCCCTCATCCACATACTCCTCTAATATAATATGTATACCTCCATCTCCCCCCCAATCTACATCCCAATCCCCATCTTTCTACATTACATTTATTTCCTCTACTCCCCATCCAAATCCATTACTCCATATTCCTCCAAGCATAAATCCTAATTCCATAATCCATTATCCTAATCCTCCATCCAATCCCAATCCCAATCCCAATCCCCCATCTAATCCCAATTCCCATCTAATCCTAATCCTTCAAAATCCATATTGTCCACATCCTCCAAATCCATAATCCATAATATTATCCAAGACATGCTAGCAAAGGAGACAAAATCCTCACCTCAAAGAAAAGTGGCCAAGTCTCCTCAAGTACTCCATCCACCCCAAACACCTCCACCTCAAAAAAAATCCCAATCCCCTACACTTCATGATACCTCTATTTCCCCATCTACTCACATCAAAGCTTCCATATCTTCCTCCATCACACAATCCCCACAAGTCCAAACATGTCAAAATCTTGTTCCAATGCATGCTAGCATAGAATCCTCTCCATCTCACGATGTATCTCCCTCCACTCCATCTAATGATGGTATCCCCTCCACTTCCTCTCATGATCATATGATTCCTCTATCCAACCCTCTCCCTCCATCGCATGTTCCTCTTCCATCTCATGATGCAATCACCCCTTCCGCTCCATCTCATGATACCCTCCCTAGTCAAGATCAAAGCATTCCTTCATCTCCATGTCGTGATCTCAATACATCTAAAAATCCTAATCCTCCTTCCACATCCCATCCCCCTCAAAATGGACTCGCATCTCATTTTCAAAATAATAAGGGTCCTCAAGCTAATGCTCAAGATGTTGGTACATCCTCTATTCCTCCTAAATCCAAATTTCCTTTATACAAATCAAAATCCCATTATCCCCTATCATCCACATCCATTTTGGGACCCTATATTCCAAAACTAAATCCTCCATTCCTTCCATCCATTTTGGGTTCTTACATCCCTCCATCCACTATCCATAAGAAATATCAACAAGGCCACACATCATTGAATGCCTCCCAACACTCTCCTTTCATCATCCCACCATCCATAAAATCCTTAAGTCATTCATCCTCGTGCACCCATCCCATTGCTATTGGAAGAAATTTGGATGCCCAATCTAAAAAGCATAAAGCTCAAAATCCACAAAAATCAAAGGATCAACATGTCCCCTCAAAATGACATGCTCAAAAGAAAAATGTGATCCAAAAGAAAGAAAAATAAAAAAGGCCACAAAGGCCCCAAAATAAAAAAATCAAAACCTATGTGGATTCCCAAAGAAGCAATGCATCCCAAAGCAAAATCAAAATTGGCATCCAAACTTGTTAATCCAAAAGCTCCATCCATTCATAAGTCCTCCAATCCTCCATCTAACACTCCTCCATCTTCAAAATCCATTTTGGGTCCTTATGTCCCAAAATCCATCATCCCAACTTCATCATCCCCTTCTTCTATTTTGGGTTGTCATTTCGCAAAATCCACACTCTATCCCCCATCTAATTCAAAACACTCTCCTCCACTACTCCACCACCCTTCAAGGTGTGTGCCAATGTTGATCTTCCACAAATTCTTCAAAACCCCATCCATTATCCACCATCCACTTTTCACAATCCCATTTCATTAGTCCAATCCTTTAAAAATCCTTATCTTCCATCCCCTATCCATTTCATCTCCCCAATTATTGTTACCAACATCTATGAGCATACCTCCACTTCAAAGCAATACTAAGGGATACCATCTATGGAAGTAGATGCTTGAATCCTCCCTTCCTCTTTCATACATCCACTATCTTCCACATCTACTCATCCTCATCCTTAACCATCCAAACTATTCCAAAAAATCAAAATAAAAAAAATCAAGAAAAATACAAAAAAAAAATAATTTTAAAATGAGAAAAAAGTAAAGAAAAATCATTTCATCGAATGCTAAAAACCACTTCTTGTGGCTCCTTGGGTAAGTACCATGATGAAAAATTGGCAAACAAGCGTCATGTGTAATTCCCTCATCCTCTTGCACTCTACACTTGGGGGCAAGATTCATCCATGTAATCGGCCCATCCATCTGCATCTTATCTAAGTCCATTCTCCTTTCCCATCTTTGATCTTGACTATCCTATCCATATCCTCCATCTCATATCCCTCATCCTATCAAAATGAATCCTCCATTCCTATCTTTCGTCTTGATCATATAAGAGGCAAAATAATGTATATGTATGCGTACTTTGGAAAACACAAACCTTAATCCTCTACCATACATATCCATTACACATTATCCTCCCTTTATCCACCATCCTTACATCCTTAATTCCACTACCTCTACAGTGGGGCATTGCACTCCTTTGCAGCATAGTCCTTGCATCTCCATCATCCTACCCTCCATCCTTTATTCCTCCATTTCCTATCCATATCCATCCACTTGACCCATCTATCCAAAAAATAACTCCCTCCTTCCATTCATCCATCCTCTTACCAACCCATTGGTTCTCCCTTGTCATTGGTTCCATTCAATCAAATCCTATCCACCAATCCACCCCATCCAATCCAATTTCCAATCCAATTTCTAATCCAATCCTATCTCATACAATCATATTCTCCACCTCTTCCAATTTAATCAATAATCCCATCCCCAATCCAATACTATTCAATCATCCATCCCCCTTTTCATCCTATCTAATCATTTATCCTTCTTCCAATCCTATCCAATCCATCAAACTGAGCTTTCCCCATTTACCTGAGCTCGCACTGACTTTGCCAATCAAATCCAAATGCCAATCCTCTCATCTGCAAATCTTGCACATCCAACTTGTCTTTTGTTATCCATCAATCAGTCCATCACCTGCCCATCGGGATGTGTCCTTCCCTAGTCCGATAGTTTATCCAAATCCATGTTCTACTCTTGGCAAGAGATGTAAGTTGGTCATGTGCATGTTGTTTGCATTCTTGAGATTTTCGCTTTGTTTTCATCTTGTGTCACAGGACTATACTTGTTCAGGACTGCCTTGATCATCCTATATCTTGGTATATCTTGGCTGGTGTATAATGGGGCATAGTTTTCATGGCATGGTGTGTTTGAAGGTCTTCCTTGTATGAACCAACAACCCTGGATTAGTGTTTATCAATACTTGCATGATTGTGTGCAAGGCATTCCTGTTTGACTGAGCATCAGTCCATGCCTCAGATCTTCATATCATCCTGGTTCTTATAATTAGTGGTGTAGACTATCCATGGCAATATAAAATCTAGGTTTGCTCTCTATACTTGCTCAATAAGAAATCTAATCCATTTATCATTTATTTGCCTCATTTCATTCACAACACTCCAACCCATCCTACTTCCCTCTTTCATTATCTTCATCCTTTCATCACTTATTCTTCTAATTCCTTTTGAGAGAACACCTGTTTTCTTCAAACCCACATGTCCTCTCGAGGGGGCATACCACTGCTTCCTCATCATCCTTCCTCCTCATCATTCTTCCTCATCTCATGATTGAGGCATCATGCTACTAGTCCTTATCCTTTTCTTCATCTCATGACTAGGACATCATGCTACTAGTCTTTATCCTTTTCTTCCACTATGTTTTATTCTTCTTTGATTAACATCATTTCATGATGCTATATCAAAGAGGGGCAAAATGTAGACACCTAAAATTAATATTTAATTAATTTAAGCCTATCAACATAATTAATTGACTTAATTGTGTTATCCTCATTCCTCTTAGAATCAATTAAATCTAATTTAATTAATCCTGTCACTATTTTCCAATAATTAATTTATCAAATAAATAAATTATTCCCCTATTCTTCTAAAGTCCCCTCTAATAATTATTTCTTCTAAACCCACTCAGTTAATTAATTTTAATTAATTAACCTAGTCATGCGATTCCTACAAATCACTTTTCCTAATCCCACTCAACCTAAGTAATCCTTCTAGAATCTCTCATAATCATGCTTATCATTATCCCTCAATTTTTAATTCCCACTCATGCCACATCAACATTGAGTCTCTCAAAGAAATTCAAATTTCTTTGAATCCCTCAATGCATCCTTATTTTGGAATTTTTAATTCCTCATATTTGAAATTCAAATTTATCCCCCCTTTTCCCAAAGAATTTTATATTCCTATTTTTTTTCCCAAGGCACCCTTGATCTATGCCTTCTATCTAAAATCAATCTCAACCCTTCATGATCAAATCAATCTTGGCCCTCCATTGGCCTTCTCCAATATATAAATTGGAGCTTATTCTCCTCACAAATCATCCACTTCTCATGCATTGTCATGTTGCCTATTTCTTCTCTCATCCTCTTCTAATCCAAATCCTCATCTATCTATCACAATCCAATCCAAATATTGATCCAACCTATCTTGTTGAGCACAAGGAGAGCAATCCACATTCACTCCATCTCTCTCCAACTCTCCATTAGTCAAACTTTGGAGCTAAAAAAGTTCATGGAGGCGAGGAGGACAAGGAAGAGTTACTTGCAATGGGAGTTTCATGAGTATATTCCATTTATGTTGTCTTGTTTTCATGATGTTCTTGTTTAATCTTTCTTGATATCTCATTTAAATGGTTTTTGGTTTTATTGAATATTAATCATGCACTAACCATTTTATTGTGAGACATTTTGGCATGCCTGGTGGGACCCATGTCCCTTAATTTAATGTTTTTATGAGTTTTTTTATGATTTTAGATTGCATATTATCGCTTTAGCGCGTCCGTCTACACAATAGCACGTTCGCCTCACTGGTTCAACACGTCCGCAAGAAAAACAGCATGGGTGATTCAAATTTGAATCTTATGGTCGCCTTTTCTGTAGGTTTTTGGTAAATTAGCACGTATGAAGATGAAACAACACCTACACATGAGCCAAAATGTGTGCGCTCAGTAAAAAATCCTCCTGCCTATTTTTTTTTTGATTTTTTCAAAAAAACCGTCAATCAACGCGTGCGCAAAAGAAATAGCGCCTATGCTCGCGCCAAAATGCGTGCACATAGTCAAAATCATAAAAAAATGCAAAACAGTGCCTGCACATGCACTTCAACGTGAGCGACTAAAAAACAACGTGAGCAACTGCAAAACAGCGTGAGCGCCACGGTTCAGTGCATGCGTTTAGGTAAAAAACTGGTTTTCGTAAAATGTGCATAACTTTTTGCTCGGGTGTCGAATTTCAAAAATTCAAAAATGTGTTGGAAAGGGGATTCAGAGATATAAAATGGGTTGTCTTTAGATTTTTCATATCTATTTTCAAAAATTATTTTAACATGTGCAAATTCAACCCTTTGTTAATTATTTTAACATGGGTTGGCTATAGAATATTATGCTAGTCTCTTGAATGGATTCAAATCCATTGTTAATTCTCTTAAGCAGGGTTGGGACTCTTACTTCTCATTTTTGAAGACTTTGTATGTTGACATTTTGAAACTTGTATTGAAGTCGGTATATGTATATATATGTACAACATTTTTTGTGGGCACCCTGCTTTGTCATTAATGTCAAAGGGGGAGAGGAGTATACTGAAAAATGAATGTATATCACAGGGGGAGAATACCTGATGTATAGAGCAACATGGATGTACAGGTCAGGGGGAGTACTGAAAGGTTATATTATTTTTCACATGAGTGTTGCCATCAATGACAAAGGGGGAGATTGTTGGAAATTGACACTCATCCGTTAAGGTGAATTACATTTAGGGTTGTCATTGATGGCAACTAATCTTCAGGTGTTGGTATTTGTCATCCAGAAGCATTGCTTTATTATTTTTTATTGATTCGGCTGACTGGTATTCACTTTATGTTTTACTCTTGTTATCCACTTAGTCTTGGTAACTATAAGGTATATTCGGGCCCCGACTAAGTACAGGACCCAGTTAAGGTATTTTGGGACCTTGGTAAAATGTTTTGTGGAATTGGAGGTAGCATGTAGGTCGACATTAGATATGATCATTAGGATAATGCACAATACACATTATGATCTGGTAGCCGACATGATTATTTTCATTATGAGGCTGACATATTGAACAAGTTACAAGGGTATTTAAGGGAGAACACTTAGCAATGGAATGATTATAATTAGATTATGGTTGTGATGTGATTTTGGATGTGAATCAGTCAAAGATTGATGGTATGCGATTTGGTCAGCGAGTGGAAGATTTTTGTGCGCAATTTAACATGTACAGTCCCAATTAGTAGCAGAACATAGTATCAGTAAACCGATTCAAAGGAGGTTGACAGAGCTTAAATTGAAACTTATCCAGCATGGTCAGATGAATTCTATAAGTTCATTTCTATATGAAATCATTGTGTAATGTTGTGTAAGTCAGTGAGACTTTTGTTTGAGAAGTGAGCTCTAGGCAGTGAGCCTGATTGCATGTGCAATCCCTTTATGTAATATTTGTATACCTTGATCAAGTATATAGATATTATGGGTATCAACCCCATCATGGTTTTTCCCTTTATAGGGTTTTCCATGTAAAAATATTGGTGTTATGGTATTGTTTCTTTATGTGTTGATTTGTTTATGCACTTTAATTTTATATT
Source organism: Cryptomeria japonica (assembly GCF_030272615.1). Lineage (NCBI taxonomy): Eukaryota > Viridiplantae > Streptophyta > Pinopsida > Cupressales > Cupressaceae > Cryptomeria > Cryptomeria japonica. The sequence goes on from NW_026728839.1 coordinate 12,455, forward strand.
ATGTGAATCGGTTAATCAACAATAAGTTTAGAAATTCATTTACTGGTAGAACATTGATTCACCCCCCCTCTTGTGTTCTTGGATTCCAACAAGTTTCCCTTTCATGTTTCAGCGATGTTGTTATGTAATAGTTCAAGCTGCCTATCCCATTTTTATCTAATTAGAACATAAAAAGGAGAAAGATAAAAAAGAATTATTTATCTATTTGATAGACCACATACAAATGTGTAAGGATGTCGAGTCAATTTAGAATCAAAAGTTAGAGAATATGAGAAGAAGAAAGAAGGTTGCACTAGATGATAATGGTTACACTAACACCCCCCCTGGAAATCAACATTATTCCACAAAGTACATTCAAAATGAAACATAATTAAATATAAAATGAAATCATACCAACATCATATCTACATTAATGGTTGGATAGGTTTTGTTATCAGATTTGTCTTCCTCACTCGTTGCTTTCTTCTTTATTCCAAGTATTTGTCATTACTGTCAAGTTGAACAATCAGATCAAATTGGTGTAAATGATTGTAGTCTTATTGACTTTATGCCTATGTTAAACTCTATGTATCATCGGTTCAGACTTGTGTGGAAAAATATTCAACAAATTATATTTGTATCAAACTCAGTTTTAAGAAAAAAGAGTATCTAGTTATGTATGTGGAGTTCGGTTATAACTGCATAGTGAGTTGTGTTGTGAGGTATTCACACATCGCCCCATCACAAATAGGGACCCCAAATTTTTTTTTCCTACTTTCTAGGTAGTGTTTGAGTCCTTAGCTATTAGTCTTTTCATTAGGGAGGTATAGGCGCTCAAAAGGCTAGGATTCAGGTGGATACTCTTGCATGAGTGTGAAGTAAGTTTGCAAAGTCTAGATATCATGAGTTTAATTATGAATGAAGAAGGATTTCCAATTGGAGGGTCACTTTGAGTACTACTCTTGATGGCAAACTTCACTTCATGTACAATCCTAGTGTAGAGAACTTCTTGCACTTCTCTCACAGAGTGAAAATTCATTCTAAGACCTCATGATGTTCATGTTATCATGTATTGAAGTTTAGAGAGTAAGTGAAATTGAGCAAAGGAGAGTTTAGTCTTGATTTCAAATCCACTTCATAAGCTCAACCTTAGGAGAGACTTCATATTCAATATTTGGAGCAAACTTCATGAACTGGGAATTTAGAGCGAACTTCATGAACTGGGAATTAGGAGAAAACTTCATGAGTTCAAGATTTGGAGCGAACTTCATGAGTTCAAGATTTGGATCAAACTTCTTGAATGAACACACATGAATGAATATCATGATTTTATCTAGATTAGAAAATTCATAATCTCAGTAGGCTGAGCGACTTCAAAAGTCAAGGTATATGAACAACTTCAAGATTAGAGCATGAAGAGACAACTTCAAAATTAATAAACATAGGTGACTTCAGGAAATGAGATACATGAACGAAGTTCAAGAAAATGGAGGAGATTAAGTTCAAAAGACAAAGCCAACTTAATTAACATCAAGGGTGGAGTAAACTTCAAGAGATCCTATCCAAGAGAAAAAAAAAAAAACTTCAGGTGCCCCTTAATGAAAGCAAATTCTCTTTATATGTTCTTATTAAATCTATATATCAACTGTATTTGATACTTGCTTGTTTGTTTTGCAGGAGATAAAGAAATAAATAAGGAGATCACACAAGTTGCATTAGCTTACACAAAGACATGATCTACAACATCGATGACATGAAGGGAGTCATAAGAGAAGGAATTTTAAAGAAGAGAGACAATGGTGACATCAGAAGTTCATCAATACTTCAAAACTAAGATTTATACCTTGCACTTCTATGATCAAGGCATTCAAGAGGACAAATTCAAAAGAGTTTGTTAGAGAATGTTGGCTTGATGATGATGTAGATTGTAGTAGGATGATTGATGACTTGTTTTGAGTTATCATTGATGGCAACTATGTTTTGATAGTCATCTAAGTCTTTTTGGTCAACCGGTAAAAGGATAACCGGTACAAGAGACAGTTAAACAACAAATAGGACTTATACTAGTAAACAAGGAACAAAGTTGTATTTAGGCAACTGTTATGGGTGATCGAAGAAGAGTTAGGTGATTCGGCTCCACTAGAGTGTTGGAGATAGGTACTTGTAGATATATCCCACACCACATTGACAAATTCAACAATATGAGTGAGTTATGATATACAGAGCAGTCAATCTTAAAGAACTGTTAACCAGTAGAGCATAATGACATAAATCAGTTAACCAGTAGTGTTTACGTTTTATTTTTGGGTTGTTATGTCGATGGCCGACATAAGTAAAGCATGTAGTGAAAGATTGACTAGATTAATTGAAGCTAGGAAATTGTTCCAAGGTTGTTAGCCAACTAAGTTGAGATGTTTATAAAACGTGTGATGAGGTATGAGTTGATGTAAGAGATCATGACTGTGGATTGAGAATTTGATTGTGTGGTGATTTGTGAAGATCTGTATTGATGTTTTGTTGATGTATTAAGTAGAACTAAAGTGAATCTTATCGGGCATAGAGGTGCTACATGCAAATCATTTAATTGTTGTTCCCTAACAGTTGCTGCAGTCAAATCCCCTAACCAGGTAGGTCCTAACAAGATTGAAATTGTAAATCCCCTAATCGTGTAGCTCAATAACTTGGGTTTAAATCCTCTAAAAAGGTGACTCCTTATAGGGTCAAGCTCCTAACAAATCTAAGTTGTAAATCCCTTCACCAAGTGACTCCTAATAGGGTCTACTATTAACTGGGCATGTTCGTAAGACCTTAACCAGTCAAAGATTTCTATTCTGCGGATAATGAATCTTGTGGGTACTAACTCCCACCGTGGTTTTTCCCTTTTGGGTTTCCATGTATAAATTATTGTGTTATGTGTCACATGTTATATTGGGTGTTAGCTTATGTGATCATATTCATTGAATATTTGTTAATTTTTAAGTTGTTTAAAGTGGTGATTAGATTTGTGTTGTTGTTTTTGCTTGCACTGATTCATCCCCCCCCTCTCAGTGCCTTATAAGTTTATCAATTCATATCAGAGCCTAATTCCCTTAAGGATTAACCGCTCGGGAAGGATCCCTAAGGCTAACATGGGGGAAGGAATGAGTTACAAAGAGTTTTCTAATAGGCTTGTAGAATCTAAAGAATCCCTTACTGAACTTAGGGTCAATTTCAAAGCTTCATTAGCAAAGAGGAGAGAGCTAGCTGAACAATTGTATGAACTTAGTGAAAGTAGTTCATATGAGGAAGAAAACATGGATGCATTGGTTAATGAGGTTGAAAAGATGAATGATGAGAAGTCAAGTCCAAGGAGAGAACTTGAAGCCCTATCCATCAGGATGAGTCAAGAGGTGGAAGCCAGGAGGACTATTGAAGACAAGATCAGAGAAAAAGAGCATGAGATCTTTATGTTGAACTAGGAAGTTGGTACTCTCTATGCACATCTCCATGAGGAAAAAGAAGAAAAAGAAGAGATAAAGGCTGATCTAGACATGGCAATGTCTCTTAGAGAGAGTCTCATAAAGAAGAATGAAGATCTTACTAAGGAATTGGCTGATGCTAATGAGATACTAGCTAAATTCAACAAAAGAACTGCTATGCTTGATGAGAAGATTGAGACACAAAGGCAGAAAGGAGATACACATGGCTTGGGATACACAACATTTGAGAAAGGAGAACCATCTGGTACCAAGGACACCATGCATGAAGGTAAATATACACCTAAGAAAAAGATGATGACCAGTAAGAGACCCTACAAACCTATATGCTTTAATTATCAGAAGGTTGGTCATACTGCTAATGTTTGTAGAAGAAGATCTAGTTCTTTTGATGGTTATAGACCTAATTATTATCAAGGTTATAAGCCTAGAACTTTTAATGGTTATTGCTAAACTTGCAACAAGTATGGGCATAGAGCTATTGAGTGCAGGTCTGGAATGATGAATTAGAGATCTTTCATGAATTAGAGGCCTAATGGTGAATGGTAGAGAAATCTCAATAACTGGAGAAACCCTAATTGGCAGAAACCTTATGTGAACTGGTCTAGTCCTAATGAGATGGAGTATAGACAGAATGTGACTTGTTCAATTTGTCACAACTATGGTCATGTTGCCTTGACTTATAGAAGAAGAACTAGTAGAGGCAATGTTGGACCCTAGATAGCATCTAGAATGGCTTGTTACCATTGCCACAAATCGGGACACCTTGCAAAGTTTTGTAGAGCTGAAATGAACCAACCAGTAAATTAGTTTGTTGACTAGAAAGGAAAGAAGAAAGTTGATGTGGAGGAGACCAGAGCCGAGATGAACAAAATCTGGAGAAAGAAGAGCGATGAGAAACCATCAAAAGATTCTAATTCTTCACCTAGTGTGGAGAACTTATCACCGGTTAACTAAGCTATCTATAATGCTTAGGGGGAGCTTATTGTCAAATCTTTCTAGAAACCCTTGAATAATATGCGGTGAGTTAAATCTTTATATTTAAATATTATTTGATGTTATATGGTGATTTTGAATCATAACCGGTATGATTGATTATGTTTTGGGAATCGGTAGTATATTTTTCAGTTAAATGAAGTTTAGGGTTTATTTGTTTATACAATCGGGATAAGCATTTAATGCGGTAGGTGTTAAGAAAATAAAAGAAAGTTTTTGAATGTCATTTGTCACTTTGCATTTTTAAGAGCATCTGAAGAGCAAAGAAAGAAGAGAGAACCTTGTGATTAAAGACTTGGTGAAGATTGACAAGAGAATTGAAGTGATTTGCGATCGATAGTCGATGAAAGAGCATTTTCGATGTTGAAACCCTAGTTGCAGAGGTAGTAAAAGGTATTTATCTAATAATCTTACTATCTATTTCTAAGTATGAATCTTTGAAGATGGATACACCACATTTGGTAGATGTAACTATTAGGCCTCAACCGGAGTTTAAGAGGCACCCTTTTAAATCGATTGAAACTGATTCCATCAAAGCCCTATCCGGAGTCGCATATTGAGTTTTGCATGTAGAATATGTTAGATCATTTATTCATTGTAAGTTGGAAGATCTTGGAATTTTTTCTATATTTGATCGGTATAGGCTAATGTGTGATAAGAATGGATTGTTGAAAGAACGGTATAGGAGGGTTACCAATAAAGGTTTTCACCATGTACTGAACTCTATTGACAATTTTGAAGACGAGCATGTGAGATATGTTCTAAGAAGAATACATGACCAATTTATGCAGCTTGATAGACCATATAAGATCACTAAGGAAGCGATCCATGTGGTCACCGAACTATGTGACACCGGTGAAGTTCCAGTACTGAGATCCATTCCTAAAGATGATGTAACCAAGTTGACCAAGTCACGATGGGATGGAAGAGTGATGATTGTCAATGAGATTGATGATCTCGTAGTGAAATTTGCTTCTATGGTCATCGGATATAGGTTATATCATTCTAGCGGGATGGACAAGATCCCTCTTGCAGCCATTCACACAACTTACCAGATGATTAAGGAAAATGTGATTATAATTTGTCTACGACATTAAGAATTTAGTTGGTTCTTAACCTTGAATCCATTAAGAATGATAAAAGACTGAAATTCGAGTTTGGGCAACTAATTGTTGGATTGTTCTTCTACTTTCAAAATTTCTTTCCTGGTATTGGTGATGTTCAATGATCTGAGGACACACCAGCATTGTTACAAATGAAGAACAACATCAGGATGTTGGGTAATGATTTTAATAAGATTTCTTGGGGTTACTTCAAATATTTTCAAAAGAAGATGCATGCAACAAAGAGAATAGTGGAGAGTATTGTAAAGAGATATGAGGACAAAAATTATTTTATGGTAGATACAAACACATGTCTAATGGAGGCAGTTGATCCCAGGACAACTTGGGTGATGCCTATGGGCTATGAAGTTGAAGCAGATATTTTGGTTGCTTATGCTGAACACTTGCACAATTGGTAAATATTACTGTAGAAAGGTTTGGGACTTATAAAGAGAAATCTTTACAAGTACATTCCGAATTGAACAAACCGGTGATATCTAAGAAGGTAAGAAAAGAAGTGGAGGAATTTTTTTACAACAAGGATTCACCAAGGAAATGATTAAGGAAGCCAAAGAAAACTTTGAAGCTAAACAAGCATGAGCATTGAGTGCCCCAACTGATACCAACATTGGCATGAAGACAAGAGGTGGAGAAGTCAAGAAGGAGAAACCTACAGAGGTTAAGAAAGAGAAACTTGTTGAAGAAAAGAAGGAGAAGCCTTCTAAAATTCAATTTAAGAGGAAAGACAAGGAAATCAAACTACCCCCACCACCTAAGGCATCGGTAGTAATCGACAAGAGGAAAAAGGAACAAGCGAAGAAGCCTAAAGATGAAGAAGAAACATAATTGGAAGGTGAGAAGAAATCTCTTAGAGCTAGTTGGAAAAGTCAAAGATTGTTGGAGTGTCTACTGTCAAATCATTGAAGAAACCAGTAACTAAGCTTATGCCTTTTGAAAAGATGTTAATGCATATTAAGGAATATGGTATTCTTAAGGGATTGGATAAATTGTATGATAAGTTTAGTGATGATGAGCAAAGGCAAATTGAAGATGAAGTTGTTTTGAGTATGCATAAGTATAGTAAAGCCCTAATTGAATTACAAGGGTAGATTCCAAATTCTTTATATAATAATCTTGATGCAAGATGGTAGACATCCATTAAATAGGATAGAGAATTCATTGAATTAATTATTAAAAAATTTTAACCTAAGGCTACAAAAGAGGAGTTAGATGAAATTCTTGTAAAGGCAAAATCTTCTTTTAGATCTAAGAAAAGATTGACAAGATTGCTTATCGGTGAGACCCAATCAGTTCATATGGAAACTAAACAGACATTGAAGAAGTTATTGGGTTTGATACCTGATGAGGAGGAAGAGCAATCGGTAAAGCTTAAAGCTGAATATCTCCTGGATGATATAAATATTGATGATTTTCACCAGATGAGATTTTTTTTATCAACTGGTAGATGTTGAAGGAGGAAATAAACCTGTTAATGTACAAACTGAGCCAGTTGTTATTGTAGATGATGATACAAGTAGTTAATATAACCGATATTGAGGAAGAAAAGAAGGAAGAAACTGAAAATGTATAGGATGAAGATGTTCAGATGAATGGACAACAAGAACAAGAATAGGAGAAAGGTGAAAAACAACAGAGAGATGAAGAGCCATCGGTGATTACTCAAATAGTTGTTACATAGACACCACCGGTAAAGGACAAGGAGAAGGAAGAGGAGAAAACAAAAGAGAAGAAAGAAGAGGAAGAATTGAAATCAGTGCAAACAGAACATAAAGTGACACCTTTATCACTTACCTCTAAGAAGAAAATTGATGATGATGATGAAGATGATTCATTAAGCATTCAAGGACCAATAAACACGAACATGCTAAGTCCTAGTGAACTGATGGAGATTGCATCTAATACGCAATCTAGAGCATAGAAGAAGATCTTGAAAGCACATAAAAAGGAAGCTTAGACAATACAATGTGCAGTAGAAATTTTGTCTAGCCTGCTACCAGAGATAGATACAGATAACCTTCCTACACTGATTGATAAGTTGGGTCAATTGGTTGTTGATGTTGGTGAATAGATAAAAAGTTTTGAAGATGCATCTTGTCCTAATGTAGAAAAGGAATACAAGAAAAAGAGATTAGAGTAGCTAATGACTTATATTGATAAGGATAAGGTAGCTCTAACAGTTAATAAAGACCTCATTAAATATTCTTTTCTTACCAGAGGTAAAATCCTTTCCACTATTGCAATTTTTTCATTATTTTGTGATGATTTGTTGAAGAAGAAGCAAGAAGCAGAACAAAAATTGAAGATTTTGAGTGAATCATTTAGTCCCCTAAATGAGTCAGCTATACATTTTGGCAGACCAATAATTGAGCTACAACACAAGTTAAAAGCTTATGAGGTTGAACATGTTAAAAGGATGAAGTCAGTGCAGGAACTACATACACTTTTGATCCCTAAGGTTGAAATCTTGTAGAGAGACTATAAAGAGACTGAAGGTATACTAGCTACACCTAATATGAGTACTATTGATGCCATGGAGTAGCTGGCTTACCATATCAGAACACATGTTGAGATAACCGACACACTTTTAGAGATTTGGCACATTGACTTGAAGCAGTTAAAGTCACATTTTGGAGATGCATTTTCTAAAATGGCATTGTAAAAAATTTTTGGAACTCTTATATATATGGTAATGAAAATTTTGGTGTATATTGTATTTATCTTTCATGTAGTTTCTTACCTTTGTCATTGCTATCAAAAGGGGAATAGTAATATGAGTTAAAATTTTGTAATTGTAATGGGGAATAGTAGATGAGTCTTGTAAAAGATTAAAATATTTTTGTAATAGCATGTAATTGCTAAGGGGGAGTATGAGTCTTAAGTTGAGTCCATTTTGTATTGCACACTTAGACAAATATTTTCTTAAGTGTTGTCATCAATGCCAAAGCGAGAGAACGTTAGAGAATGTTAGCTTGATAATCATGTAGGTTGTAGTAGGATGATTGATGACTTGTTTTGTGTTGTCATTGATGGCAACTATGTTTTGATAGTCATCTAAGTCTTTTCGGCCAACTGGTAAAATCATAATTGGTACAGGAGACAGTTAAACAATGAAATGACAAATAGGGCTTCAACCGATAAACAAGGAACAAAGTTGTATTCAGGCGACCGATATGGGTGATCGATGAAGAGTTAGGTGATGTGGTTCCACTAGAGTGTTGGAGATAGGTACTTGCAATTATATCCCACACCACATTGACAAATTCAATAGTATGAGTGAGTTATGATATACAGAGCAATCAATCTTGAAGAATTGTTAACTGGTAGAGCAAAATGACATAAATCGGTTAACCGGTAGTGTTTGTGTTTTATTTTTGGGTTGTTATGTCGGTGGCCGATATAAGTAAAGCATGTAGTGCAAGATTGACTAGATTCATTGAAGCTAGGAAATTGTTCCAAGGTTGTTAGATGACTAAGTTGAGATGTTTATAAGAAGTGTGATGAGGTATGAGTTGATGTAAGAGATCATGAGTGTGGATTGAGAATTTGATTGTGCGGTGATTAAAAAGTATTGAAGAAGATCTTATCAAGAATAGAGGTGCTACATGCAAATCATTTAATTGTTGTTCCCTAATAGTTGCAACAGTCAAATCCCCTAACCGGCTAGGTCCTAATAGGCCTAAAATTGTAAATCCCCTAACCGGGTAGCTCAATAACTCGGGTTTAGATCCTCCAGTGAGGTGACTCCTAATAGGGTCAAGCTCCTAACAGATCTAAGTTGTAAATCCCTTCATTGGTGACTCCTAATAGGGTTTTCTCTTAACTGGGCATGTTTGTAAGACCTTAACTGGTCAAAGATTTCTATTCTGCAGATAGTGAATCTTGTGGGTACTAACTCCCACCATGTTTTTTCCCTTTTGGGTTTCCACGTATAAATTATTGTATTATGTGGTGTATGTTATATTGGGTGTTATCTTATGTGATCATATTCATTGCATGCTTGTTAAGTTTTAAGTTGTTTAAAGGGGTGATCATATTTGTGTTGTTGTTTTTGCTTGCATTGATTCACACCCCCCCGCCTCTCAGTGCCTTATAATTTTATCAAAGTTAATCAAAGTTAAAAGCTCATCATCATCATCACTGAAGCTGGATAATGTTGAGTCTCAAGAAATATTCCTTCATGATGATCTATCAAGCCTACAAGTGCAAGATAAAGGTGGAATCCTAGTCATCGTCTTAGCCACCACTCGCCAACCAAAGAAGTTCCACATCAACACATCTTGATTCAATGTACCTGACTCACTAGTGATGACACAAACTTCAAGGCACCTACCCTTGTTATCTATTGGTTATGTTAAAATATTGCAATTATTTCATTGGCCAAGTTGAGTTTATTGTAACAAACCCTAATTAGGGTTTTCATTGTAAAATCTTGGCCATTGATTTGAAATGGATCTAAGTCATTGAATTGTATTGAGAGCATTATAAAAGGCTCAAGCTCTTCATTTGTAAAGGTTAATAGTTAGTAAATAGCTAATAGTTAATAGTTAATAGTTAGTAGTAGAGGAAGAATAGAATAGAGGATGGAATAGAAGTAGACTAGGAGATGGAAGAATTGTTGATATGACTTGTAAATGAAATAATCTTTTCATTGAAGTTGTGGTGAAATTTGTTATTTCAACAAGCCTCATGGTTCTACTTGTCTATTTTTTTTCATGTTAATTATATTGAATACAAGGATTTGTTGAATGCATTTGTATGGAATTTGTTTAATCCATACCACTAGCCTCATGTTGATTGTAAGTGTGCCTTGTGTGGTCAACTGGAAATGATGTTCTTAACTTTTAATCATTATACATCCATTACTTATGCATTAACTTAAATGGTGAGCAATGTTTAATGGTAATGATTTGAACATCTTTGAAACCTCCTTAGAAGATTGCATTGAGCTTGTGTCAAATTGTTCAAGCTGATGGTGAGACCTCTCTCAATAGGATTCTCTCTGATCATTCATCCATCTTCTTACATTCTAGGCTCTAGACTAGACCTTCTCAACCCTTCACCTTTTTTTATTTTTTTAAAATCAAGCTAGTTAGGACAAAAAAATCATCACCATATTGTAACATCAGATGACCAAGTTTTGACAATTCAAGCATTCAACAATTCGACATAAGTCCCCTTGTGGTTCCAGCATAATCACATCAACCAACAGAGCTTATCCACACGTAGTGACCCTATATTCATTACCCTTGGAGTCTTCTCAAGTGATCCTTAAGCTAATCTTTAGGATTTGGGAGATTTTGTTCAAGAGAGGATAAGATACTTTTGGGTATTTTATTTTGTATTTGCATGTTCGTAAAAACACATCAACAAGTTGTAACGTAGTTACAACTAAATTTTCCACCTGGGCAAATCTTGTTGAAAATTGATTTCATCTTTATTGTAAATAAAAACAAGAACTTATCATTTGTACATGAGATAAGTTAAAGTCAGTTTTTAAAATTTAGTTGATAGTTATAACTGTTTGGAAGTTCAAACCATGATGAAGATGCACAAGTGGTTGGGAATAGTTATAACTATTTGCTAATAGTTTCTAACTGATTGGAGACACATTAAATTGCAAGTGTTGTGTGCATTGTGTGAAATAATGTTAAAAATATATATATACGTATTGAAAAGAAAAATGTTTGTAAAGAGGTGATCACAATATTTGTAGCAGATTTGAAAGATACTCTAAATAGGTGGCATGAACTGGAGGAAGGCAAGTTATTGATACACGGAAGATTGAAGAATTGAACAGTTTAAATTTGGACATTAATCTACAGTAGTAAGGTAGAAGTTGTGATTGTCAGAGGAAAGGTATACTGTATCTATGAATTTTTCTTATCTATCTTGACATACAAATTAAGATACATCTCGCTAAATCTATCTTTCTAGTATACAATTTCTTTAAGTTTGTTCTTCGTATTCACAGTCTTTAGACAAGTTGCAAATTACCACTGAAATGTGATCATAACATGAACTGGAGAAGTTTGTTGGAGTACAAATTCTAGAGAATATTTACAGAGACTACTTCAACTTGACATTGTGTTTTGTGTACTTTCAGTTTGTAAAAAGATGATTGTCAAATTTTTAGACTGATAGTTTGCAAAAGTTTGCATGAAATTATTTTGAAAAGACCATAAGTTTTCTTTCATACATCTTTATTTATATATGCTATTCTATAATTGTTACAAATTTGGTGCTCAGATCAGTGAGTTATAACAGTAGATGAGTTGGTTCTCATAAGAGTTTGGTGACTCTAATGGGTTGGTGCCCAAAGTATTGTAAAATTTTCAACTATGAGGCCAGATAGATAGCAATGAATCATATGAGATTAACCACACTTTACTTTGCCAATAGTAGACAATTACATAAAGTGGGTGCAATCTTCAGAGGTTGTGTTTGAAAGATTTTTAAATCATTGTTGAACATCATCAAAGAGAAATGTGTATACAAGAATTTAGATTAGACACACACATAAAATAGCTTAGTCCAACCTTGTACTATTGATAAAAATCATCTATCAACAAAAGGTATGAGCAAGTGATCTTCACCTTAAAACACTGCAATCAACCTTGTTCATCTAAATGCTTGAAATAAATCTAGACTAAGTGATGAAAGTGAAACCATGCAAGCTATAAAATAACAAAATTGTATACAATCAGAGAACAATATATCACCGTTTATTACTTCAATAGCTTATCGCAACAATTTCATACAATCTCACCCACTTTAAAAATGAAGCGATAACCCCCTTTTATAGGCCTTCACGAGGAAAATGGACAACTGAGATTACAAACCAAACAATGGCTAAGATTGAACATGCAAAACCCTAATTAGCATTTGACCAGAAATTCCAAGTATGACGCTAAGTAGTGGGAATAATCAATAATTGAAGAATCACACAACTACTTATTAATTTCTCTTTTCTCTCAAAAATAGTGTCCATATTGCAATAAATGCCCGATTATATTTAAAATCGCCCACTATGCATTAATGAGCCACTACCTCCCTGAATATGCTAGCTGCCATGCAATGAATAAGCCACCACTTAGTCAAAACATCCACCAATAATAAATGTGCCACTGTGCCTTCATGCAATCAATAGATTCTCATCCAAAATTGGATGACCATTATCTTCTTCATTTATGGCGAATACGATGAATCTAGCTAAGATGGCTTCAAGCTCTCCTACAGAGACACTTGGTGTAGTCTCCAGTTTGAATTCCAACAGTGAAATGTCCTCTTCACAATTGGAGAAAAACTTCTCCATCTTGATGTTGTTTTGGAAGAATTTTAACGATTTTGTCCACTTCTGAAGAAATCTTGTATGCCTGGAATTCTAGGAGAGAGAAAATCTTTCTAGTGATATTTTTGTCCTCAAGGAAATTTATGTGTTCTCATGCACACTTCATCTTGAAGGTAGATTTTTCATCAACTGACCACTTTTCCATGTTGGGGGAATTTTATCTTGTCCTAAGTGCTAGAGAGAAAATTCTCACACAACCAATTTTTCTTGTGCTTTGAAATTCTTCACCTTGGGCACATTTCTTCCCCGAGAAAGGGATTTTTTGAAATTTCAAAATTTTCCTCCTTAGCCTTGAATTACTTTCGCAATTTTATCCTTGGGTGTTAATTTCACTTGAGGATTTTTTGAAAAAACTTGGAAAATTCCTCCTTCACCAACTTTGGGTGCCACATGCCTAGTGCACAAGAATTTCTATCTTGGAGGAAAATTCCTCCTCTTCACTGTTTTGGCGCCATGTTTCATGTTTGGGTGCTATTCTACTATGGAATAAGAAAATGTGCCTTATAGGAAAATTCCTCCTTACCCTCTGTATAATGCTCCTCATGTTTGGGTATTGATTTATTGTGAAGGAGGATTTTGACTTTTGGAAGGAATTCCTTCCCTTCCTCTGTTTGGCACCCACCATCAAGTTTGGGCAAAATTTTGACCCTATGGAGGAATTCGTTGCATGGAGGAAAATTCCTCCACTACCTTGTTTTGGCGCCCAATATCAGTCTTGCTTGCTTTTCCTCCACCATGCCATTTTGGCGCCCTCTCTTCTCCAAGAGTGATATTTCACTATGCAAGAGGAATTTTGGAAGAGTTTTGAAATTCCTCCATGACCCAAATCTGGCGCCCTATCTTCAACTTGGGCGAAATTTGGCAAGGATGAAGGAAATTTGTGAGGTTTTGGAAAATTCCTTGCCTTATAATTTTTTGATCACCACCTAGATTAGGATGCCACTTTTGGAATGAAGTATATTTCTCTTGCCTTGGAAGGATTTTCATTCTTTTTCCACTACAGGAAAGAATTTCATAATTAGCCATTTTTTATTACTTGTCTGCTTTTTCAACATTCCAAATTTAGACTTGGATTTTCAAGAATGTTCAGCCTTCAGTATCTTGACCAATGCCTAAGCTGGACCTACCAAAAATAGACTTACTTAAGATAGTAAGTACTTCAAAATATACAATTGGGGAAAACTAGAACATGGTGACACTATGATGAGGAGGCAATAGACTGGAAGGAGGATAACCTTGAAATAGCCAACCTCTAAGGCTCATAGACTCAACCAATAATCCTTGTTTCCAAAGATCCTTACACAATCACCAAGTCAAGCAATGGTTAAATGACACCAATCAACACCTTGGAAAACCCCAAGGCTCCACTATGTCCACTTATAGACAACTAACACTTCTCAAGCTCTTGTGTGACTACACACCCCCTTGCATACATGAGTAGGTTACTACTAGGCTTTAGGGTTTGAATGGACCACTTGACCAATTCAACACAATGATCCTTGGAGGGAATTTCTAACAACACCTTAACACAAATGAAATAGGATTTCATGGTTTAGATCCACCGGAACATCAATCTTGACTCACTCGCCCACAAACCTGAACCAATTGTTATTAGGTCTCCATTAGAAGGAATCGGGTGATAACTTTTGACACCCTGAGTATCTAGGAAAAACAATTATATTTCCAAATACCCTTTTGGGAGCTCTAAAAAATATCTCAGTTTCTGCTACTGGACCAACTTGCAGATATTCCAACCAATGTTGCACTAACAGACCTAATAGGGCTATTAGACCTATTTGACTAAACACCTTCAACAAAGTGGTTTGGTTCTCCTAATGGGTGACCATCACTAACCATGAAATATTATGTAAACCTCCAAAGTACTCTTATACCACATTCAAACCCTTTTCCAATGCTCTACCACTCAATTCTCACGCACTGCACTCATCAAACCGGTCTGTCACATAGAGATGCTAGACCTAGGGTTAGTTCTCCATTCTCTTCACCCTATTGTATCCTCTTAATGGCTTTTGGTACTAACATATGATACAGTGGCCTACCATATCCTATAACAGCAAAATTTTTAGTTAAGGATTGATAGGCCAAAACCTACTATTGCAGTCAAACCCTAGGGGTTTAAGGGTTTAGGCTACCCGGTAGAGATTTGCTTTGTATAATTGGGAAACGATCACTTCAAGACTTCACACTGAAATAAAAATAAAGGTAACATGAACTATTCCATGAGAATTCTTTCCAATCCAACTTCAATATGCAATCAATAGAGATTATATGGTTTTTCCGAGTTTCCAACAGTTCTTGATGCTTTGATTTCTTTTCCAAATCAACCAACATACATCCTTCGTTGTTTGGGGCCTTTAAATATATCTCCCAAATGACCACAACTTCATCCAACTTTTTTTTCAAACCGAACTGACCGTTGGAGAATCACAACTTACCAAAAGTGCAAAACTGTCATGACAACAAATTGACAATATGACAACTTTTGCATAATTCGACCAACTTAGACTCCAGACTATTATAGTTGAGTACACTTGATTATAAAACATCAAAAATGACTCAAATAGACTTGTGGTGACTTGATCTCTCAATTTAGACCATTGTGACCCTTATTGACTTAATTTTCTCTTCCAGACCCTAAATGATAATTTGACCCAAACATGGACAAACTTGTCACACTCCTAGGAGACTGAATTACAAAAAAGGACCTATAGGGTCTTATTACATAACTTCTAGCTAATTGAAAATCATCTTATTCTTGGTTCATGTCTTTATAGGTAGGTGCTCCTACACCATACTCTTTAGGTGAAATTTGTCTCAAGTCCTCTTAGAGACCAGCTGCTGCAAATCACCACCCTGCTTTTTGATATCTTCCTCCAGCATCCATGTAGCTTTTGAGTCAGGAAGGCCCTGTCATTTAACTAAGTGATCAAAATAGGTCTTGTGACTTATTTTCTTGGCTTCCCTGCTATCCAAAATGCACTCTATTTCAGGTGATTCCTTAGGTGGTAAGTGCTTTACCCATTCTTCACTTTCCTGAACAAATTCCCCTACACATTCTCTTGTAGTAGGACTTCTATACAATGTTAGATCAAACACATTAAATATAGGTGAAATAGAAATATCATTAGGGAGTTCAATCTCGTAAGCATTAGGACCATATTTATCCAAAATTTTACAAGGTGCAATCCTTCTCATCATCAACTTGTTATGACTTCCCTTGGGAAATCTGTCCTTGCTAAAATGAACCATGACCATGTCACCCACTTGCTACTGCACATCTCTCCTTCTCTGATCCACTCTTGATTTAACCTTTTGACTGTTCTATTGTAAGGTATCTCTGACTTGTTGGTGCATCTCTTTCATAGCCTCTGTAAATTCATCAACATGTCCACTCCTTTTGTCCAACCCTTAAACACCTCTCAATTCAAAAACTCCTCTTGGATGACTACCATACACAATTTCAAAAGGACTCAAACCTGCACTTCTGTTTGTTGAATCGTTAGAGGCATACTCTACCTGAGGTATCACTACATCCCAAATACTATCATGATCCTTTGTTAAACACCTAAGAATATTTCCCAATGACCTATTCACAACCTTAGTTTGGTCATCGGCCAGAGGGTGATAGGCTGAGCTAAAAGAAAAATTTGTACCCAACCTTTTCCACAAGGCTCTCCAAACATGTCCTACAAACTTGTTGTCCTGGTTAGATACAATACTCAAAGGAAACTCATGGATTCTAACAATGTCCCTGAAAAACAATCCTTCAATATAGCTAGCATCATTTGTGGTTTTACAAGGAATAAAGTGAGCCATCTTACTAAACCTGTCTACCACAACAAACACACTGTCATGACCTGTCTTTGTCTTGGGTAATTCCATCACAAAGTCCATACTCAAACTTTCACATGGTCTACTTGGTATAGGCAAAGGTTGGTATAGCCCTGCATTGGTTGAGACCCCCTTTGCTCTTTGACACACAGTGCAACTCTCCATAAACTTTCTGATATCAGTTTGCATCTTATGCCAAAAGTAAAATCTCCTAACTAGGTCCAAAGTCTTATTTAGCCCAAAGTGACCTCCTAAACCACCACTATGTTTCTCCTTTACTACATTATCCCTCATTGAACATCTAGGGATATACAACTGACACCCCTTGAATAAAAGACCATCCTGCAAGATGTAATCAGAAAAATCTCCATGAAAAGAATTTTCAAACTCACAACATACGTTATATATTTCCTTGAAATCTTGGTCCTCTTCATACAATCCTTTGAGTGCTTCAACACCCATACTCTGCAACTGCACTTCTTGCCTTGTCAACACCCTCCTACTTAGAGCATCTGCAACCTTATTGGCTACCCATTTCTTGTGCTTGATGATGAAGGTGTATTCTTGAAGACTTTCAACCCATTTCATATACCTATTACTGAGCTTCTCCTGTCCATTCAAAAAACTAAGAGCATGATTGTCAATATACACAATAAACTCCTTAGGAAGCAAGTAATGCCTCCACTTTTTTAGAGCTTGTACCATGACATACAACTCTAAATCATATGAGGAAGACTTCCTATTTGATTCATTTATTTTTTCACTAAAAAAGGCCATCAGTCTCCCCTCTTGGCTCAATACTGCTCCTATAGCCAATCCACTGGCATCACATTCAATGGTGAAGACCTTATTGAAATCGGACATACTAGGACTAGGTACTTGGCAACTTTCTGTTTTAAACACTCAAAACTCTTATCTACTTCTTTGGTCAACACAAACTTCACCTTACCAGCACCCTTGGTGGTTTCTAACATAGGTGCACAAATATCACTGTAATTTCTAATGAATTTCCTATTAAATGTTGCCAAACCATGAAAAATTCTTACCTCTTCGGCTGTCTTAGGTGTAGGCTAGTTCATAATAGCCTCTACCTTGGAAGAATCCATCTTCAAATCACCCTTATAGATGACAAATCATAAGTACACCAACTCCTGCTTCATGAAGTCACACTTTTCTAAATTTATCATCAACTTCTGCTCCTACAGCCGCTTCAAGACTACCTCCAAGTGTTTCAAGTGCTCCTCCTTGCTCTTACTGAACACCAATATGTCATCAAGGTAGACTGCCACAAATTTCCCTATAAACTCCTACAACACTTCATTTATTAGTCTCATAGAGGTGCTAGGGGAATTTGAAAGGCAAAAAGGCATCACAAGCCACTCATACAACCCTTCATTAGTTTTAAATACATTTTTCCATTCATCCCCCTCTCTTATCCTTATCTGATGGTACCCATTCTTGAGGTCAATTTTAGAGAAAAAGGTGGCTCCCCCTAAATAATCCATTAGGTCCTCTATCCTTGGAATAGGAAACCTATATTTGATGGTTATCCTATTGATAGCCCTAGAATCATTAAAAATCCTCCATTTCCCATCCTTCTTTGGGGCTAAAATAGTAGGTACTGCACATGAGCTAAGGCTCTTTCTCACCAACCCTTTATCTAGGAGTTCTTGAATTTGCCTAGCTATCTCTTCATTCTGTTGTGGGGTCATTTTATATGCTACCTTGTTAGTAAGTACTGCTCCCGTATGAGGTCAATCTGATGACTAATATCTCTGATAGGTGGTAGGGAGTCTGGTATGTCATCTGCAACCACTCTTTTGTACTTCTCTACTAGCTCCTTGACGTCCTTAGGTCCTACCTCACTCACACCCTTCTTACTTTCTTCCTTGGGATTCACAATCAAAGCAAAACCTACTCCACCTTCCTCCTTTATTGTATCAAGGAATTCTTTTTCCCCTACCATCATCACACTAGATGCTACATGTTGTGGATCCCCTTCTACCACTGACTATATCCTAAAGGTCACACCATCCTTTTGGAAAGAGTAAGCATTCTTTTCTTATCATAATGAGCTTTTATGTCAAACTGCCATGGTCTGCCAAGCAAAAGATGGCAAGCATACATTAGAAGGATGTCACACAAAATTTTATCCTTATACTCCCCAATACTAAACTCTACCCATGCTTGTTCATTGATGAGTATGTGTTGCCCTTTGTTCAACCAACTAACCCTATATGGACAACTATGAGGTATTCTTTCCAAGTTCAACTTGTTTACTGCTTCCAAAGATACAATGTTATCAGTAGATCCTGAATCTATGACAACTTTACAAACCTTACCTTGAATCTTGCAGTTGACTCTAAACAAAGCCTTTCATTGGGATGGCTTATTCTTCACTAATTCCTTGAGCAGTGTCCTCTTGATCATCAAGTTCTCTCCCATCTCTGATGTCAAATTCACTTCAGGAGATGTCACACTCCTTGCATCCTCTTGAATCAAAGTGGTTCTCCTCTCACAACCATGAGAAGTTGAGGCCTTCTCTGGACACTTGTAGGTTGGGCGCCCCATCTGATTTTAGTTATAGCATCTCATACTGGAGAACTTGGATCCTCTCCCTGATCCATTTGTCGCACCTATTCTATTAGGTCTTCTCCCACGGTAGCCTCCTATGCTACTTGAGTCCCCAACTTTCTCTCCTTGGCTAGACTCACCACTAGACCTTTGGTTAGGACTTCTTCCTCCAAAACTACCTCTGCCTCTAAAACTTCTCCCTCCTTTACCTCTATTACCCTGCTCACTTCTTCTTTTTAGTTTCTCTTCTACCCTTAGGGCCAATTGAAAACACTTGTTCACTATCTCTGGTGACAAGATGTTGATCTCATCTTGGATGTTCATCCTTAGGCCATTCAAGTACCTGGCCAGTTTCTCTAACTCCTCTTCTTGTCTCTTTGATATGAGACCAAGTTTATGAAACTCCTCCATATATGCATTCACATCAAGGTCTCTCTGTCCGAGGTTTTGCAATTTTCTATACATCTGCACTTCATAGGCAATGGGCATGAATTGTGCCTTGACTTTATCCTTCATCCTTTCCCAAGAGGTTATCATAATCTTTCCCTCCTTAACTCTCTCCCCTTGTACATAGTTCCACCATGTAAGAGCAAACCCCTTCAACCTTTCTTTTGCCAGCTTTACCCTCTTACCTTCAAGTATTTATTTGTACTCAAAATGACTGGTCAATGCCTCAATCTAGTCTATCACCTCTTTTGCTTCCATACTTCCACTATATATAGGCAACCCACCAATGGTGTCCCTATTGACTGGCCTCAAGACATCTATAAATGTGCTCTGATCTGTAGGTATCTCCTCTACCCACTTAGAGGATTCCCCATCTTCTTTATCCCCTTCTTCATCAATGTCACTTCCATCTTCCTTATCCGTAGTCTTTTTCAATTCTTCAAGCTTGGACTCAAGCATCTCTTCAATCAAATTCTTCACCGCATCTTGTGACATACTCTTAGGAGGCATTTTGTCAGCCCCTATTTCAATCTCTTCCTCTGACATAAACTAAGACCACACCACCAAAGTGATCTTCAAAATCTTGCTTTGATAGCAATATGATGACAAGGCAACAAGCCGAAAGGAGGATAATGTTGAACCAATCAACCTCTAAGGATCATAAACTCAACCGGTAATACCTATTTCCAAAGATCCTTACACAATAACCAAGTCAAGCAATGGTTCAATGACACCAATCAATACCTTGGAAAACCCCAAGGCTCCACTATGTCCACTTACAGACAACTAACACTTCTCAAGTTCTTGTGTGACTACACACCCCCTTGCATACATGAGTAGGCTACTACTAGGCTTTAGGGTTTGAATGGCCCACTTGACCAATTCAACACAACAATCCTTGGAGGGGTGTTCTCACAACACCTTAACACAAATGAAATAGGATTTCATGGTTTATATCCACCGAAACATCAATCTTGACTCACTCGCCCACAAACCTGAACCAGTTGCTATTAGGTCTCCATTTGAAGGAATCAGGTGATAACTTTTGACACCCTAAGCATCTAGGAAAAAAACTTATATTTCCAGATACCCTTTTGGGAGTTCTCAACAATATCTCAATTTCTATTACTAGACCAACTTGCAGATATTCCAACCAATGTTGTACTAATAGACCTAATAGGGCTGTTAAACCTATTTGAATAAATGCCTTCCACAAATTGGTTTGGTTCTCCTAATGGGTGACCATCACTGACCATCAAATGTTATTTAAACCTCCAAATTACTCTTCTACCACATTCAAACCCTTTTCCAATTATCTACCACTCAATTCTCACGCACTGCACTCATCAAACCGGTCTATCACATAGAGATGCTAGACTTGGGGTTAGTTCTCCATCCTCTTTGCCCTGTTGTATCTTCTTAATGGATTTTGGTTCAGACATATTATATAGTGGCCTACCATCTCCTATAACAACATAATGTTTAGTTAAGGATTGATAGGCCAAAACCCATTGTTACAGTCAAACCCTAGGGGTTTAAGGGTTTAGGCTACCCGATAGAGATTTGCTTTGTAGAATGGGGCAGAGATCACTTCAAGACTTCACACTAAAATAAAAATAAAGGTGAAATGATCTAGTTATAGGAACTATGCCATGAACATTCTTGCCAATCCACCTTCAGTATACAATCAACAAAGATTAGACGATTTTTCTGAGTTTCCAATAGTTCTTGATGCTTTGATTTATTTTCCAAATCAATCAACATACATCCTTTGGTGTTTGGGGCCTTTAAATATATCTCCCAAATGACCACAACTTTCTCCAACTATTTTTCAAACCAAACTGACCTTTCGAGAATCAAAACTTACCAAAAGTGCAAAATTGTCATGACAATAGATTGACAATATGACAACTTTTGCATAATTCGACCAACTTAGACTCCAGACTATCATAGTTGAGTACATTTGATTCTAAAACATCAAAAATGACTCAAATAGACTTGTGGTTACTTGATCCCTCAATTTAGACCATTGTGACCCTTATTGACTCAATTTGCTCTACCAGACCATAGATGACAATTTGACCTAGACATGGACAAACTTTTCACACTCCTAGGACACTGAATTATAAAAAAGGACCCATAGGGTCTTATTACATTCTTTCTAGCTAATTAAAAATCATCTTGTTCTTGGTTCATGTCTTCATAGGTAGGTGCTCCTGGACCACACTAAATATAGATTTACTAAAAATAGAAACTACTAAAAATAGTAAGTTTGATTTTTGGCAAAATTAAGCCAATCCGAGATGCAATGAAACTAAAAATAGACTATTAAAAATAGTGAGCACTCAAAATTCTCTCAAATTTCACTGGTAGCTTCCTCGAAGAGCTCTGAACTCATTGCAATATTTAGATTTTCCAAAACCCTAAGAAAGTCCTCAAACCTAAGTCTGAAGAGCAAAACCCTAAAATAGACAAAACAAGTGTCACACTTAGTCAAATTCACTCAAAACACTTGCAAACCAAGGAGACCAAAGGGATTGTTGCCGAAAGACCCAAATAATCAAAACCAAAAGACCAAGAAGGCCTAAAAAATAGGGGGTCCCCATTTGGAATGGGGTGATGTGTGATTAGGTCACAACAAGTGGGAGACAAAAGAAGGTATCCCAACGTTTCCTCGTCGGAAAAAAAAGACAACCCTAAAAAGAGACCTATTTTACCACGTCAAAACACTTCTACAAGTCAAACGAAAAAACTTTTTGAGCCATTTCTTAAGCCATTCGAAGGGTTTTTACAAATGAGAGCCTTTTCTATGCCACGCGAAGGGGGTTTTTGTAGATCAAAAAACATTTGACCCTTTCTACGTCACACAAAATATATTTTATGAATTCAATTTTCTTCACAAAAAAAAAGGTATTCAAAGTTCATCGATTCAAATATTTTAATTTATGTTTACACACAGTTTGCAGATATCTCCAGATATGATTCAAATATTTCCAATTTTGTTGTTTATTTACATGCAGATATTGATGTGATTTTATTTATAAAACAATTGCGATTTATAATTTTAAAAAAAAAATCTGAATCTTTGACTGTAAATACTAAATTACCATCGAATATTTTAGTTCACAATGTAAATTAAGTTCAATATTAAAATGCTCGACCATCGAGCATTTTAATATTGAACTTAATTTACTTTGTAAATGATATTAATATTTATAATCAATTATAATTAATAAATTAATTAAAATTAATTAGTGAGTATATTAAAATTTTATATTACTATATTATTATATAATTATTTTTTATTGAGCATATACTGTATAATTTTTTTTATTACTGAGCATATAATTTTTATTTTTTACTGAGTTGTAGTAAATTTTATAAATTAATAAATTATTAAATTGACAATAGTATAATAATTTCTGAAAAATTAAAAAAAATTATATACTCACTACTATATTACTAATATAGTACTAAGTATATAATTTTTTTTACCAATTTATCAAAAAATAATAAATTATTTACAAAATTTGAAATAGAAACTAGTAAACAAATTGAAATCATAAGTATCATACACTAAGAAATTAAAATAAAAAATCAAATACCACAAAATTAGCAATAAAAAGATGAGAGAACTAGACCGAAGATAATCAAACTCAAAAATTAAGCACACAATGTCAAAATCTAATATTCTTTTGTTTTAATTTTTTGTTCAGATTCAAAATGTCAAGTGGAGGAAGACAAGAAGTATATTGACCTTGTTCTAGGGTTGAAAGGATCAGGTGGAACAACCACTATCAAATGTAAACTTTGTCCATTGACATGGAAAGGTACCTACACAAGGGTGAAGGCTCATTTTGTCCACCTGCCATGTAATGGTGTTGAAGGTTGTATAGATGAGTCTAAAAGATATGATGTTGGTAAAGAACAAGAAAGGGTTGATGGGAAAGTTGATATTTGAAGCTCTCATGCTTCAACAATATGGGCAACTACTACAACTTACAATCATAATATAGAGTCAGAGGTGGATGTGACTTCTAGAGGTGTAAGAAGGGATTGGAGAAAGTTTCCTTGATGAGAAAAAGCTACCAAAACGTAAGGTCATCAGATGAATCAGCAAGATTGCTAGTTATCAGCTCTAATCAAAGGAAGATGACCAAATGACATCCCCCATCAACAACATATTACTCAGATCTTGGAGATATGCAAACAAATGGCATTACACCGATAAAAGAAGTTGTCACATTGGTCTGATAGCTCAAATTTCAAAATTCATTGAAGCATTAATCATCATAGACGATATTAATGTTGTACAATAGAAGCGCTTTATGAAAGATCATTACAGACATTTTAGCTAGAGCAAACTAATCAAACATCACTACCTATAGAGAGAAAGAATATGTAGAACACTTAGGGGCTATGAATTTGTTTCTTTTAAATCGTTAGGAGACTTGTTTGGTTAGTTATATAGTGTAACTAATTTTTGTTTTATTTCTAAAAGACACGATGGTTCATATGTGTTTGATCTCTCCTTATGAAAGAAAAATCATTTACTCTATGCAAGCATGATGAGAAATATATACTTTCAAATTTTTGCTGATATATAGACTAGTTTGCTTTCAAATCCTATACTGTGTTAAGAAGTATTGTAGATGCTTTTCAATTCAATCTTGTTATTTCATTATTTTCAGACTGCTAGGTTGTTGTCTGGGGTGAGCAAGATAAAATATTCTTGGATTAATTACTGTATAAGCCTCTTTCTAGGAAATATTAAAATTGCATATATGGTAATTGTCATATTGAAATTGAAGCATTAATTGTGGAAGAATTGGTAGTGGATGGTAATTTTACTGTCTAACAAGGAGAATATAAGAAAAGAAATTCATAAGACTCTAAGCCTAATAGGCAAAGAAGGCATTGGTCTTAATCATATATCTATAATCTTAAAATTTCAGTTAAGAAGTTTTCATTTTAAATTTTGAAGTAAAAAGTAAGGATAGAAGTAGTAGGTCATATCAAATCTTTAATGCCAATTTGAGATTGATCTTAGGATAGTTTTGTACAATAACCTGCTTAAGTATCATTAGGTAAAGATACCTGGTAATAAGTTATATCCACCTTGGTTTAGCAAAACCAAAAGAAGTAAGGAATTAGCAACCTTGAAGGTTCATTCCACCAATTGACCAGAATTGACTACTTAGCTTGATCATAGAGTTTGGCATTCTCTTAGAGTTTAGTAATCTACAATTTTGAGCTCCAACAATTTCCTTGATCCTATGGAAATCCACTCAATCATTTCCCACTTTCCTCCACTGATCTCACCCTCAAAGATAAATTTCATCCATTTCCTCTTCTTAAATTTAATAAGTAAAGCCACATTCTCATCCATTTTTAATATATCAATTTCGAGATAAGTATATGCTATTAAGACAGGAAACATAAGGAAAACAAACATCCACATACCAATATTCACTTAGAAAAAAATATTTTAATAATGGACTCATTCATAATATTTTGGTTGATATTTGATATTTTTTATTAACGATAAAATAGGTTTTGGGGGGACCCGAAACCCTGTACGACAAGTTTTGAAAGGACCCGAAACCCTCGGATTATTCACGAATTCAAAACCCACAATAGAATGTTACAGTAAGATACAACATAGACATTCAATACCCCAGCCACAACCTAACAATGTAGATTAAATGTTACAGAACTAGTGGCAAAATAAGAAGGTTGAAACCAACCATGGGTAAGTGCACCAAGTTGTGGTACCAAAAAGGTGCTACTTTTTATTGTTTCATAAAAATGCATCATTGGCATGCAATGGTCATCCAAACCTTTGGGTTGGTATTCTCTATTGGCAATATGAAGGAATTGATTATGTGTTGCATTGGTGTTTTGTCATTGATGTCAACACTAACTATTATGATTGGTTACCAACAGACAAATTTTGATTACCGGTAGAAGAACTAGTGTTACCGGTAGAAGGGACTATCAGTTGGATACTAGCGACATGTTTGGATCAATGGTATATTTTTGGTTTGATGTGTTGCATGTTTCTGGAGTATGTTTTGATTAGTTGGTATTGAATTGATGATCGAATGCTATCATAAATTCTAGTAAGCCTATATCGGTAAGGGTTTAGGGTTTACCGACAAAACTTTTACTGAGAATCTTTGACAGGATGCATAAGTGGTGTTGGTGTGGTTTCTAGATGGAATTCGGGATATAGAAGGTGATCTTTGTTCGTACCTTGATTGATTGGAGACATCTCTTTGGGGTGGTGGACCCAAATTAGGTCTAGTATCTATCTAGGTTATGGACCGGTATCATGTAACATGCTATTAAGTGTTCTCTACATGTTACTAGGATGATTTATGGATTGGTTAATGTTGTTTTGGTCTAAAGCCGACATGGTATATCATTGTAATATGGATCTATGTAATGATCTTATTGTAATATCTTTTAGGTGGCCGACCTAATTGGTTTTGGCCTTAGGGTTTGAATAAATTGATGTAAGATCTCATTGTAGATCGTGGTCAAGGACATGGAATGAAACATGCAAATAATGTAATATCATTCTGGTAGAGGATTTGGTCAATCATTGAAGATCGAATTGGGTTTATGTAAGAGATCAAAGGCCTCCGGTATTGAGCTTAACCGCGACTCTAATCAGACATGGTATATGCTATCATTGGTAGTTCATTCTTCTGGATTGTTGTCCAATTATATTGAGGTGGTTATAACCTCTCTGTAGTCAGTGAGACTCCTTTGTAATGAGCAGTACGCTCTAGGTAGTGTGCCTTCCTACATGTGCATGCCCCTTATTGTATCACATACGTTCTGCAGAAGTATTATCTGACTGTGGGTAGGCTTCCCACCGTGGTTTTTCCCTTTATTGGGTTTTCCACATACAAATCATGGTGTTATGTGGGATGGTTACATTGTGTTGATTCTCTATTTCATACTTAAGTTTTATTGCTTACCGGTATCTATTTCTTTTATTCCAGTATTCAATGTTTATGTGCTTCAGTTAAAGGTTATAAAGTGGTTTGATTGATATAATTTGTTGACAACTGATTCACCCCCCTCTCAGTTGTCCACCGGTTATTCTAACAATTGGTATTAAAGATTTGGTCCTCTTTTGTAGAAGCTCAATTGCTTGAGGTAGATCCTATGACAACTAATAATCCATCGGTAGCTATTTTTAGAAGAGAAATCCCTAAGCTTGATGGAACAAACTATGGGATATGGAAAATCTAAATGGAGACTCATCTTAGATGTCTTGGCAAGGATATTTGGGAGATCACTGAGAAAGGATATACACCTTATGATCCAACATCTGGCAATCCTGCTCTAGTAGACTTGGATAAAAATATTGAAAATGATTGCAGAGCTAGAGAAGCTCTCTTGTGTGCACTCACTGATCAATAAATCATGCAATTGACTGATAAATCATATGCAAAGGTTGTGTGGGATAAATTACAAACTTTGAATGAAGGTGACCCTACTGTCAAAATTTATAAACTTGATGGTTACCGAGTAAGATATGAGAACTTGAAGATGGATGCTAATGAAAGAATTGCTACATTTATGGAAAGATTAAATGAGATTGTCATGGGAATTCAATGTTGTGGAGGATCTCTAAGTGAATATGAAATAGTTTCTAAAGTTTTGAGATCCCTACCATCGGCTTACAAGATGGAGGCTACTACAATTAATGAATTGAGAACAATGGCAAACACTTCAGTTAAAAGAGACATTCTGATTGGGAAATTATCTTCTTTTGAGCTTGAAGAATTTGGACCCTCTAAAACTGCAAAGTCTAAACCTACTTTTCATTCATCATCATCTACCGACAAAAGTGATTGGAAAGTCCTATATGCAAAAGAATTGGAAGATATGAGGAAAGAGGATGAAGAATTTGAGCAACTTGAAGCACTATTTGCTAGAAGAGTACCTAAAGGACCGACAATAAGTATGAAGGAAAAGCACCTTTTAAATTTTTTGCGTGTAATAAGATTGGTCATTTTGCATCTAGATGTCTTGAAAGGAATGCAAGATTTGAAGAAAGAGTTAAGAAATTATTTAAGCCTAATCAAAATAAATTTAGATTCAAGAAAAACAAACTATGCTACATAGCGGATGAGGAAGGCATTACTAATTCAGATGAAGAACCAACATAAGACTCTTCTAATGGATCCGACAATGGAACAGAATGGGTGTTCTATGCTATAAAGGAAGATGAACTGGAACCGGTTATCAAGAATGAAGAAAAGGCCCTGGCAAAAAAATTTGAAGACAAGGATGAATGGGTAATTGATAGTGGATGCTCACATCATAGACTGGAGATAAAAGAAAAAATTTATCCCTGCAAGAATACAATGGTTGTCAAGTCAAATTTGGGGCTGATAAAGCATGTATGATCAAAGGTAGAGGTATTATTTCTCTGGATGGTAAGCATAACATTGATAATGTTTATTATGTAGAAGGTTTAAAGCATAATCTTTTAAGTGTTGGTCAATTTGTGGATAAGGAATTCCAACTTCAGTTCAAAGATAGAAAATGCAAAATCATTAACAGAACTAGCTTGGAGATTGCTACCGGTACTCACAATAGAGGTAATATCTTTCACTTGAACACCAGTGATAAGACATGTTTGATTGTTCATATTGATGAGAGTTAGTTATGGCATAAGAGGTTGTGTCATGTTAATTTTGATTGTATTGTTAAGATTAGTTCAACAAAGGTAGTTAGAGATATACCTAAGACTATAAAGCCTCATAATCTGGTATGTAAGGAATATCAATTGGGAAAGCAAGTTAGAACTTCTTTTAAGAGAATACATGATAAATATAATGATGTGCTTGATTTGATTCATATTGACTTATGTGGTCTATCAAGGACCAGAAGCTTTCAAGGTGATAGGTACTTCATGCTAATAATTGATGATTATTCTAGAATGATGTGGGTGACTTTTCAAAGAGAGAAGTCTGAAGCTTTTGAGAAATTCAAGATATTTAAAGAAATGGTGGAAATAGAAACTAGATTGAAAATCAAATGTTTGAGATCATATCAAGGCGGTGAGTTCACATCTCATGAATTTAACAGTTATTGTGACATAAATGGAATTAGGAGATAATTATTTGAACCCCGGACTCCTCAACAGATTGGAGTAGTGGAAAGGAAGAATAGAACCATTTTGGATGCACAAAGAACCATGATGATGGAATCCAAATTGCCTCACATCTACTGGAGAGAAGTAGTGAGTACAACAGTCTACACATTCAACAGAGTTCACATCAAAGGTGAAACCGATAAGACTCCTTATGAATTATGGTTTGGACATACACCTACTCATAAATATTTCAAAATTTTTGCAAGTAAATGTTATATCAAAAGGGATGATTCAATTGGGAAGTCTGATCCTAGATGTGATGAAGGGATATTTCTTAGATATTCAATTCACAGAAAAGCATATAGATGTTATAACAAAAGATTGCAGAAAATTGTGGAGAGCACAAATGTGAAAGTGGATGAGAAATATAGAGATCAATCTATATCATATGACAGAGAACTGATAGTGGAAATGATCATAAGTAATCCAGAAGTGCCTCAACTGGTATAAGACACTGAGACAGTTACACCGATAAAATTAGAAAATTCAACTGTAATTGATGATCGAAACAAAGAACTTGAAGTTCAGAAGACACCAAGGTATGTAAGATTAAATCATTTTGAAGATCAAACCATTGGAGATAGGAACAAGGGAGTTATGACAAGAAGAAGACTGGAAAATGAAGAGGTATGTCTTATTTCTCAAATTGAACCAGCATCTGTTATTGAAGCTTGTAAAGATGAATATTGGTCAAAGGCTATGGAAGATGAATTAGATTAGATAGAGAAGAATAAGACTTGTACTTTAGTTCCCCGACCTAAAAATAAGAATGTTATTGGAACTAAATGGGTTCTTAGAAATAAACTAAATGAGGATGGTCAAGTTGTAAGAAGTAAGGCTAGACTGGTTTATAAAGGATATTCTCAAATGGAAGGAATTGATTATGGTGAGACATTTGCACCAATAGCTAGAATTGAAGTTGTTAGACTATTTCTTGCCTATGCAGCATACAAGAACTACAAGGTCTATCAAATGGATATTAGATGTGCATTTTTGAATGGTGAACTTGAGGAAGAAGTATACATTGAGCAGCTTGATGGATTTTCACTGACATATGGCAAAGATATGGTTTGCAAGTTAAAGAAAGTATTATATGGATTGAAACACGCTCCTAGAGCTTGGTATGCAAGGTTGGATAAATATCTTTTGAAGATTGGTTTTACAAAAGGTAATGCTGACAATAACTTATATTACAAGATCATTGATGATGATATTCTGATTATTGAAGTATTTGTTGATGATATCATTTTTGGAGGTGAAGATAAATTATGCATGGAATTCTCTAATAATATGAAGGATGAATTTGAAATGTCTATGACTGGTGAGATGAGATTTTTCTTAGATTTGCAGATTACTCAAACTAACAAAGGCATTTTTATCTATCAAAATAAGTATCTAAGGGAATTGTTAAAGAAGTTTGGTATGGATAATTCCAAACTAGTAAGTACTCCTATGGTGACAAGTGAGAAATTATCTATCAAAGACACATCTGCACCGATAAATTCGACAAGGTATAACTGTATGATTGGTGGCTTGTTATATCTTAGACTAGATCGGATATTATGAATGTGGTAAGTATTGTTTCAAGATATCAAAGTAATCCTAAAGAAAATCATGAATGTACAGTATAGAGGATATTCTGGTATTTGTAAGGAACAACAAAATATGGCTTATGGTACCCTAGAGATGATAACTCCACTTTATGTGCATATACAAATGCAGATTGGGTAGGAGATACTAATGACCAAAAGAGCACTATTGGTGGAGCTTTCTTTCTTGGAAAGAAATTGGTTTCATGGATCAACAAAAAATAGTTATGCATTTATTTATCTACTGCAGAAGCTGAATATGTTGCAGCAACAACTAATTGCACACAACTCTTATGGATGAAGCAAATGTTGAAGGATATCGAGGTAAATTGCAGTGAACTAGTAGTTATCTATTGTGATAACTTTGTAGCTATTGACATGTCTAAGAATCCGTTATTTCACTCTAAGACTAAGCACGTATCAATAAAATATAACTTTCTGAAGGAAAAGGTGGAAGAAAAGGAAGTCAAGTTGGTTTATGTGAACACTAAAGAGCAGATTGTAGATATATTCACTAAACCGTTGTCTCGAGATTCATTTAAGTATTTAAGAGACAGGTTAGGGGTATCTACCCCTCCGCTAGAAAATTAATTTATGGAGCAGAGCATCAGTCCAGTATGCATCATCAACTTTATCCTTTCTCCAGATTATTGTAGTGGTGCTACTACTGAGGGGGAGTAGTCAACTTTGAGATTCACAAGATTTTGATATCTATGTCATATATTTGGCATTGATGTCAAAGGGGGAGAGATATTGATGTGAAAAATAATGTCATAATATGTCATATGGGGGAGAGATTTAGATCAGTTTCAGATTGGACTGCACTCCTCAAGGGAGTTGCTAGGATTTTTCAGTTTTTCATTGTTATATCTTCTATGAGAAATTTTTGGCATTTCTTGGCACTTAGATGTGTAAAGCGGAAAATCGAACCCTAGTTGCTCTCCCCTCTTCCAACTCCAAGGAGAGAGAAGGGAGGTTACTAGGGTTGACGGTTTTCACTTAGGGGAGACTTTACATTCAAAAAGAGGGGTTGAAACCCACAAGATCCAATCCCACACAATGCAAGATTGGATTCTAGATGAGTTTCAAGGGTTAAGACAGCAAGGCTACCCTCTTTTGTAAAGAATGTAGATAGAATGATTAAGCTAGGAATGCATGAAAAGTGAGAAAGATTCGCTTATAAACTAAGATAGGGATATAGGATGAAGCTGCGGACCTGGAATTAGCAGTAAAATGTCGAGACGACGCTGTCCTGCAAATTTGAGCAAAAGTTGATGGGACGATGGCGCCCGGCGTGCACACGGTCCTCCGAAAAATCCGTGAAACAAAGGGGGATCTGTTCATCTCTGCGCAAGGATTCCAAATCTTCAATTTCAGCTGTGTACCTGCAACCTACACACAGAAAAGCGAAGACGATTGGGGGGTTAGGGATTAGGGGTTTGCCCTTAGGCCAAACCCTAGTTTTGGAATTAACCAAGAAATGAGAAATGCTGTAAATGTAAATGATTGTAATGTAAAACAAGTACTAGTACCTTGTTGTAAGAATGTTTGTATTCTTACATGCGAAGGTATAGATGTTGTTGTATGTTGTATGTTGTAGTGTGTGATCTCCTCTTCAATGGTTGAATCCTTGTCTTGAATGCAACACTTAGCCTTGAATGGAGACTTAGAATGATCAATTGCTTGAAGGAATGCTTGAATGCTTGAATGCTTGAATGTTTGAGTATTGCTTCTGCCCTTTTTTCCATCCATCCAAATGAGAGAGGAAAATGTAGTTTATATACTTGCCAATTAGCGTTAATAGACTGATTTTCACGACCTTAGGCCGACCAGGAAATGTTATTTTTCCAATTTGCAAACAAAAAGACCCGAAGCCCCCTAGGAGACCAGGCCCAAAATAGGGCCAGGGACTAGGGCGCTGGGCGCCCTGGTCCTGAAGGACCAGGGTGCTAGGCACTCTGGTCCCACCTCCCGGGACAGCAGGGTGCAAGGAGGGATCAGGCAGGATGCAAGAAAATGCAGTTTTTGATGTCATGGACAAGTTTCGGGGTCTCCATTCAGGTTCCGTGTTGCGTCGCCATCGTGAAGACCAAAATGCAATCGAAATTGCAAGTGTCACAATTTTAGGACGCTACATTTAGCCCCCACTTTAGCGGGAGTATAAGCGTACGCTCATACTTTTGGTAAAGTACAAGGAAACAACATTGAAAGACTTTCACCACGTCAAGGAGGCAAGACACACCAAGCCCCCAGTGGACTAGGGATCTTACGACTTCGATTGACAAAGTAAAAGGGAAGATCACGAGGGAGAACCATGACTGTCAGTAGTAAGGTTCCCTCACTATGAGTCATGCAAGAGAAATACCAAAAATTTTCAAGGCAAAGCTAAGTTCCCCAAGAAATTTTCAAGTATCCTGAAGGGATAGAAAGGGTGTATGCCCCCCTACGTTAAAGCGATCGCACATGCCTCAGCGGGGATGATTGCTTTAACGTAGTGATACACATAAGAAATGAGAAGGGAAAGGAGCACGTTATCACAAAGATTTAGTCCCCAAGTGTGAGATAAACCCAAGGATAATAGGCACGAGGTGACTTCGCTTTCCTCGAGGTTAGTATGCTGTATGATAAGTCATGTATATCATATGTATGTATGCATAATTGTTCTTCATTCCCCAATCAAGGAAGGTCACCTAGAAGAAGGGAACACATGTGTCTTTTGAGTCAACATGAGAGAGACCAAAAGAGATCTCAATGCTTTGCATCGTCCTCAAGTAGACAACACTAAGGACAACAAATAGAAGAATGAGAATAACACATAGAAGAAGTAACAAAAGAGAGGAGGAGAGAATCTGCTATGCTAATGAAACTAGTCTAGCACGTCATCTACCCCCCGATCTTGCTGATCAATGTTTCAGGAAGGCAGGGAACATGCTAGAGGAACATCCAACATAGTAGATGGAGCTATCACAAGATCCAAACAAGGGCTATGTTCATGTTCCAAGCCACGTTGTTCTTGTCTAGGAGCTAGGATAAGTGCTTTAGAAAATTCGTTAGAGAGATGGTTATCAATATCAACAAGTTCATATTCACTATCAGAAGCAAGAGGAGTAATATTTTCATCATGAATAACATTTTCATCTATATCATCATCAAGATTTATAAAAATAGGATCTTTAACTCGCACAAGATCAAGATCATCATGCATCTTATGTTTAGGAGATTTTGGAGAAAATGGAATAATACTTGTTGAAGGTGTTTTTGGAGATTGTAGAGTTTGAGAAGCAGCTGCTTGAGCTCTAAGACGACGCTTTCGTCAGCGTTCACGTGCAAAACGATTTCATCTAGTCTTAGTAGGAAGTGGAGAAGATTGAGGAGGAGGAATGTTCTCATCCTTATCACTTGGGTGTTTAGGTTGTGGTCTCTTAGGCTGGATAATAGGAGAAGAGGAAGGTCTCTTCTCTCTATAAAAGGACGGAGGAGGAACTGCTCCATATAAAGGAGGAATTTTTGGTTTAGGAAGGAGACCAAGTCCATCATGATGAGGAGGTATAGGTCTACCTTTAGAAGGTTTATTTGGCATAGACATAGTCACATCCATGGGAATGGGTTGGGAATATTCTTGAGGAAAGACATTAGTTTTATCTTTCAAAGGAAGAACTTCCTTCTCAAGAATGATAGGAATATCAAGTTTGGGTGTTCTAGGTTCACTTAGAGATAAGATCATATCTGTTTTCCACTTTTGATAAGATTTGAAAAGATGATCACTTCGTAGAGGAAGAGATTGGAATTGTTTAGGCCAAAAATAATCAATAGGAATGCTAGAAGTTCTTTCAGCTGGTTTAAAGAGACTATGATTGACAGTAACAACTTCACCATTATGGGGAAATTTCAAACACTTATGAATAGGAGAAGCAATAGCTTTCATGGAAGATAGCCAAGGATAGCCAAGCTTCACACGAAATTGTTCGGATGACGGAATAATAGCAAAGTTCACATCAAGGGATTTGTTATGAACTTCAATAGGTAATGTAATAGAACCAATTGCAGGAGAAGAAAATGTATCAAATAATTTCACAATCACATCTGTTTTGTCATAGATCACTTGATTCAATTGCAAAGTAAAAAGAAATTCCTCAGTAATAACATTAACCATGCACGAAGAATCAATAAGCACTCCACGACAAGGTGCATTCTTGACTTTTGCAACTATGTATAAAGGACCATCAGGTGCCCTGATAGTTTCACTAGAATCAAATGTGATGGAAGGTTCTTTAGGGTTTTCTTGCTGCTCTACAAAGTTAATCACATTCGGAGTCATAGACACAAGACCATCAGATGAGAAAGAGGAATCATTAGTCTCAATCACATTAGAGGTATGAGAAGGTAATGGTTCAGTAAAAATCTGAAGATTTTGGTTAGGAGGAGCTACAGATGTATTGCCTTTATCATTCACTCCCGAAACAGAGATAGTATTATTATCAATCAAATCTTGAATTTTACCCTTTAAAGCAAAACATTTTTCAGTATCATGCCCATGTTGACGATGAAATTGACAAAAAGATTTGTTATCAAAATAGGGTGAATTAATCTTTGCAAGATCAATTTGCCTTACAGGAGGAAGAGTAAGCACATTTTGTTCCAATAACTTATTCATAATACTATGCAATGATTCATTCAAAGGAGTATACTTTCTTTCTTTCTTGAAAAACTTAGAAATAGGAGGCACACCTGATGCTGCATTCACATTGTTGTTGATGATGTTTTCATTGAATTTGATGGAATCTCTGTTCGGTTTAAACTTTCCAAATGGTTGTTGACTACTATCACCCTTATCACTTGGAGCCATAGGATGTGATTGTTCCATTTGACTCACAGTCAGTTGATAATTGTGAAGAGTTGCACACAACTGTTGGAAAGAAGTAAACTCAGAAAATAGAAGTTTGTCTCGAATATCTTTTTGTAAATTAGAAATAAAGATTCTTTGAATATCATTGTCATGCACTGGAAAATAAATTTGAGCATACAAATGCTTATATCTACCAATGAAATCAGTCACTTTTTCTTTAACACCTTGTTTACAATGCATTAAATCAATCAAAGTAACTTTAGGACTTATATTGTTTTGAAATTGTTGAATGAAAGCATTTGCAAGTTGTTCGAAATAAGTAATAGAATAAGAAGGCAATGAGCAATACCATTGTAGGGCTTTATCTCTTAATGTTCTAGTAAACAGTTTTGCAAGCAACCTTTGGTCATAAGAAAAATCAGTACATATTGTTTGAAAAGTCTTAACATGTGTTAGAGGATCACCTTTACCATTATAAAGCTCCAAATGCAGGATTTCAACATGTGTAGGAGGGATAGCTCGAACAATGTCAAGAGAAAGTGGGCTCGCAACATCAAATATGGGCACACTAAACTTAGATTGATTCATAGAGGCAATTTGTTGCTGTAAAGAAGAGACAGTTTGTGCAAGATTGTTAATGGTCGCTTCAGTCGAAGAATTCATATTAGATGTGTTAGATTGAGATGGAGATGTTATGTTATTGAAAGAAGGTAAAGAGTAAGGTGGTGGGACACTATGATAGTTAATCATAGGAGAGGATTGGAAAGGAGGAACACTACAAGGAGGAATGGAATGGTTGAATGAATTGCCCCCTTGCGTCATGTTCATTTGTGGAGATGTAATAGGGACACTCATCGAAGGAATGAATGAAGAAGTTGGATTAAATGAAGGAAGAGGATTAATTGAAGAGGAAGGATTGCCCCCATGACTGGTGATCATAGGAGGAATGTCTTGTATAGAAGTAGTCATTATGTTTGATGTAAAAGTAGGTATGCTAGCAATAGAAGTTTTCAAAGGAATAGAATGATTGACTTGAGTGGGAGGTTGTGTATAACCTAAAGTTTCAGCACAACTCTTTATAGGCATCACATTCGAATCCACAATATGTGCAATACCACACAAAATATCAATTCCATTCTTATCACTTTGAAGCATATGTTTTAGACCCTCAATTAAAGGAAGAGCTTGACTATCGGGGTATTCTTGAGACATCCATTGTCGGAAATTGTCAAATTGATTATCCAATTTCGCAAGTTGTTCTACAGAAACCTCAGGGAGAGCTTCTTCATCATTAGGAGGATTAGAGGAATTACCCATGTCCTCATTAAAAAGGCCATTCAAATTAGGTTCCATCTCCTCGGTAATTAAACCTCGGAGAGACTTAATTCTACGGCTTCATCTAACGGGAATAGTG
This sequence comes from Cryptomeria japonica, assembly GCF_030272615.1. Classification (NCBI taxonomy): domain Eukaryota; kingdom Viridiplantae; phylum Streptophyta; class Pinopsida; order Cupressales; family Cupressaceae; genus Cryptomeria; species Cryptomeria japonica. The sequence continues at coordinate 49,281 of NW_026728839.1, forward strand.
TAAGTAGGGCTTATTGTTGTAAAACTCATGCACTAGAGAGGGAGAGAAGATTTTGAATTTAGAGGTAGCAAATTTCAATAAAATCAGCCAATCTCCTGGATTTAAGCTGTTAAATGCAATCACGACAATCTCCTGAAATTTCAGAAAAAATGTCAGGGACCGTGGCGCTCGGAGTGCACACGGTCCTCGCAACTTTTTTCGAAATTTGCAGGGATGAAAGTTATGATGATTTTAGAGCTAATCTGAAAAAATTAAGTGATTTTACGATCTGTAGATAGGCCAAATTAAAGTTGCAATCTCAAAATTGAACCCTACCCAGATTGTCAAAATATACAAAATTTGAATTTTGAAAAAGAGAGGGAAACTGAAAATTTGAATTTTATGATTTTAGAGGGAATACCGAAAGCAATGCAAGTTTTGAATTTTAAAAGTTGACTCAATTTCACGCAAAATTCAATTTTGAAAGCGGAAATCAAAGTTGTTGTAATCAAGCACTTAATTTCAAAAGTCACAAATTGCAAGAATTTGAATAAAGCACTAAAATTTTGAATGAATGCAAACACACTTTTCAGATTTAGGATAGTAAGAACACAATTTTGACACAAAATTTCAATTTCAACAATTTTTGAATGATTAGGAGCCTTAATCCAAGCAATCACAAGACCGACTTTGACCTTAATTTTGAAAGTGTTAGAATTGATAAAATCAACCAAAATTCTGGATTTTAGCAGAAAAATACAGTAAGATCTAGCTCCCGAAATTTCGGAAAAAATGTCGGGGACGATGGCGCTCGGAGTGCACACGGTCCTCGCAACTTTTTTCCAAATTTTCAGGGATGAAAGATATTATGATTTTGTTGCGGAATCCAAAGTTATAGCCGATTTGGAGATGTTTTGATCAGTGAAATTGTTGCACAAAGGTTGAATCAAGAGGGTTTCAAAAATTAGGGTTTTGACACTTAACCACTTAATTTTCAGAATTAAAGCACAAATATGAATTGATAATTTTTAATAGAAGGGTAGATCTGAAACAAGCATTAACAATTAGGCATTTCACAAGCTTAATTAAAAAGAAAATTTAGGGTTTTTATGTAATTAACCTCTAAAATTTGCAAAAGATCAAACATGGAAATGTAATTAAGAAAGCAAATTTTCAGATCTAACCATGAATAATCAGAAAGGATGTTCACGTCGGGTTCACCAAAATGTAAAGCGGAAAATCGAACCCTAGTTGCTCTCCCCTCTTCCAACTCCAAGGAGAGAGAAGGGAGGTTACTAGGGTTGACGGTTTTCACTTAGGGGAGACTTTACATTCAAAAAGAGGGGTTGAAACCCACAAGATCCAATCCCACACAATGCAAGATTGGATTCTAGATGAGTTTCAAGGGTTAAGACAACAAGGCTACCCTCTTTTGTAAAGAATGTAGATAGAATGATTAAGCTAGGAATGCATGAAAAGTGAGAAAGATTCACTTATAAACTAAGATAGGGATATAGGATGAAGCTACGGACCTGGAATTAGCAGTAAAATGTCGAGACGGCACTGTCCTGCAAATTTGAGCGAAAGTTGATGGGACGATGGCGCCCGGCGTGCACACGGTCCTCCGAAAAATCCGCGAAACGAAGGGGGATCTGTTCGTCTCTGCGCAAGGATTCCAGATCTTCAATTTCAGCTGCGTACCTGCAACCTACACACAGAAAAGCGAAGACGATTGGGGGGTTAGGGATTAGGGGTTTGCCCTTAGGTCAAACCCCGGTTTTGGAATTAACCAAGAAATGAGAAATGCTGTAAATGTAAATGATTGTAATGTAAAACAAGTACTAGTACCTTGTTGTAAGAATGTTTGTATTCTTACATGCGAAGGTATAGATGTTGTTGTATGTTGTATGTTGTATGTTGTAGTGTGTGATCTCCTCTTCAATGGTTGAATCCTTGTCTTGAATGCAACACTTAGCCTTGAATGGAGACTTAGAATGATCAATTGCTTGAAGGAATGCTTGAATGCTTGAATGTTTGAGTATCGCTTCTGCCCTTTTTTCCATCCATCCAAATGAGAGAGGAAAATGTAGTTTATATACTTGCCAATTAGGGTTAATAGACTGATTTTCCCGACCTTAGGCCGACCAAGAAATGTTATTTTTCCAATTTGCAAACAAAAAGACCCGAAGTCCCCTAGGAGACCGGGCCCAAAATAGGGCCAGGGACCAGGGCGCTGGGCGCTTTGGTCCCACCTCCCGGGACAGCAGAGTGCAAGGAGGGATCAGGCAGGATGCAAGAAAATGCAGTTTTTGATGTCGTGGACAAGTTTCGGGGTCTCCATTCGGGTTCCATGTTGCATCGCCATCGTGAAGACCGAAATGCAGTCGAAATTGCAAGTGTCGCAATTTTAGGACGCTGCAAGATGTTTTCTTTTTCACATCTAGTGTTGACATCAATGCCAAAGGGGGAGATTGTTGGCAATATGAAGGAATTGATTATGTGTTGCATTGGTGTTTTATCATTGATGTCAACACTAGCTGTTATGATTGGTTATCAACAGATAGATTTTGATTACTGGTAGAAGAACTAGTGTTACCGGCAGAAGGGACTATCAGTTGGATACTACCAACATGTTTGGATCAATGGAATATGTTTGATTTGATGTGTTGCATGCTTCTAGAGTGTGTTTTGATTAGTTGTTATTGGCTTGATGATCAGATGCTATCATACATTCTAGTAAGCCTATACCGGTAAGGGTTTAGCGTTTACCGGCAGAGCTTTTACTGAGAATCTTTGACATGATGCATAAGTGGTGTTGGTGCGGCTTCTAGATGGAATTTAGGATGCAGAAGGTGATCTTTGTTCATGCCTCAACTGATTGGAGACATCGCTTTGGCGTGGTGGACCCAAATTAGGTCCAATATCTATCTAGGTTATGGACTGGTATCATGTAACCTGCTATTAAGTGTTCTCTACACATTACTGGGATGATTTATGGATTGGTTAATGTTGTTTTGGTCTAAAGCTAACATGGTATATCATTGTAATATGGATGTATGTAATGATCTTATTGTAAGATCTTTTAGGTGGCCGACCTAATTGGTTTTGGCCTTAGGGTTTGTATAAATTGATGTAAGATCTCATTGTAGATCGTGGTCAAGGACATGGAATGAAATGTGCGAATAATGTAATATCATTCAGGCAGAGGATTTGGTCGATCATTGAAGATCGAATTGGGTTTATGTAAGAGGTTAAAGGCCTTCGGTATTGAGCTTAACCGAGACTCTAATTAGGCATGGTAGATGTTATCATTGGCAGTTCATTCTTCCAGATTGTTGTCCAATTATATTGAGGTGGTTATAACCTCTTTGTAGTAAGTGATACTCCTTTGTAATGAGTAGTACGCTCTAGGCAGTGTGCCCTCCTGCATGTGCAGGCCCCTTATTGTATCACATACTTTCTGCAAAAGTATTATTTGACTGTGGGTAGACTACCCACCGTGGGTTTTCCCTTTACCAGGTTTTCCACATACAAATCATGGTGTTATGTGGTATGGTTGCATTGTGTTAATTCTTTGTTTCATACATAAGTTTTATTGCTTACCGGTATATATTTATGCTATTCCGGTATTCAATGTTTATGTGCTTCGGTTAAAGGTTATAAAGTGGTTTGATTAATATAATCTATTGACAATTGATTCACCGCCCCCCCCCCCTCTCCTCTCATTTGTCCACCGGTCATTCTAACATTCTCTCCAATGCAAACCATTTGACGAGTGCCAAATATGACACTCACCAAATTCAAAATTTTTAATATTCACATTTGTCGTGCACCAAAAGTGAAAATTGAAATTTTTGCATTTGGCGAGCACCAAATTTGGCACACGCCAAATGTGAAAATTGAATTTTTTGCATTTGGTGCACACCAAATGTTCTGCATTGTTAAATGTTGCGCATTATTATTTTTTGCATTTTTCCTATTTGGGCACAAGTTAGCCCCACCCCCAGAGGAGAATATATACATGAAATATGACATTTAAGTATAAGTCAATGCCTTATACTTTAAGTTATATTTCATGTATATATTGGCAAGGTGTTTGAGAGCGGTTTCAACTCTATAAGAGTTATAATGTAGATTCTAGCTTCTAGAGGATCACATAAAATTTCAAACAGTCAAATTTCAGTAATCAACATGTCAAATTTGAGTAATCAGCATGCTCCTATTAACATTTTTTATCTTTTTATATCACTTTCTTTATCTTCCCTAAACTCTAGACCTATCTCTCTCCCTCTCTTGCCTCTCTCACTTATCTCTACCCTCTCTAGGTATATCCACCCTCTCTACCTTTCATTCCTTCCTTACCCCTATTTTTATCCTTGACTCCCTCCCTTTCTCTTCTTCTCTCTCACTCTCTTATTGTTTCTCTCCCCTCCCTCTCCATTCTCTTGATCACTATGTATCCCTTCTATCCTATCTTTTCCCATATCTATGGCTTTCCCTCCCTCCATATTCACCTCACTACCTCTCCCTCCCTATATTATTACCCAACTTTCTCTCCCCCTCTAGGTTTCTTACCTATCTAATTGTCTACATGAAGAGAACGAGAGACTTAGTGATAAAAGACATAAAATGGAAGGTAGGTGGGAGGTATAGAGGGGAGAGAGAGGGGAGATGGGGGTTTAAGGAGGGTGGGGGGGATAGAGAGGTAAACATAGAGGGGAAGAGAGGTGAGAGGCCTAGATGGGAGAGAGAGGTGAGATGGGGGTTTAAGGAGGGTAGGGGGGATAGAGAGGTAAACATGAATGGAATGAGATACTTAGGGATAAAGGATATAGAGAGGAAGGGAGGTGAGAGGTATAGAAGGGAGAGAGAGGTGAGAGAGAGGTGAGATGGGGGTTTAAGGAGGGTGGTGGGGGATAGAGAGGTAAACATAGAGGGGAAGGGAGGTGAGAGGCCTACAGGGGAGAGAGGTGAGATAGGGGTTTAAGGAGGGTGGGGGGGATAGAGAGGTAAACATAAATGAAATGAGATAATTAAGTATAAAGGACATAGAAATGAAGGGAGGTGAGAGGCCTAGAAGGGAGAGAGAGGTGAGATGGGGGTTTAAGGAGAGTGGGAGGGGATAGGGAGGTAAACATGTAGGGAACGAGAGACTTGGTGATTAAGGGCATATAAGGGAAGGGAGGTGAGAGATCTATAGGGGAGAGAGAGGTGAGATGGTGTTTTAAAGAGGGTGGGTAGGATAGAGAGGTGAGAGGCCTAGAGGGGAGAGAGAGGTGAGATGGGAGTTTAACGATGGTAGGGGAGATAAAGAGGTAAATATGAATGGAATGGGATACTTGGAGATAAAGTAAATAGAGAGGAAGGGAGGTGAGAGTCCTAGAGGGGAGAGAGAGAGAGATGAGATGGGGATTTAAGGAGGGTGGGGGGGGATAGGGTGGTAAACATGAAGGGAACAAGAGACTTGGTGATAAAGGACATAGAAGGGAAGGGAGGTGAGAGGTCTACAGAGGAGAGAGGTGAGATGAGGGTTTAAGGAGGGTGGGGGGATAGAGAGGTAAACATAGAGGGGAAGGAAAGTGAGAGTCCTAGAGGGGAGAGTGAGGTGGAAGACTTGGGGATAAAGGACATAGAGGGGAAGGGAGGTGAGATTCCTAGAGGAGAGAGAGAGAGGTAAGATGGGGGTTTAAGGAGGGTGGGGGGGATAAGGAGGTAAACATGAATTGAAGGAGGTAAAAATGAATGGAATTGAGGTAATCATGTGGTATTAAGGGGTCATATGTTGTTCCAACACATGTGTGGGCTCTTATGACCCCTAATGACACCATATCACCGGTAAGACACCATTTCAGCCCTTAGGACTATATGATGTCCTAAGGGGTCATATGGTGTCCTAAGGGGTCATATGGTGTCCTAAGGGGTCATATGGTGTTCTAACACGTGTGGCCCCTTAGGACCCCATATGATCTCTAATACCATATGACCCTTTAGGATACCATATGACCCCTTAGGACCATATGATGTCCTAATGGGTCATATGGTGTCCGAATGGGTGATATGGTGTTATAACACATGTGTGGCCCTTTAGGACCCCAAATGACCCCTAACAACACCATATGATCGCTTAAGACACAATATGACCTCTAATGACACCATATTATCCCTTAGGACACTATATGACCCTCACGACACCATACGATCCCTTAGGACACCATATGACTCCTTAGGATATGATATGACCCCCTAGGATGCCATATGACCCATTTTAACTTCCTAGTACACGACATGACCCCTTAGGACACCATATGACCCGTTAGGACCACATTATGTCCTAAGGGGTCATATGGTGTTCTAACACATGTATGGCCCCTTAGGACCCCATATGATCTCTAATGACACCATATGATCCCTTAAGACTATATGATGTCCTAATGGGTCATATGGTGTCATAAGGGGTCATATGATTTTCTAACATGTGTGGCCCCTTAGGACCTCATATGACCCCTAATGACACCATATGACCCCTTAGGACACCATATGACCCCTTCAGACCACATGATGTTCTAAGGCATCATATGGTGTTCTAACACATGTTTGGCCCCTTAGGTCTCCATATGACCCCTAATGACACCATATGACTCTTTAGGACACCATGTGACCTCTTAGGACCATATGATCTTCTAATAGGTCATATGGCATCCTAAGGGGTCATATGGTGCTCTAACACATGTGTGGCCCCTTAGGACCCCATATGACACCTAATGACGCCATATGATGTCCTAATGGGTCATATGGTGTCCTAAGGGGTCATATGGTGTTCTAACATATGTGTGGCTCCTTTATGACCCCAAATGACCCCTAACAACACCATATCATCCCTTAGGACACATATGACCCCGTAGAACCATATGATGTCCTAATGGGTCATATGGTGTTCTAAGGGGTCATATGGGGTCCTAAGGGGCCACACATGTGTTAGAACACCATATGACCCTTTAGTACACCATATGACCCATTAGGACATCCTAGTATGTATGACATGACCCCTTAGGACACCATACAACCCCTTAGGAGAATATGATGTCCTAAGGGGTTATATAGTGTTATAAGGGGTCATATGGTGTTATAACACATGTGTGGCCCCTTACGACCCCATATGACCACTAACAACTCCATATGACCCCTTAGGACCTCATATGTCCCCTAACGACACCATATGACCCCTTTTAACATCCTAGTACATGACATGACTGCTTAGGACACCATATGACCTCTTAGGATCAAATGATGTCCTAATGAGTCATATGGTGTTCTAAGGGGTCATATGGTGTTCTAACAAATATGTGGCCTCTTAGGACCCCATATGACACTTAACAACACCATATGATGTTCTAATAGGTCATATGGTGTCCTAAGGGGTCTTATGGTGTTCTAACACATGTGTGGCTCCTTTATGACCCCAAATGACCCTTAATGACACCATATCACCCCTTACGACACCATATGACCCCTTATGACCATATGATGTCCTAATGGGTCATATGGTGTTCTAAAGGGTCATATGGGGTCCTAAGGTGCAACACATGTGTTAGAAAACCATATGACCCTTAATACACCATATGACCCATAGGACATCCTGGTATGTATGACATGACCCCTTAGGACACTATGTGACCCCTTAGGACAATATAATGTCCCAAGGGGTCATATAGGGTCCTAAGGGGTTATATGGTGTTCTAACACATGTGTATCCCCTTAGTTCCCCATATGACCCCTAACCTCACCATATGACCACTTAGGACCCCATTTGTCCCCTAACGACACCACATGACCACTCAAGACACCATATGACCCCTTTTAACATCCTAGTACATGACATGACCAATTAGGACACAATATGACCTCTGGGGACCAAATGATGTCCTAGTGGATCATATGGTGTCCTAAGGGGTCATATAGTGTTCTAACACATGTGTGGCCCCTTAGGACCCCATATGACACCTAACTACACCATATGATGTCCTAAATGGTCATATGGTGTCCCAAGGGGTCATATGGTGTTCTAACACATGTGTGGCTCCTTTATGACCCTAAATGACCCCCAATGACACCATATCACCCCTTAGGACACCATATGACCCCTTAGGTCCATATGATGTCCTAATGGGTCATATGATGTTCTAAGGGGTCATATGGGGTCCTAAGGGGCCACGCATGTGTTAAAACACCATATGACCCTTTAGTACATGATATGACCCATTAGGAAAACCTGGTATGTATGACATGACCCCTTAGGACACCATACGACCCCTTAGGACAATATGATGTATGAAGGGGGTCATATAGTGTCCTAAGGGCTCATATGGTGTTCTAACACATGTGTGGACCCTTAGGACCTCATATGACCTCTAATAACACCATACGACCCCATATGTCCCCTAATGACACCATGTGATCGCTCAAGACATCATATGACCCCTTTTTACATCCTAATACATGACATGACCGATTAGGACACTATATGACCCCTTAGGACCAAATGATGTCCTAATGGATCATATGGTGTCCTAAGGGGTCATATGGTGTTCTAACACATGTGTGGCTCCTTTATGACCCCAAATGACCCCTAACGACACCATATCACCCCTTAGGACACCATATGACACCTTAGGACCATATGATGTCCTAATGGGTCATATGGTGTTCTAAGGGGTCATATGGGGTTGTAAGGGGCTACACATGTGTTAGAAGACCATATGACCCCTTAGTACACCATATGACCCATTATGACATCTTGGTATGTATGACACAACCCCTTAGGACACCATATGACCCCTTAGGACAATATGATGTCCTAAGGAGTCATATGGTATTCTAACACGTGTGTGGACCCTTAGGACCCCATATGACCCCTAACAGCACTATATGACCCCTTATGACCCCATATGTCCCCTAACGACACCATATGACCACTCAAGACACCGTAGGACCACTTTTAATATCCTAGTACATGACATGACTACTTAGGACACTATATGACCCCTTAGGACCAAATGATGTCCTAATGGATCATATGGTGTACTAAGGGGTCATATGCCATTCTAATAGATTTGTGGGCTCTTAAGACCCCATATGACCCCTAACAAGACCATATAACCCCTTAGGACACCATATGACCCCTCAGGACCAAATTATGTCGTAGTGGGTCATATGGTGTTCTAAGGGGTCATATGGTGTTTTAAAACATGTGTGGCCCCTTAGGACCCCATATGACCCCTTAGGATACCATATGACCCCTAAGGATGATATGATGTCCTAATGGGTCATATAGTGTCGTAAGGGGTAATGGGTCATATAGTGTCGTAAGGGGTCATATGGTGTTCTAACACGTGTGGCCCCTTAGGACTCCATATGACCCCTAACAACACCATATGACCCCTTAGGACACCATATGACCTTTAACGACACCATATGAGCCCTTAGGACACTATATGACCCTCAAGACACCATATGACCCCTTAGAACCCCATATGACCCGTAAGGACACCATATGACCCCTTAGGACACTGTATGATGCCTTAAGACACCATATGACCCCTTAAGTCACCATATGACCCGTTTTAACATCTCTCTTCTCCTCCTATTATTTCTCTTTGAACTCTCTTTGTTCTCTTGATCACTACCTCTCCTCTCTCAACCTCTCTCTCCATCCCTATGTTTCCCCTTCCCTTCTTTAGATCTCTACCTCTCCATATTTGTCTCATTACCCAATCATCTCTCTCCCCCTCTATCTACCTCACCTCTATCTTTTCACCCTAGGTCTCTCACCTCTCTCTTCCTAGGCTCTAGATCTGTAACCTCTATATCTCTATCCTTTATAATTCTTTCCTCTCTACCTCCTTATCACTCGTTCTCTCTTATTTTCTTCTCTCTCTCTCTCTCTCTCTCCCTTACCTATCTACCTCTTCCCTCTCTAGGTCTCTTAGTCTCTCCCTCTCTTCTTAGCTCTATCTTTCTCTTTATTCTTCCCTCTCTCCTTTTCTCTCTCCCCACCTTCTCTAGTCATCACCTCTCCCTCCCTTGCATGGGATTTAGATAATAGGTTGTAGGATATAAGGTTTAGGGTATAGGGTACATGATTGATGGTACATAGGGTTGAGGGTATTGGCTCTCTCTCTCTCTCTCTCTCTCTCTCACCTGTCTCTCCCCCTCTCTTGGTTTCTCTCCCTCTCTTCCTCTCTCCATCTTCACCCCCTCCCTCCTTACCCTCATAACTCTCTCTCTCTCTCTCTCACCTGTCTCTCCCCTCTCTTGGTTTCTCTCCCTCTCTTCCTCTCTCCATCTTCACCCCCTCCCTCCTTACCCTCATAACTCTCTCTCTCTCTCTCTCTCTCTCTCTCTCTCTCTCTCTCTCTCTCTCTCTCTCTCTCTCTCTCTCTCTCTCTCTCTCTCTCTCCTCTCTCTCTCTCTCTCTCTCTCCTCTCTCTTCTCTTCTTTAGGTTTCTCCCTTACTCCCTCTCTACCTCTCTAATTCTCCATCCTTGTATAAGTACCCACCTCTCTATATTCCCATCCTTCTATGTCATTTCTCTCTCTCCCTATCTAGGTCTCTCACCTCTCTCTCCCCCTATAGCTATCTAATTCATCCCCCCTTAACCCTCTCCCTTTATGAACTCTCCCCTCCCCTCCCTCCCTCCCTCTCTCTCTCTCTCTCTCTCTCTCTCTCTCTCTCTCTCTCTCTCTCTCTCTCTCTCTCTCTCTCTCTCTCTCTCTCTCTCTCTCTCTCTCCCCCCCCCTTCACATCTCTATCTCCTCCTTCCCAAGGTCCCTCACTCCTTCCATGTATTCATCTCCCTTCATCCATTCTCTCTCTCTCTCTCTCTCTCTCTATCTATCTAATCTAGGGTTTAGGGTATATAAATTCTTTAGGGTATAAGTTTTAGGGAATAGGGTGGAGGAAATGATAGACATAGGGAATGTGATAGAGAGGTGATGTCAGAGAATTAGATAGGTGAGAGACCAAGATGGTGAGAGACAAGTGAGATAGATAGAGGGGGATAAAGAGAGGTGGGTAACGAGACCTATATGCAGAGGAAGATAGGTCGAGAGGAAGGGAGGGAGAAACCTAGAGAGGGGAGAGAGGGTGGGACAAAGATGTAATGACCTAGACAATGAAGATAAAGAATAAGAGAGGAAGAGAGAAGACAAGAGAGAGGGAGAGGGAGAGGGAGAGGAGAAGAAAGGAAGGGAGAGACCTATAGAGGGGATGGAGGGAGAAGAGAAGAGATAGAAGAACAAAGAGATGAGTAAGAGGGGATGGATGGAGAGGTAGACATGGAGGGAGTGACAAACCTAGTGAATGAGTAGATAGATAGGCTTGGAGAGAGAGAGAGAGAAGAGAGGGAGAGAGTTCATAAATAGATAGGGGTAAGGGGAAGGGAGAGAAAGGTGGAGAGGGAGGGAGATAACTAGAGGGTGGATAATTAGATAAGTGAAAAACCTAGAGGGAGAGAGAGGTGGGTAATAATATAGGGAGGGAGAGGTAGTGAGGTGAATGGAGAGGGAGGGAGAGCCCTAGATATGGGGAGAGAGAGGATAAAAGGGATAGGTAGTGACCAAGAGAAAGGAGTGGGAGGGGAGAGAAATAATAAGAGAGAGAGAGAAGAAAAGAGAGGGAGGGAGTCAAGGATAGAAATGGGGGTACAAGGAAGGAATGAAAGGTAGAGAGGATGGGATATACCTAGAGAGAGGAGAGAGAATTGAGAGAGACAAGAGAGGGAGAGATATAGGTCTAGAGTTTAGGTAAGATACAAAGAGCGATATATAGAGCTGAAGAATGCTAATAGGAGCATGTTGATTACTAAAGATTTGACATGTTGATTATTAAAATTTGACTGTCTGAAATTTTATATGATCCTCTAAAAACTAGAATCTACATTATATTATATTTCATGTATATATTCTCCTTCTAGACTGAGTATAACTTGTTCCCAAGTTGAAACATTTGTCCATTCATAAAACCTTCAAATTGGACAATGCAGAGCATTTGATGTGTGCCAAATCGGAGCTAGCCAAATAGAAAAATTGACATTTCACATTTGGCGAGCGCCAAATGTGAAAAGTCATTTTTTTGAATTTGGCACCCACAAATTGATCATGTAAAGTTGAAAGGTTATGCTTATGATTCAAGAGTCCCTATTGATGCAATGATGACATATAATACAAGGATGAAAGTATGATGAAAACAATAGTCACAACAAAGAGGAAATGACTGCATTGATGTCAAGATAATCATGCATGAAAGCTTGAACTGAAAATTTAAAGAAAAAAGAGAAGAAACCATGTGTGTAATAGATCAACAATAAGGAAAAGTGATGGATTGACATCTACATGTACAAGATCCTAGAATGGTAAAAGATTGCATTCTCTTAACCCATGCAATGAATTGAAGACTTTGAAGAATCAAGAATAAGGAGTTATCATTTGAGAGCAAGTGACAAAAGAAGAAACTCCCATACAAAAGAATAACAAAGAGAGAAGAACAATCATTTTGATGTAGCAATTAAAAATCTTGAAAATATGAAAACTCTAACAAAGATATCAAAAAATGATGCTCATCTACTAGTCATGGATAAAGAAGATACATAAACAAGTGATAGGATAGCTAAGTTCCTAACTTGCGAAACTAAAGAAGATAGAGGAAGTATGTCACCTAAGCAAATCAAGATACAAAGCATCAAGAAATGGAGGAGGACAAGTACTAGAGAAAAGGGGAGCATGAATGAATCCTTGACATGGGGAGCACTAGAGAATATTCAATAGGGAGAGAAGTATATGTTGGGTATTCATCATCAAGTGATCAAGATGGGCAACAATGATGGCGACTGATGGCGACTGAGACAATAAAGATGTAATAGACAAGTCAGCAATTAAATATGATGCAAGGAAGGTTTGTTAACTTCGACTTGTTTTATGAAGCGATCATAATAGACAAAGAAGTTATAGAAGACAACAGTCAAAAGCAAACAAAATAATGATAATTTAGTGAGAGTTCGTGTTTGAGGCAACGTATTAGTTTATTTTTGGAAGGCAAGTAACGATTAAAAAAGGATTAGTTTATGCCCACGTCAGTTTACATGAAGACGTTGATTTAAAGGATGCATTGATCAATACTAATTAATGGCAACAATTGAATAAAAAGACAGTGTATAGAATTTATGGAAAGCAGCGCCTTGATTAAAGACTATGGTTGACAGTGATCCATTGTAATATGGAGTTATGTAGAAAACCAACTCTTGGTCAAAGCTGTTTTAAAGGAAAGAAATAAAGCTTTTAGAAGGAGCGATTATTGTTATCAAGTGATGCGATTTCATGAAAGAGTACAATCTGTTTTAAGAAGTGAAATATGTATTGTTCAAAGTTGATTCAAAGAAAAGCAGTAAGGTTCGATTACTAACAAGAAGTAATTAGTCTATTGAAGAGTTGTAATCAAGTTGGGATACATCTATTTCTTGTGAGAAGGCATGTCTCTTGAAGAGGGAAATGCATGACTTATGAAGATGTATAGATGATAATTGTAAAGTGGAGAGTGTGTGGTGTATATGAAATACTACATATTTGCAGCAGTTTTGTTAAAATAAATGAAGTATGCAGATTTAAAAAGAGGATTCACAAGAGCAGATTGGAAAACTAATCTTTGTTATGGTTAAAAGAGTGTATAGTTGAAAGGATGTGTTGTTTGATATGAATATCTTATTTGACGATTATATATATATATGCATTTGAGAGATGTGAGAGTATGATATAGAAAGGTCTTTAGGAGTGTGTAAAGCATGTGAATATAAAGAAGACAAACCAAATACATATACCAGTTTGCGAGGGAGAAAGTTATATGAAGATAATTGCAGACTTAAGGAGAAGTAGATAAGGAGTTTATTGTAAATTTTGGAAAGAGAAGGTAATGGTCATCTAGTGATAGATTCATAATTAGGTTGTGAAAGACTTTATAGCAGATTTGTGAAAGACAAGGTTATCCATCATTCGTTGTGCAAGCAACATTGATAAGGTGGATGAATGAGAGGTTGATACCTGCAAAATTGTAAGAAGTTATCTCTATATAAAGAAGTTATTTTACTGTGGTTCTCTCTCGTAAAGGTTTCCACATATATAGCTTGTGTTCAACTTTTGATGCATAATAGTTAGATCCATGTTAATGTTAATATGAAGTTAATATGTTAATGAGATCAAGTTAGATGCTTATAATATAAAGTTGAAAAATTAAAAGTTTGTCATTATACTGGTTCATCCCTCCCCCCCTCCCTCTCAGTATAATTGTGTTCTCAACATAAGCAATTGAATTAAGTTTTAAAAAGCAACAATAATAACCTACATGGCAACACTTCCTATAAAAAGAAAAAAGTGTTCCACTAAAAGACAAAAATTTGTCTTGTCTAAAAGGAAATGAAATAATGCGATCTATAAAGGTGGCAAATTAATGAAGGTGAAATTTCATGATTAAAATATAAAATATAGTTTGATAAAAGATAGCATCTTGATTGATGAAAAGGTGTGATTTGCTTTAATGAGGTGAAATTTCAATAATTTGTTAAAAGGTTTGTTTGTTTTACATTTGGAAAGATGTATTATTAAGGGTTGATCCAAGAGACAGACCTCTTCATAGAGAACCATTAAGTAATGACCAAATTAGCAAGAGATATATTTTGATCCATTTGAAAGGAATATTTGTGAATAAATGATGTGGTGTCCTTTCAAATTTTGTGGAGGTAATCCAAGGTTTGTGATCATTTAGAGTGATGAGCCTTTGTTAATTGCCTTGTTTAGTAATTTTTGAGCTCTTCCCATTCTATAAATTCATTTCTTTAGATGTAGAATGCGTAAGAAATAGTTGAATGTAGAGTTTAATATGCAAGGACAAGGGCATGTAAGAGGCATAAGGAGGTTGTTCACAAGTACACAAGTGTTGCCATGTTGGAGGTGAATAGAAGAATAGAAGTAAATGCATTGTAATCATATTTATTGTTGATAATGCATTCTTGGCCTCTCTTCTTGGTGGAAATTTTTCCTACAAGGGTTTTTCTACATAAATCATTTGTTATGTGGTATTCTTGTGTTGTTGACTTGTGCATTATCATTGGTATCTTATGGAAATGTTATTCTTTATTCTTTGTTGTTTTTTATTAAGGAAAATCAAGTTTTAAGGGACCCGAAACCCGCTTACAAAATGAGAAGATAAGCATGAAAGAAACTAGAGAGAACAGGACATAGAAAGAAAAGTTGCAAAAGACCAGTAGAGAAAACAACAACTAAGGAAAAGGACAGCAAAAAGCCAGCGAGAGACTGACAACCAAAGACCAGTATTACATTTTAGATAAAAACTTTATAGACTCTTCCACATTCTTCACCAACATCATCATAGCCTTAGCAGCTTCTCTCAAGTCTTTGTTCTCCTGCTTCTGATGGGTATCTTTTGTCTTCATCTCCAGATCACTGGTAGTCTACCTTGTTCTTCATCTAGAGGATTGAGGAGTAGAGCTGGAGCTTAGCACATCGTCAATGATCACCATCTCTTTGTTCTATTGGTTCTTCTCTAGACAATCAACTAGGGCGTTCATATTTTGAGATGAGACCTTCAAAACCTCAAGGCTATGTTTCATAAATTTCTTCAAGGCCTTCTCAGTTTTAGTAATCTAGTTGATAATAATTTCATTATCAACCTCAGCCTTATCTTTGACGATTCTGATCACATCTTCAAGATGCTTCAAGTCTCCCTTAATCATTTCTTTTTCCGACCAGTCTTGCATTTCAATTTCATCATCTGCCTCACTGGTGTCCACCTCTACATCCTCTTTCCCAATATTGGTATCCTTAATCAAATTAGGAATCTTATAATCCAAATCTCTTTGTTTGTTCTGAATACTGAAGATATTTTCAATTACCCATTTTCTGGAAATTGAGAAATTCCAGAGTGCTATTTTTGGCAGCGTTCAAAATGGAGTCTGTCGTTTCCATACCCTGTGCAGAGCTCACAGACCTAGGGTTAACTTCCTTCGTGGTATGCTGAGCTTCATTCCTGTTGTCTAAGACAAGAGGGTTTGAATTTGGCTCTTCAACATACTCTTTTCTCTACACCTTCTCCTCCTCTCCCGCAACCTCTTTCTTCTCACTCTCCGCTTCATCATCAGCCGCCTTCCCTTGTTCCTCCTCTAAACTAGCATTCACATCCATGTCCTCTTTATCTCCATCACCAACCCTCCCTTTCTTATGAAGAGGAATGCTAGATGAATCATCATTAGACTCAGAACCATCATGACCATCTAAAATGTGGGCATTTGCCACCAAAGGATCTTCCTTATTAACCCTAGCTTTTTTCTTCAAATGCTCATAAATAAGCAGAATGAGACCTTGGTCAGCTATGAGATAGGATTTGGGTTTTTTTGCATGGTCAACCAAGCTTTCATTCAGGGAAGAAGATAAATATAAAGGCAAAGAGATCTTAAAGACATGGCGGAAATGGTTTAGAATAGAAAAATGATAATTATAAACATTCGTAAACCTACCATCAACTGTTAAGAATTCCATCAAAACCCTTAACATCTTCTGCCAGAAGGATTTTACCTGATGAGGGAAGTAGTAAGATACATTGTCCTTCTTGGTGAGTTGAACCCTCTCTTCATCACTTTTAGGGAAGTTCTTGATGGCTTCCGCCGCAAACTTTCGATCTCTGTAAAACTTGGTACCTTCCTTCTGTAAACCAGTAACCTCTACCACCAAATCTTCATCCAGCTTCCAAGTTTCCCTGAATAGAGTGACTTTGTTATTGTTCCATCCCTTGGCGAAACCTTGAGACACTGACTTTTTACTACCATCCAATTTTTCCATGTAGTCTGTGAAACCATGTCTGTGCAACCTCTGCCAAAATTTTCGTTCGCTTTTCCAATTATCACAACCAGAGGGCTCATTTTGATTAAGATTGCCTCCCATGTTGTAATTTAGGTTGAACCCTTCAACAGAGCATGATTTACTCAAAAACTGAAAACCAGGACTTAAGCGCATACTCTTGAACAGAATGCTGGGCTCAAAAAACAGGGTAATTTCCTTGATTTTGAAAAGGTCTTTAATAACAGTCACAATGAACCAACATTTATTATGATTAGCCCCGTCACACTGGTGATCATAATCACAATGCCTAAAAATGATCATCAGCTGACACTTCACATAACTCCAATCTCTATCTTTGATATCCGGATCTAGAAAAGTAATGATAAACTTAACTTGTACCATGGACTCGATCAAATAATAATTGCACCCGGACATCCTTCTTACAAGAGGCTTCTCTGATATATTTAGTGTCCTCCTCTAAACAAACCCCCTCATTAGCTAATAGGTCAACAACCTTGTTACCTTCCCTTAGAGTATGGGGAATGAAAACACTATCGTAGGCATCTAATAATTTTTTAGCACTTTCAATGATATTGTAAATGTTCCAAGAGGGAGAACTAGTGCCTTTGATAGCCTGAATAATATTGAGAGAGTCCCCTTCCAGCCATATTTTTTTAAAGTTAAAACCCTAAGCAAGCTAGAGGCATTTTAACATTGCCTGAGCTTCAGCAACATGATTGTTTTGAACTCCAAAGGGAGAGGCAATAGAAGCAACACAAACACCATGAGTATTTCTAATGACTCCTCCCCATCTTGACTTTCCAAGATTGCCTTTGGCTGCCCCATCAAAATTCACCTTAACCCAATCATGAAAGACAAATATCCAAACAACATTTTATCTCCTACTCTTAATGTCAGATTTGCAAATCTTGTGAATCAGATTCCATTCAGTGAGGATACCTTTCTCATTATCATTCATATTAATATAACTCCATTGCTTGTTGTTTCTGTGAAGAGTGTTTATGTTTTCTTTAATTGCCTTGCAGATCTTTTCAAAAACCACCTGAGATGTACACTTGGCCTCCCTAAAAATTATGTTATTTCTCTCCTTCCAAATATACCAACAGGTCATAGGAAGGACAAAGGACCAGAGGGTCTTGATGAGAGGAAATTTGGTGGGAAAGATCCATTGCCAAATGACTTCCTTGAGATTGTTATGCATAACCCATTCAACTTTCCATTGCATCCAAAATTTACTCTATATTTCCCAGGTAAAGCGGCAATGGATAAATAAATGATCCACAGATTCTGCCTCTTTTTGACATAACTCACACTTGTTAGGAAACATGAAACCTCTACGAGCCAAGTTATCAATGGTGAGAATCTTGTTGTGAGCTGCAAGACAAAAAAACATGTTAACTTTAGGAATTAGGAATCTATTCCAGATTTTAGTCCATATTGGGTTGTTGACTTGAGTAATAGTTTTTTTATAAGCAGATGCAATAGTGAAGTTACCCCTGGGATTGCTCTTACAAAGAAACACATCATCAAAGTCTTTACTAACAGAAAAGGATAGCAGATCCTGCTGAAGCAGCGAAAAACCAGTATAAATAGCATCAAGCATCACCCATTTATTCTCCTTCCAGTAATTACAAACCATAGACCCATACCTTATTTTGCATTCATCAATGAATTGGTTGCAATCTTGATTAAAGAGAGGTTCATCTTTAATCCAAAATCCTCCTAGAATCTGATTTTGTCACCTTTGCCAAGGACCCATCCAGCTCCAGCTTTAGCAACTTTTATCAACTTGATTATACTATTCCATATGAAAGACCCAGTAGGGATATCTTCAGAGTAGAGAAGAGAATGAAGTGGCTGGTTATGAATATATTTATCAAACCACACCTGACTCCAATCTTTCTTAATGCCATAACCCTCCATATTTGTTTAGCAAGCAAAGCTTTGTTACAAGTTTTAAGAACTTTAATACCTAAACCCCCTTGTTTTAGTAATCCAGTTGATAATAATTTCATTATCAACCTCAGCCTTATCTTTGACAATTCTAATCACATCTTCAAGATGCTTCAAGTCTCCCTTAATCATTTCTTTTTCCGGCCAGTCCTGCATTTCAATTTCATCATCTGCCTCACTGGTGTCCACCTTTGCATCCTCTTTCCGAGTATTGGTATCCTTAATCAAATTCTGAATCTTATAATCCAAATCTCTCTATTTGTTCTGAAGCTTTGTTATAATTTTACATAAGATAGATTATTAAGCTTGATATGTAGGTTATTATTTTGCATCATTAAAACAAGGATCAAAACATAGCTTTCACATTAAGGAAACTTAATTTTTAGATTTGTATAGAAGTTTCACATTTTCATGTTGTAATTGTACATGCCTTGTATTTCATCCTTTGATTGATTTATTGGATATAGATTGATCCTCACAATGTTTGATATTGAACCTCTATATTTCCTAACAACTCCATATTAAACTTATTTAAGGCACATCATAAGCATAAGGTTTTTTTCCCATCGCATGTAGCTATAAGCATAGTGCAAAGAAAGAGTAGAGAGAGATGTGTCATCTATCTTTTCAAGGACATTTAAAGACAAACATAAAGATTGCATAAATTCCAAAAAGCATCCCAATCCAAACATTTAAGCTTCTAACAACATAACAAAATCATCCACAATAATCATCTAAAAGACAAGTAAAACAATTATCATGACCAAAGACTCGAACAAAACTAAATGGGCCTAGTTTTATAAAATTCACAATCTAGTTTGGGCTCTTTGGAAATAACATAACAATCAAATCTTTAGGAATACTATGTCTCCTCCATAATTTTTTTTCAACAAAATCCGAAGGGCCATTACATTTTTTTTTACTTTGCTAGAGCTTATCATAATGTTAAGGTGAGTAGTGTTTCCTCCTATGATTCTTGAGCTGCCTCTACTTGGAAAATTAATGTGGACATGCATGTTGATCTCAGACCAGCTAAATCCCCTAGGTATAATACTCATTAGATCCTTCCTCCAATTGGATGGGTCAAAGTTAGCTTTGATGGGGCGACAAAAAGAAATCCGAGGTCAGCTAGGTGTGGGGGAGTGATTAGAGATGAAAATGGTAGGATTATATCAATGGTGGCACTCCTCTTGGGATGTCAAACTAACCACCTAGCTAAAGTAGTTGCAACCTACAACGGGTTGAATTGGCCTAAGAGCATCAAATCCAATTTAGTTTGGCTTGAGGGAGACTCTAGTAACATTATTCAATGCTTGATTGGCCAACAAAAACCCTCATTGACTATTAAAATCTGGATTGAGAAATCTTTAGAAATCATAAGGTCATTTCAAAAAGTTAAAATTCCCCATGCCTACCTTGAGGAAAATGGGCTTGCTAATCATTTTGTCAATGTGGGTGTTAGGAGTAATGATGAAAAGGTTTGCAACCTCAATGATTACTTTTTGGCTGATGTCAAGGCGTTGTTGTCACAGACTTGTCCCGAGCTAGACAAGCTACCCCTTTTTAATAAATTCTTATGTTATTTTTTGATATGATGGTTCGAGACATTATTAATTAGAGTGTTGATTTATTGATTTTTCCCAGAGATTCACACTCTTTCTGAGTATTTTTCAGTTTCCTCTAGGGTTTTCTTTCTTTGCATATTTTCATCATAGCTGATACCATGGGAGGCAAGAGGAAAAGGGTTGAACCTCTGAACTGTGAAGAGGTCAAAAAGGACAAAATGATTTGGCATATTTTGGACCGTGGTGGGCTTACCCCTTTCATTGAGAGGTTACATGGAGCAAATGCCAATATTACCAATGAATTTTTTAAGGGTCTAAAGGATGGGAAAATTCAAATGGGTGGTAGGAAGATTGAGATCAATGAAAATTTAATTACAGAGGTGATCGATCTATCTACAGATAGAGCAAAATTTTATTGAGACAAGAAAATGTTGGATGTTGAGAAAAAAAGATTTCCCAAAAATGACAAGGAAAGGAAGAAATTGGCAAAAGTGGATAAGAGCATCTATGATACGAGTAAAATCAAAACTATGTGGTACTCTATGCTTTTTGTTCTTATGAAGTATATTACCTTAGTTGGCAGATATATTAGGGATTTTGGGTACCATTTCGTTTTGTTAAATCACTTTAGGCATAAGGTGTAGATCTATTTTCCTTTCTTTTTGCTTGCTTCTATTAATGTTAGCATCAATGATCATAGGAAGAACAAGAAAAATCTCATCCTTCATGGGAATCTATTATTTTTTATTCATGAACATATTAAAACCCTTCCCTCCCTATCATCCAGAGTTCCTGACCCTTCATATGAGTCTAAGGATGAAGACCCTGTTAGCCTCTCTTCTAATGAAGATGAGTGGAATACTAAGATGGAGGACACTGACTCTGAGTTGGACACTTCCTTGAAGAAATGCAAAAGGGCTAAGAGGAGTAGAGCATCCCTTGTTTCGATTTCAAACTCTAAGTCTCTACCTTCCCACAATTCTATTCCAAACAAGTTGGAAGTTGTCCTTAATAGGAATGATAGAACCCCCTTTCCTAATGATCTCAATGCTAACTCACCTTATCTTAGTCTAGACAAAATTATGCCTTGGCCATTGCCCGTGACTCTACCTTGGAGAATTTAAGAACGTTTAAGTGGGCATTCCATGAAATCAAGAAAATTAATATTAAACTCAATGACTAGCAAACAGGACAACCAAGGTGTAAAACAGTGGATTATCGAGTAGAGGAAATCAATTGTTGATTCTATGCAAAAGACGATGAGCATAGTGAATGATCTTAAGAAAGATTATGATAGTAGAATCTCAAATTTGGAAGAAAAATTAAAGAAAGAGTATGATGGTAGACTGGAACAACTAGAAAGTAAATTCCAAAAAGTTAATGGAAAAACCTCATCTCTTTGGTTACCTATAGTCACAAGGTGGTGAAGAATTCAGCCAAAAGTATAAACACAATGGTAGGAAAACTTGAAAACCTCCATCATGAAGGGACTACACTTGATGTGGATTCTATAGAGAAGAAACAATAGGATACTTTCGGGCCTTCCATCCTTCCAAGAGAAAAAGAGAAAATCTAAAGAAGATGTTTCCTAATCAAGAAATACAAGAATTAAAAAAGATAGCCCTCAACATGACACAACTGGAAGCTAAGGCCACGAAGGCCCTTAAAAACTTGAACTATTTGTTCCTTTTTGTTGTCAGCTTTGTGGCTTTTGGTATTTTGCTAGTCTTTCTGTTAGAAATTAGGATCTTAGGATGCTAATCATTATAAACAAGATTATAAAGTAAATGAAATATGAAACATACATGCAAAATGTACACATTACACAAGATATACATGGGGAAAACCCTTTCGGGTAAAAAACCCCATAAAGAATCATTTAATTAAAACACTTACAAATATAGTCTATAATAAAATAGACATGAACCTGGGGACACTCCTCCAATACTTCCACATGGCCAATAATACCTCATATGCATAGTGATACAACTCACAATAAAGCTCCAAATTCCCACACCTCTCAAATGAGAGAGAACCTCCTTAAATATAGGAGGAAGGGTGACTTCACTAGTCACACCTTTTCAATAACCCCCACTTATAAATAATTAATAATCTAATAGTTATTAGATTATAATTATTTCAAATAGGATATGCTTATAAAGCATATAATATATAAGGTTTTATAACCTTATATTAGAACATTATATATAAATGTTATAAGGATGTGATCCCTAATAACATTATGTTCTAACACTCCCCCTTAATGTTAATAGGGGATCACATGTCAATTTCCATAAAAGAAAAAATGAAGCACCCTAGTAACGTAGGTCTTCTTTGACAGTGATAAACAGGGACACAAATATATGCCAACATGAAGATCATGCATTCTGGACTACATGAAAGTCATCTTGTCATAATTTATAATCCCAGTGTTTTAAAATGATGCTGTGAGGTCTTAAAAATTATATTGGAGCCACGGTCCCCTCAAATTAGCCTCTCCCCAGGTTCATTACATAGTGCCCGTAGGTCTTAATACAATGCTTTTACAAGTGGAAGTTTTACAAGGAGAAGAATTTACAATATGCCCGTAGGACTTAAAAAAAATCTGCCCGTAGGTCTTACAATATTGTGCCCATAGGACTTAAAAAAAATCTGCCCGTAGGACTTAAAAAATAAAGGATTTAGCCACTAGGTGGTGTCATTGACATGCACACTCCCCCTCAATGGCATCACCTAAAGCCAAGCATTATTTGAATTTGGAGCATATAATGCCTAAAGGTCTTATGCCAATTAGGTCTTAAATCTAGGATTTAGCCACTAGGTGGTGTCATGTACACTCCCCCTTAATGGCATCACCTCAAAGCCAATCACTGCATAGAGGATTTCAAAGTGATGGCTAAAAAATATAATATATAGTACGTGCTCATGATCTTCAAAGTGTCTTTATTATAAAATGCTTTCACTTGAGTGAGGTGCCCATGATCTTCAAGGTGCCTTTATTATATAATGCTTTCACTTGAGTGACGTGCCCATGATCTTCAAGGTTTATTTTGATCTTTAGAAATGATATTCTCTAGAAAGAGTAAAGTAACTTCAAGTAATATAGTACTTTCATATGTATCCAAATGGAATTCTTCAATAAATCTTCAACCATATTGATTCTTCAAGAGCTACATTCATATTTTGTCCATTTGATTCAAAGACACATAGAAGATAGTCTTCTTATTAAAGTATTGCAGCATCCATGTAATAGCATTTGCACCATATGTTTTGAAGGCATAACCTCGCCATAGAAGAAACAATATAGTTAGTAACATAGTAATCAACTTCATTTTTGGTACAAAGAAAGAACATAATATTATTATTTTTTTGTCATTTGCCAAAGATCATATAATATTCCTTATAAAAATATAGTCTAATGATTGGTAGAAAGGAGATCAACATATATTTTCATGAGAAACAATTTGTTGTCTTGCTTAAAATACAAAAATAGACATGCTACTACATATAGTAATGATCCACAAAAAATTAGGCAACGGGTGAGCTATCCTTTCCAGGTTTGCTCCCCGAACAGTTTATAAGGGCGATAGTCACCCATTATAAGTAGGCTCTAAAGACCCAATGAATTTAGATGATGCCTAAAGCTCATAAAAAACATGTTAGCTAAAGTAACACTCAAGAGAGAGAAGAAAATAAAGTAGCCAAAAGATGCTTTGAAAATTTTAAGCAATTTACTTTTCAAATAGATGTGTAAGAGTTTTCAACTTTTTGTTCTCTTTTGATTCACTTGTGATCTTTGTTGTTTTGATAAAATAAGAATGAATTTATGTGATAATATTGTATTTGACAACAAGAGGGGAAATATTTAGGAGCATTGCTAAAATCTTTCAAATATAAAGTATGGATACTTCATCAAGTATGAAACTAGGAAAAAAAATATAATGCATTGCATATTTATTAATATTCCTTGAGAACCTTAAATCCATGATATTATGATGAAATTGGAGGAAAGAGTGTATCCCCTTTACAAAATACTTTATATATCTTGAAATATTGTAGACATATGTTCTCAAGAATGTTTTTGACAACAAAAGAATAATCTTACATTAATCATAGACAATGTGCTTTTCATACACTAACCACTTTTAATGATAAGATTAATTATATGTATGTGAAGCATGCAAATTATGTGAAGCACCATAATGGGGTTTCTATTATAACTATATATATTTTCAATACAATTAATGCATAAGAAGGTTATTGATTGAGATTTACCTCATGCAATATTGCAAATATTTGAGACAATCTAAGTCAATGTTATGAGAATAGTAACTATTTGTGCATCAAAAAATAACGGATCCATGGATAGATTATTTCTCAAAAGGCTTGAATTGTTAGCTTAAGAGAACACCATATGACTGGGATGAAAAAATTGTCTCCCAATATTCATCTATCATTAATAGAGTGATGAAACGGATGTTTAAAAAGATGAAAAATGTCATATTAATATAATAAATATTGGTCTTATTTATAATAATCAATAAACTGGTACTCTTTTTTGTTATATAGATGGCATCTAAACTTAAGAATTGGATATTTAATGATTCTATAACATAAAAGATATATTTTGAGAGAAAAAAAATAGCACTTTTGTTGCATACCAACAACTTATATTTATCTTTTAATTGTATTATAATAATCATCTCAAAGAGAAACTTAGAATTGAAATTGATGATGCTTATGAAATTAAACATTAGGATGATAGGTTTCAACAGATTGCTCTTTTCTTCAATCTAAGGAAATTTTTGTAATGGTGTGGAAGGCATACACTCTTGAACAATGAGATGGAAGATACAAATCGATGTTGTCATTATGGTTGTCATAATCGGTATTCTATATTACAAAAAGAGAATATACATATATTTTATATCACTGAATAAAAGATACGTTGAACCTAAATATGATGAAGCCTGGAAGGCTTTACACCTGCCATCTTGTTTTCTTGAAAGTTTCTAAAGCTTTTTCAATAAATCAATTTTGTGAGTTTCCTACAAGCATTGTAGTTCATGAGACTATGTTTGGGAGGCATTGGAAAGGCTGAAGATGGAAGGGGATGGGACGTATCGTCTTCCCATTGATTAAAAAAAAACTCAATAAGATCATTGATATTCTTGATAAGTTAATAAGATCATTGATATTCTTGATAAGTTAATAAAAAAGCTTTCTTACAAAATAGACCTCCAATTTAGATACTGACATCAATTTAGATACCAAGATCAAAAGAAGGCCACGTGAGAACTCATTTAAGTTGCTATCACTTCTACGCCATCTCTTTCAGACTTTACGATGTCGTTGCCAAATTTCAAGTACTGATGAACAAGGCATTTCTATTATTCGAGGAAATGTTGTATATTTTTTAAGCTCACGATGATGCCTTGAAGTCAAACATAGATATTTCAATTGCCTTTGTTTAAATGAAGAACTAAAGAACTTGACGTGCTACGAGTGGTGTACCAAACCAAAACAATGGAGCACAATGTGTAAATAAGGAAAAATGAGACAAAGAACACTTGATTGTTTTTTTTGAAGCCTAGGGAAGCTATGCCATAGAAATTACTGAAAGGCATTGTAAGGCATGATGGAATTTCAGATAAAAAATTGTCTCCAAATCCGAACAGTTGGGAAGACTGTTATAAAGATTTATTTATCCTTGTACAAGGATGTGACACTTCCATTTAAACGATATAATTCTTCTTCAATAAAATAAAACTCTTAAACTCAACCTCTTAAAAATTATATAGACTAATTTATTTTAAGGAGCGATGCTAATTTGTATCAACATGATACGATTCTTTCAATTTTATCCTCTTTTGAAAAGACACATGTCTCTCCAACCTTTTACAAAGGACTTTGATTTATTAAAAAAGGCCATATGTCTCAAGTGGTATCAAACGCACAAGATTCATGATATCTAAATAATTTCAGAGTCCTTCATGTGTTCACGGAGTTGTCTTACAGGTGGAATACATTCTATGCTCATGTATAAGATGGAGCATGCTAATTATATTGTATTCTTTAAGAATCATTTTTTTTATTGAGAGTGATATTGAATTTTTCTGTGATGAGATATTTGTTTTTAATTAAACATATTTTGTATTGAAGATCTTATTTATTACTGATGTATATGATCACTTCTCTCTTTCCTTATATTGTAATAACTAATTGTAAGGTTGTTGTTTTTTAAATAGAAAGTTTTAGAGTGATAGCTTGTATTAAGAGTATGATATAAATGAAATCAATATTAATTGTAAAGGTGGAGAATGTATAATAAATTAAGATATATGGGAATCCTCTTAAAAAAAGGAAAAAAAAAAGATATGTGATTTTGATTATAAGAATATTGTATTCTAAGGATAGTGAAACAATTTTAATTTGATTATGACATATAATATTAAAAAATATCATACATCACTTAATAATCAAATAGATAGCAATCACAATCCTATGCTATATGAATATGTTAGGAAGAAAAAAAGTTTGAAAAATTCTCTTAGATATTACTTATGAAAAAAAAAAATGATTAAAATTTTGAGTTATCTATGTTGGAATACACACCAAATCTATTGCAAAAAAGTTCTTACACGTGTTGATTGACTTAAAGGAATTTTCCATCAAATTCTATATGTCTTCTAGTATAACCTGTAAAAATGATTAGTACTAGCCTAATAGGCTCTGATACCATGTTAGAAATTAGGATCTTAGGATACTAATCATTATAAACAAGATTATAAAGTAAATGAAATATGAAACATACATGCAAAATGTACACATTACACAAGATATACATGGGGAAAACCCTTTCGAGTAAAAAACCCCATAAAGCATCATTTAATTAAAACACTTACAAATATAGTCTATAATAAAATAGACATGAACTTGGGG
The DNA here is from genome assembly GCF_030272615.1 of Cryptomeria japonica. NCBI lineage: Eukaryota > Viridiplantae > Streptophyta > Pinopsida > Cupressales > Cupressaceae > Cryptomeria > Cryptomeria japonica. The sequence continues at coordinate 76,640 of NW_026728839.1, forward strand.
ACACTCCTCCAATACTTCCACATGGCCAATAATACCTCATATGCATAGTGATACAACTCACAATAAAGCTCCAAATTCCCACACCTCTCAAATGAGAGAGAACCTCCTTAAATATAGGAGGAAGGGTGACTTCACTAGTCACACCTTTTCAATAATCCCCACTTATAAATAATTAATAATCTAATAGTTATTAGATTATAATTATTTCAAATGGGATATGCTTATAAAGCATATAATATATAAGGTTTTATAACCTTATATTAGAACATTATATATAAATTTTATAAGGATGTGATCCCTAATAACATTATGTTCTAACACTTTCACTAACTTTTGGTTGCTTTTTATAAATGGTTTTATCCTTAAGCAACATTTTGTAATAGATCTTTGTTAAAGGGTTTTAGATCCCTTCAAAACATGTTTGTTCCTTATTCAAAAACTAACAACCAACCACCCCATACACTATCAAACCATAATCTAAAATAATTTCACTATCCAACAAAGCCCCCTAAACAATAATTCAAAGAAAACACTTTTCCAAGAACTTTTTGACATTTCTAAGAGGTCTAAATACATCAAAAGAATGGATTTTTTTCATTTCAAACAAATATAAGATGTTATATTTTTTAATTCAATATTCACAAAGTTTGGGAGAACATACTTTCATTTTAACATCATATTCCTAATTGAAGAACCCATAAGACAAACTAGGCATGGATCAACATTTTTTGTAAACACAAAATTACCCATCAAAATCATTTCAAAGCTTAGAATTAGAACATAAAAAATCAAAATTTCAAATCACAAATTTTAATATTTTGGCTTCCATAATTCAATGAAAAAGTAGTTACAACTAGGAGAAAATAAAGAGTCATCCTCAACACATTATAAACAACATTCATAATCCCTTTCTTTAAACTTTGGAGCATGCATATAAAAGATTCCAATTACACATAATTTCACCAAACTCCAACATGGAAAGTATTTATAGGCCAAGGGTGAGCTCTAAAATTCAATAACCAACCATAGGCCAATAGGATATATCTCCCTTCCAAATATATGACATCCTTAAACACCACGGAGAATTCAGGCCTTCTAATCAACCCCTTAACTTTAGGAGAAAATTCATGCATCCAAACATACGCATGCTTAAGGTTCACTTAGATAGCCACATACAAGCCACACAAGAGTTTCCCACAAAAAACCATTGGTTTAAACATTCAAGACACAATCTTTTCACACAAATTAGTTCTCCAAACTATCCAAATTGTAGGCTTGAAAGCATATCAATGTGACTCAAGCTTGTAAAAGCATACAAACAAAACTTCACAACACAATCATAAGCCTACTTTAATACATCTTCTCATAAAACAAAATTAATAGAGGAGATAACTTCTTCACCACACTTGAACACACAAGAACCATTAAACGTACCATTTTTGTTTAAAAAGATACTAAAATACCATACAGGCTTACAGTCAAACAACATATAAACATTTTTTGGTTTAATCCTCATACATAGAGAAAACATAAAGAGTAGATAAACAAACAAAAAAAGAATTGCATTTGCAAGAAAAATCCATAGAGTTTAAAATTATTCTTTCATTGTCAGATCTTCAAGAAGCATTCAAGAACTCCAAATGAGCTCCTCTAAGCTTCAAAATAAAACACCAAAAAAGAGAAACCTTTTCAATTTTCTCAAAAGAGTTCTCAAGCTTCACACTAAAATCCCAACAAAATAAACGCTTTCTTACAAAACACAAGAAGGCTAATAAAGGTCCACCAAATCTCAATAACTAAAAACATTTTCCAAATCCATAACAACTCTGAATACTACTTTTAAAATTCAATAATTATCCTTTCATTCCTGACTTGCTTCAAAACTCTAAAATCTAAGTGGAAAGGTGAATCCCAAAAAAGAGCCACTTTAAATACATGGAGTAGCATTGAAATGAAACCTTCTTATCTATACACCTCCAATGAAACGTGAAGTCAAATATGGCAACTCATCTAAACTTATGTGCTTACCAATATATTTAATGCTCTTATAAGGCAATTAATTATAACAACCAAGCTACAAAATTAAATGCATAAATATCAACAAGACACCACACAAAGATGAAAATGCCCCATAAAATCAATTAGAAGCTTCTACAAGCTTCTCAACCCATCCAGAGTAAAATGTATGCTATAGTAAATAAAATAAATCATATCCAAAATACAATATGAATTAAATTAAGACATCCACGCATATTCAACCCATTTCAAAGAACGTGGAACACATTCCAATAATCATGAAATACATCACATTTGTAGTACCCATCCATGCTTTTCTTCGTATACTTATGACTTTGACTTGTTATACTATGCTTGAATCATCATGTGTGGTTTATTTCGTTGGTGTGTGTGGATACATTCATGTGATCCATATTATTGAACTATTTTATGATGCTTATATATTTTAGGACATGATTATTGTTATACTTTATTTGAGATGGGCATATTGATGTTAGTATACTTATGACTTAGATAAATATATTGGTGATTTATTATGATGCTTTATGAGATGTTAATCTATGACCAGATGTTATTAATTGGATTTCATGATTGATTATTGATGATGTTATCATTGTTTATGTTTCAAAAGGAAAACAACATAACCCCCTATGATTTTTTTCCTAAATTTATCCTATTTTCTCTAAGTCATAGTTTTTTAAGCATTTTTGTTGCCTCATTTGTCTTCTAATACTTGGTATTCGATCTTGGAATTTCATCCTATTAGTTAAAATTTCAATTTTTAATGTAAAAAATATGACTTTCTTGTTTTGGTGTCGAATCGGGTTTTAAACCTAATTTATTACCATTTTCAGTCATTAGGTGTCAAGTTGGGTTTTAAACCCAATTTTGCACCTTTGTTGATTTTTACGGTGTAAATTGGACTTATAGGCCCAACTTACACCATTTAAGGCATAATAGTCTAAATCGGACTTATAAGTCAGATTCACACCATTATGAGGCACATATTGGCAATTAATGTTTTAAAGAGTTTGATTGCATTTAGGTTTCTAATCTCTTTATTATCAATTTATGCCCTTATTTATTTCATTGTTTGTGTTGAGATTCTTAAGGTGCCAAAGCTCTCAATTTGAAGTCGTCTTCATCATACCCTAGTATGTATCTTTTTTTTTCCCTTTGTGATTTGACATAGTCGGATTTTAATATTAACAATACACATCGAAGTTTTTAAGTCTGATATGCATATCGTTAATATTAAAATGTGTATTATCATTTTTTATCAATTGCATTAAACCCTAGTTTTGGTGTGTGGTTGGGTTTGAGACCTGACACACACCAAAGCCTTGACTTTGATGTGTGTCGGGCTTTCAAACCCGACCCACATCATTTTTTCTTTCCGCTCTTCTTTTTGTCTTGGCTTTGTTTGGTGTGAACTTGGGTTTTGAACCTGACACACATTAAAGCTAATGTATACGATGTGTGTCGGGTTCAAACCCAACCCACATCCTTTCGACACTTTCCTCTGCACATTCCTTGGTGGATGGTGAGGGTGTAACCCTGCCATACACCAGAGCCCTGCTCAATGATGTGATGTGGGGTTACAATCCTACCACCCACCATTGCCTTTGTTCTTCTTCGCTAAGGTGTCGGCCGAGTTTATAATCCTCCCTGACACCACCTAGCATATTGACTTCTTTTTGTTAAGTGTCACCCAATAGGTGTAGATTGGGGTTATGTCCCTGACCTGCACTAAATCATCCTTCAAGGTGTAGATCGGGGATAGAAAACTGATATATACTTATTCAATGTTTTGGTTTTTATAATATGCACCTTCATATTGTGTTTTTCCCAAGTGCATATCGGGGTTGTATATTCAATTTGCACCTCTTGGTATTTCTTGATCTTCTCTTCGAGTATATCAAGGATAGAAACCCTGTAGACACCTTGTTTGATATTTTTTTTTCTCTTAATTGCAAATCGGACCTACAAGTCCGATATGCACCTCTTGTTGATTTTTCACTTATATTAGATGCAAATTAGACTTGTAGGTCTGATTTGCACCTAATTCACACACTCATAAATTGGTGATTTTTTACCAATTTTTGATTGATCGAAGGTTTTTGTTCTATCCTATGGGATTCTTATGGAGGCTAATCATCTCAATATGGTGATAAATTTTTCATGTTGCAGTGCACTTATTGCAAATGATAGAGCCCTTACCAAGTAAGAGAACAATGAAGTTCAAAAAATAAGAACTTCGTCCAGTCTTTCCTCCTTTCGTATCATCAAACATTGATAATATCAAATATACAAAGATCGAGCATGTAGACCTTGAAGAATTTTTTAAAATAGTTAGAGAGACACCAGTATCCTACAAAATGGAGCCCACCATCAATAGTGGAACTCATCTGGTGGCAATCTTTTCTATTTCATCTCATAATCTAGAATTGGTGTTATCCCTAGCAAACAAGTATGATCCTACAGCTAGATCAGTGCAAGATGCAAATGGAAAAAAGACTCTCATCAAGCTTGATGAGGAATTATTTGATACAATTTCCAAGTGTCCGCCCATAGGTCAATATGCGAATATTGATATGCAATCAGTTGTGACCTACTTTGACAACAATTCAAATAATTGCAAGAAGAACATTAATGAAAATTGGTTGAAGAACCCTAGGACAATAATTACATGGTGGCCTTAGAGTATTCCTCGCAGTGATTTCATTAAGGAGATCAATGATCTTATTACTCTTCTCAACAAGGTAAAAGGCCTCCCAACTTCTAATACATATTACAAATAGATGTATCAATAAATTCACATTATCAAGCAAAATTATAATAAGATCTACTGGGGCAAGTAGATTGCAGATGATTTGTGTGAGCAATTGAACAATGTGCCCACCACCTTGAAGTTTTATATGACTTCATATCTTGTCTACGTAGCTACCTCAATGAGCAATTTTCCAAGTTTATGTACCACAAGTGACAGGAGCTAGGTTCCTGTTTATAAGTACTTCACCCAAGTGACTCTCAAGGAGAGTTTATATCATTTCAAGAGGGTAAGTGATGCTTAATTTGTTTGCCCATTACACATGCTTGTTTGATAAAGACCTTTAGCACAAGAGAGTATTAGATGAGGCGTAGAAAGTAGTAAGTGAATATGGTTGTATTTTCTTGTAGCTTCCTACATTTACATATATTAGGATTAAATGCTTTGATGGAAATCCCTTCATGCTTCCAAGGTATCAATAAGATAAAATCATCCTTATGGAGATGGCTCACCAAATGATATCAATCCATGAGCATCAATTTGGGGCTCATAAGACAGGTCTCAAGTTCTCCATTTCCATTGGGAGATACTCCATCAATTCCATCTACAAGGACCCTACCATGGAGGAGGAAATAAGGATAGTGACCATGAGATTATTCAAAGCCAAAAAGTATTTTGACTATAGGGGTTTGAAGAATGAGATCAAGAAAAGTTACACCCATGTTCACCAAATTGAAGGTGTATGAATTGATTGCAAAACTGAAGAGGACATCCGGAGACTTGACTATTGCCATCTGACAGTAGAGAAAATTGAGAATTTTGATCTTACTGATGTTCCTAAGGATCTTGAAGAGGATTGAGAAATCCTAGATCCTATATATGAGAAGAACAAAGTTGTTGGATCACCTTTGCCTCTTATTTAATGGTCCCAAATGTAAAATACTTCAATAAGGGCTAGGTTCCAAAACATCCTTGCTAATGTTGGCAATTGACACTCATTTGGTGATTTTCGATGCTTGATTTATGGTCTAGGGTTTTCATTGATGGAAACTCTTCTTGGTGATTCGATCTGGTGGTCGTGACTTCCCTTATCTGGAAGCAATAGTTAACCAGTAATTCAGGGCTATCTCAGTGATGTTTTGGTCTAGAAAGATTTCCGATGATTGTAGTGATTTTGGTGGTTGATTTTGTTATCTTAGTGAATGGAAAGATCCTTAGGAAGCATTTGATTATACTCTTTTGGTCTGGTGCTATGTTTTGCTCATGATTGAAGCTGACTTGAAGCTACACATTACACTTCTTGAAGCTAGCTTGGAGGAGATTATTTTTTGTTAAGACTGGATATATAAGACTAAATTGGCAATTGGTTTTTGGTGTATTTGTGACGATCCATTTTGGTGAGATTTAGTGCAGTTTCATGTGCGCATCTGGTTGACAGATAATCTAGTAGTTGACTCAGACAGAAACAAAGTATTTGAAGAGAGAAGGAAAATCAAAGATATGGTGCTTAATCAGAACTCATTCTTGCATTGTCAGATGCTACTTCAAAGTTCATTTTATTGTATTTCCTCATTGTAATTGACTTGTAAGTCAGTGAGACTTCCCTGAGGGTTGTAGCCTTTCGAGCAATTATATTTGAGCAGTGAGCTCTAGGCAGTGAGATTTAATGCAAGTTCATTCCCCATCTATATAATATTTATGTACTTCTGGCCATAGTATATGAATATAGTGGGTTCCAACCCCACCATGGTTTTTCCCTTTCTTGGTTTCCAAGTAAAAATTCTGGTGTTGTGGATTTGTGGAGTGTTTATTTCTTGTTTATGTTATTTACTGTTATACATTGCTAACTAACAGATAAAGAATAAGTTTATGAATTTGATTTCTGACAACTCACTTATTCAACCCCCCTCTCAGTGATCCTTGACTCTAATAGCTAATACCAATGTTTGGTTAAATTTGCATTGTGTTCAGCTGAAGCCTTTCTAGATCAAACCATTTGAAGATGATACTGTAGGGACTAAGAGAAAGACTTCTGATTTGAGGACCAAGAATAGACAAGATCCTATGACTCAAAAAGGTCCAAAGTTCAAATTCACAGTTGGGAAAGGTAAGAGTCAAGGAGAATCTTCAACTCAAGATACTCAAAATCATGAAGGGTTGAGGAAGAATATGAACATGATGAAGAACACGAAGAGGAAGAGGAACCTGAAAATGAATGGGAACAAAAGGAAGGAGAATTTTATGAGGAGGGATTACCTAAAATCCCAAATACTTCCCAATCTCAAGAGACACAAGAAGATATTCCTCCTACACCATGTGATGTCACGGGTACTACTTCAGTCTCTGTTTCTGATAGTATTCCTTTAGGTTCCACTATTTCGTTTTCATCACAAACTCCCAAAATTCATGTCATTTCATCCACGTCCACTAGTGAATTTATCCTTGATACACCTCATGACAATGTTGATATTGTTTTCCTTCCCAATCTGTCTGAGGTCACTTCCTCCATGTTGGAAGAATTTGATAAGTTTATGTCAAAAAACCAAGCTCCTCCTAAGGTTTCTATTGCTCCAAATCCACCTACCATTTTTACTTCTACACCATCGATTGTCACTACAAATGTTCAGTCTCAAGAATTGGCAACACAAGTGTTGAATATTGGATTGGATGATGATGCATCTTTGCCATCTTGGCTAGTATCCAACACTCCTAAAAGAAAGAAGTGTAATATCAAAAATATTGTTCCTTTTAATTAATGTGACAAATGGTGCTTTTTCTTCCATGTCATCGGAGATCAAGATCCACCATCTTGTTCTTTTGTCCACTTAGGCCATCCTTGTCAGTTTTGGTCGAAGTGTTACCAGCTCTGCCAATATATCACCTTCAGGGAAGAAGGCATGGTGTGGTGTAGAGACGTTCGCACAACGTGCTAGTGTCCCACTAATCTGATAGTCTGTAGGTGGCCATTTAAGTGTTATGCTTGTGCTCAGAAGGAATTGTAATGCCTCTGCATGCGCCCACCGACATCTGAATTCCTTCCTAGGCCTTTATCTTTTCACTTTGGAGCCATTTGGAAGGGATTATTTGGAAAGTTTGGCAATCTTCTTGCAGGTTGACCTCTTAGAGACCACTTTGGACAACATACGATCAACACCACCATTGTTGTAGCATCTCAAGCATACCACACCAGCATTTCCAAAAACTATTTGTGAAATGGGAGTTTCTTCAAACCTCTCTTTCCTACTTTCCAAATCTTCATTTCCAATCTTGTATTGCATTTTCAATTATCTCTATCATATTATTATTCCCGTGGCTTATTGAGTTGTCTGTGGAGGTGGAAACACCAAAAATAGGGGTCTGACTTAGGCAGGCTCCAAAACACAACCCCTAACATTTTCTCTCTTGCATGTGTGTAGGCACAACTTCGTGAAGAGGAGATTATCTTGCCAGAGACTTCATAGCATGGAACGGTTGTGATATTTTCTTACTCTTTAGTTATCTCCTTATTATGTTCACAATTCATGTTTTTCATAAGCTTCAATACTGTTTAGTTGTTTTATAAGTTCTGTCAGCATGTCCAAATCTTTCTGCTCGGACTTTGGGCTTCATCTGTATAGGATGACACCGCATCACGCTAGTGTCTCAGCTTTACATGCTCATCCTGAGGACTGAGGCTCTGTAGAGCCACTCAAAAATGCCTCTCAGGTGTCTGACCCTCCCTGCATAATTTTGCTATCCCCTGGCTCATCTTAGCGCCAGTTCGCAGAGGTAATTGGTGAACCCGACGTGAACTAGGCTTATCTTTGCATTACTTTCTTTTCACTTGACTTAGGTGCATTTAATCTCTTAAACTTTTAAAAGTTCAAAAAATTTAAAAACTAACTTTAAAAAAAAGGAAGAAAATAAAAAACAACAAGATTTTCATTCGCATTTAGTTTAAATTTCTACGCTTTTATGTTTATCATTTAGTGTCCCTGTAGTGTGGTCATGAATGTCATGTGGCTTGTCTATGAGCTTTATGACTCAGACTACAGCAGGAGTTGTAGTTAGGAGGTTGTCCAGGCAGAGTTTTCCCCCTGATCATTATAGTCCTCCTCTACCCAACACCATGCAGAGTGGGCAGTCATTTTATCCCAATGAGTTCTTGACCTCTCAGAGTTTGAACCAAAATGGGGGTCTTTCTCCTTCTAATTCTCAACCCAACTCTCTTAGGAGTTCTACCCTATCTTCTCCTCCTCTGATCGATCATGATTCTACGATCATTGTAGACTTTGAGACTATCAATAAGCTAGAGTAGAATCTGAGAGATTTTGAGGGTTTTTTGAATAGAGAGAATGTCTTCCCCCAGGATGGGAATGTCATAGGTACCTTGAGAGACATGTTAATCTTTGATAGGAGAGGCTTGGAGATATTGAGGGCTTTGTCTATGATTGTTAAAAACCATGTGCCTTTGGCAGATGCACCCCCTACAGACAATCAATATGATCCTTTTAGTTCCCAGGTTAGTGCTAGCATTCTAGGTTTGGGTGTGTACATGGTGGAATCCACCATACCTAGTGTTAGTGCTTCACTCACTTATTTGGGCTACACAGGCATGGCTAGTAGCTAGACCTCCGTCGATGCTTAGGTTTTAGTAATCAGCACTAGCACTACATCTATTGGTAGCACTGGTCCTTCTGGAGGTTCCAATGGAGGTGGTGGCGGATCTGGCCCACCCCCACCTCATCTACCTTCTAATCCTATCCTAAGTACAATCTTATAGATCATGGGGCAGTTGCAGTTGGAGTTGATGAACTTAGCCTTTGCCTCTGGTCTATCATCTATGCCTGCATATTATAGGAATATTCCCCTTGACATTACCATTTTGAATACTATCCTTCCAACTATTGTTGAATCCTTGAAGTTTGATAGATTCAATGGTGATGGGGACCAAAACATGTATATAGATTCCTTCATGACTATGTGTAGTGACTACCATAATCTATATTTTGTCTTACTGAAATTGTTCTCGCATTCCCTTAAGGGGACAACGTTAGAATGGTACAGCTCCTTACCTGACCACTCTATTTGTACCTGTGATCAACTTATGGATCTTTTCCTTAAATGGTTTTAGGAGAACATTGGTAGCAGGGTCATAATTTGTACCTTTGATCAACTTATGGATATGTAGTTGAAAATCTATAGCCAACATTGAGGGAGAAACTATCTCTTAATCAATATCAAAAATTTTCTAACATGTTCTCTGCTCTCACCAATTACAAGTACACTGTGTCACAGCTCGGAGATACTTCTCTAAACCCTTGTGATGGGTCCTTTGCAGGTACACTAGCCATGGATGGGTCCCGAAAGAATAAGGCCATTGTTAATGTTACGACTATTCCTCTGATGGTTGATGCACAAGTCCCGCAACAAAATAGAGTCTTCACTAAGCTAAATAACTTCTACTTGAGCATAATGCAGTGGTTCATGAAAGACAACCTTATTACCCATTAGGAAATAAAATCATTGTCTAATAGTCAACCTTATCCATGTTGGAATGATGGTTCAAAGTTTTATCATTATCATCATGTGCCTGGTCACGAAACTGAGCAATTTATCATCTTCAATATGTTGTTCAAGACCACGTTGATAGTGGTGTAATCAAGGTAGATGCACGGAAGCACAAATCAAACAATTTTGTTGATAAAACCAATAATGACTTGCAGAATTATACTGATCCTTTCCCTTTGGATTCAGCAAACTTTATTTTTGCATCCGATCCTGTAGCGTCGTAAATTGTACGCACTTGCTAGGGTGGTACAATTTCACACCTAGTTTAGCACCCGCCTTGGTGCATTTTTCATTTTGCATTGGATTTCTCCTTTAGCACTTAATTAATCAAATTAATTAGGTCTAAGGTCCTATTTCATCGTCCTCCACATCATAAAGTTGGGCCCTTTCGTTAAAGTGTGCCCTTTTCATTTTATTCCTCCAATACATCATTCAATCAAAAACCCTAATTAAGTCCTATTTTGAACTTGGGGGCTTGGTTTCAGGGGTCAAAACATCTCGAAATCACCTGTAACTTCGGGATTCTCTCTAAAATCATCATATCTGACTGCCCTGAAAATTTGGTGAAAAGTTGTCGGGACCATGGCACCCGGAGTGCACATGGTCCCGGACATTTTTCCTGAAATTTTAGGAGCACAATCCAATCATAAAATAAAGCTTAACCCCAAGAAATTGGTGGGAGATTCAATCTCTAGGTCGGCCAAAAGATGAAATTATGACCTAGGGTTTCATACATAAGAGCTCTCTTTCTTCATTTGAAAGGATCCAAATTTTTGTTTTGAGGAACCTCATATGCAGCGAAAGAGCAGATCTTTGAAGACTTCAACAACATTCAACATCCATCTATCAAGCATTTATCAATTTCATTCATCCATTTAGGGCTTGGAAGGCATTGAAGAACAATAGGAGATTACCGACTGAAGATTGGCTTGTACCCCTCCCTTGAGATTGGGTATGATTTCATGTTGTTTTCATGTCTTTGCATAAGCTTCAATATATCATTTATTCATGCTTTAGATCTCTTTGCATCTTGATTTAGAGCATTTACATTATCATTTACAAGAAATTAGGGTTTACTTTCTAGGTTGCTCTAGTTTGCTTATTTGCATTTTAGGATCTTGCACACACACAAGGTCTGCACACACAATACATTTTATAATACAACTTGGCTATTCGTGGAGGTGGAAATCACCAAAGTGGGGGTTTGACTAAGGCAAAACCCTATATAGCCGCCCACCATACCCTTTTCAGATATAAGTGCAGGTTTCGGGACTCAGACGATGCCGCAGGTTGCAGATCCAGGAGAAGCAGACTGAGACCGACCTTCCCACCAAATTGCAGAGCAAAAGACTAGGACAGGGGCGCTGGGCGCCCTGGTCCTTGGGACAGAGGCACTGGGTGCCCTGGTCCTCCTGACAGATAGCAATTTTTGATATTTCCGACAGCTTTCTGGAGTGTAAAACAGCAGTTTCAGGTGCAGTTTCCAGGATAGAATCAGGACAGTGGCGCCTGTGCCCCCATCCCGAACATTTTCAATCAGATTTTGACTCCGAGTACGCATCTACATTCTTGTTTTGTCCTTGTGTTTATAGCTTTTCATTGTTTAATCTCAATTCTGCAATCTTGTTATTAGTTCATACATGCATTTTGGGATTAGGACTTGAACTTGCATCATTTTATCTTTCAATTACAACAAAGGAATAGAAATCCTAATAGGTAGCCCGTGGCTCTCTCTTTCACAAAAAGAAGTAGCCAATTGTGTGATACCTCTAGGCTCTTTCGTATTCTGTAATGTGTGTCAAAAGGTAGGATTAGGGCATGTTAACCTAGTCTCGCTTTTTCCCCTACACAGATCCTTCTTTGGATGATGGTCTTGTTGAACACTAGATGTCACTGAGGGGAGGGGGGTTGGGGGAGGGGGGGTGTGAATCGATGATTTATAAACTTTTCCCTTTTCTATCCTATGTGTGTATACCGGTTAACAGATCTAACAGAAAGAAGACTTATCGGTTAGAAGGGAGACTAACACAAATGCAACCACACATAAAAGGGACATCACATAACACCATGTGTATGAGCAAAACCCAAGATGGGAAAACCCTTGGTGAGAAGTGTTGCCGGAGACTAGTGCTCCAATCCAACCTCACAATGAAAACCTTGGTTACAACATTTAGGGCACCAACCCCTGCACCAAGCTCCAACTCAGTGGTTACAAAATCATATTTTGAATACAAAAGTTATCTTCTTGTTACAAAAGAACTTTGTAACTCTCATGTATGTCTCTCCACCAGTTCTCCTCTCTATAGATCTTTGTCGGTTCTCTCTTCACCTTTTCTCTGCAACAACCTTATCTTCTGTTGCAATCCACTCTTTGTTGCACCTCACTTTCTGTTGCACCTTTGTTGGTTCAGCTTCTACTTCTTCCTTGCTAGTTCTTCTCTCTATCGGTTCTCTTTTCTCTCTGCCACACTGTTGTTATCCACCACCGGTCTTCATAACTTAGTCAAATGTCTATCATTTGAATTTTGTCAGTTCTTAGCTTCCCTTCTCTATAATCTTCTACAACTCTTCCCTATTGGTTTGGTCACCATCGGTTTACTCCTCTATCAAACTCAAAGGTTGTATATCGGTTGCCTCACTATTGTCGGTTGAACTCTTCAACTCATTTCTTACTTGTACACTCAGTCTCTTCTCTGATTCTCATTGAGTACTTGACTAAATTTCTCTCACATGTAGCAGTAACACTCTCTCATTCAGCAGCTACAAACAATATCTTTGGCTTGCATACTTATATCTAGATTTTTCCGTCAAGACGTGAGTTTGATCATTGGCACGCTAGGGTTTCTGCCATGCATTGAATCCGATTTGATCTTTGATCATCATGACATATCAAATCCAATATGATATCATGTCCTTGATCAATGTTCAGCACTCAATAAATGAGCATCACCCATCTGTTTACCTTGTGAAACACATCTTCTCTCTTTAGCCATGTGTAGCATGTTTTTCAGCCTTTTGTCTGATCGGTCACATGTTTGATGAGGTTTCCTTTATCCTCTTTGATATGCAAGATCAATCTTTACTGGATCTCTGATGTTTCCTTCATCTTGATCTGCAATCCTCTACTTCACCGACACATCACACCGACCTGTGCATGCATGCCACTTCACCTCCACATGGCCCCTTTGTCGACATCCACCTTTGCTAAGTCTTTTATGTTGGTCTAGATAGGATCATCGACCAACCACACAACTAGTTTCATCTACCGGTTCACATACCCTGTCAGTCATACCCTAACTGGTTTGCCTTCACCCTTTCACTTTGCTTCTCTTTCGGTGGATCACCTAAACTGGTCAGCACACATACCAACCTCTCTCATGCACATCTTCATCAGATGGGAGCCTTCTGCATCTGCAATTTGTCAGTATTATTGGTGGACATGCTTACCGATAACCACCTTGATGACACTATGTCATCAACCTTCACCATACTCCATCTGTATGTATCTGTGGTAAAACCTTTCTTCACCACTAGACTGGTTCTACTATTAACATGTTTGTCAAAGTGACAAACATATCCTTCAATCTCTGTACCAGCAACTTAACATGTCTATCCTATTGATCCGGTGCATATCTTTGATCTCATGTACCTAAGGCAACTTAGATTTTCATCAGTTGATTTGGTGTGAGCCTTCAAACACTTGCCCTTAACTCTTTTATCTTATATCTAATAACTATGATGGATTCCATGCATAATAGGAGATAAGCCCTACTTACCGGTGGGAGTGGATCCTTTTCATCTGGATCCTACATTGCACCAATGTGGCTTCCTTGTTTGAGCAGCATATCTTCAAATAGGCACATGTGATCTGGTTGGGCATATTCATTGTCAGTCATCTCTACAAATGGTGACTATATCTTTATCTGGTGGGAGTCCTATTGTTTCACATCCACACATCATACCAGTGGTCGGCACATTCTTCTCCTTTGATGTTGATGTGATTTAGATAACATTCCCCCTCTTCATCACAATCAACTACCCAACACCTTGCTCTCTTGTTGGTGGCAACCATGCACTACCAACATGTCTCTTACCGGTCTGCAGCCCTTATGTCTTCAACACAAGTCAACTCTAACTTGTGTACCAGTGACTCCAATGGTCATTAAGCTAGATGAAATCAATGGCACCAATTTCAATATCCATCAATGACAACATTTCTCATTGATCTCCCATATCGATTGTCATCCTATACCGGTTGGCATCAATGACAACACAATGCTAACAAGTCCATATGTGAACATGGCCACCATCACCCCCATTAGCTCACCTCCGGCCCAGAAGGGGAAAGTATCTGACTTGTCCTTGTCATTTATGCCTTTGGATGCCCCGTATTGCAGAGAGTCTACTCCTCTTTACATCCCTACCAAGTTGAATGGTCAAACTATCACAGGTGTAATGGTTGACCCATCTAGCAAAGTTGATGTTATCACAAAGGAGACTCTCTTTGTGAACGAATGGCATAAATTAGCGTATGATGAGTTTCACACAACTTTGAGGACACATGATGGGTTCTCTAGCTGCACCTTGGGCAGTATCACCTTGACGGTCCTTGTAGGACCTAAGGCAGTGTCCTTTGTGTTTATCATCACTCCCAGATCAGACCTTTTCCGAGTTAAGCTTGGAATTCCTTGGTTTATTACTATGGAAGTAGTCCCCTTGGTTATGCACAAATTTCTCAATTTTCCCCATGAGGGATGGTGCATGTCATCTAGGACGTTGGATATCGACCCCTAATTTCCCGTGGGGATTTTTTGTTGGACCACTTTTGGCCTTCTCCGATGGGACCCATGCTTCCCCGTGGTGATTTAATGTACCACGCTTAGTATTAGTATAAAACAAGGGAGTCAACCCCTACATCTGTGGAGCCTAGTGTTTTGTTGCCACCTCCTGCATCGACCTCCCCTCCATTTATTTTGGTCTTGGAGCAGATAGTTCCTCATGTCTCCTCATCATCGAGGGCCAAGGCTAAGCCTGCTCCCTCAAATAGACCTTTGCATCCACCTAGGACCGCATAGCCTCTAGTAGTGTCTGTTACTCCTACAAATTCACCTAGCATAGCCAAAGGAAAGGTACCCATGTTGTCAAAATCCACGGCTCGCACTCCCTTCGAGCTCCCGACCATGGCTGATATTCCTTGGCCCTCTCGTTATGAGAAAGGGAAGCTCTCTTCTCGTGTCCCTTTTTCACAACCTGATTCGGTTCCCTCTACTCCTTCGGTCGCTCCTCAAGCAAAGCAAGGTCGGGCACCCATTGCTATAGATGTGGTGCCTCTCCAGGATGCACTTCCTATCTCCTCGGTTAGGCCTTCTCCCATCTTTGAAACAATTCTAAAGACCTCTCCTATGGAACATGATGCTCCTAACTCCTCTCTGGCTTTGGTTGGTGTTCCTCACCTCCATCTGAATTAGCGTGCGCACAAGCATAAACACTTTCAATGGACCCAATCTAAAGAGCGCGACGCTACCTTACAATCCACTACCATTTATTCAACACCCAGCACTACTATTTTGGAGCCTATTCCCTCAGTTTCTCCCATCTCTACACCTGTTTTGATCTTGCTCCCTGCTGCTTCAAGGGCTTTCGATCAACCTCCCTCTAAACAGGTGCAAGTTTTCATTACTTCTTCTTTGGAGCTTCCTCTTATCACTTTTTTTCTAGACATCCCTCCCTTTTCCTAGCCCCTTAACATGGCACATATGCAAGTGGTGCCTAGTGCGGCTTTTTTCTACCCCGCCTGCTTCGCCACCACTCCAGCATCCAATTTTTCCTGGGGTCCTTCAGCCTACTATGGTTGATAGGAGGCCTGACACTCCTATCTTGTGTAAATGAAATTTTGAGCAATTCCTTGTCCCGGAGTTCCGATAGTGCAAGTCTTCACAGGTATATTCTTCATCCCTTCATTTGCCTGTCTCAGTTCCTACTGGTTTTCCTATTTTTGTTTGTCTGATAGAGGAGGCTTCACCTTCTCCCAAGTTTGTTACTGCCCCTCTTCTAGAGGTTGATAGTCTTGTTCTTGTTTCATCTTCTCAGAGCGAGTCACCTACTTCTTCCAAGGAAGCTTTCATATTCAACTCCTTGGAACACATCCTGACCTTGTCTATGACCTTTACATGATCGTTGACCCTTACCTCCTCCAAGCCTATAGATGAAGACGTCACTGCCACTTCGTCACTTGTTCTCGTTGCTAGTGAGGCACTCGATGCGGCCCTTGCAATAGGCCCTCTCTGAGCTCACCCCCCTTCTCCTTATGACCTTGATTGGGAGGATGAGGCTCTTCTTGACGATAATGATCTCCTATAGTACGATCCCCTCCTAAGGGCTGATCATTAGGACTTTCCTCTTTCATCTACATTTTCTTGTGTGTGTGTGTGATTGTGTTCCCCCATTCTTCTTTTATCTATTTGTTCCCTCCCGGAGGAGCCAAGTCACTCCGTAGGTACTTTGATATAGGAGGTTGACTATTTTTATCCATTGTGCTCTCCCGAAGGACCCAAGTTACTCCATAGGTGCTCGGATACAGGGGATTTTTGGTCATACACATTACTCTATTTTTCTACCTCCTTCTTCTATTTGTTGTATCTTTGTTTTTGACATTGGGGACAATGCAAAGTGTTGGGGGCATTCTTTGTCTTCTTCCATGTTGACCCAAATTTTTATTTTCTCTTTGTCTTCATGTGCTCTTCTTCAGATCCAATAAATTTGGTAGTATGATGATGCACCCATCTCGTAGTGGTACTATCTATCTTTTTGACACTACTATGGGTTATGATGCCAAACTATTGGATCCCCTTATCCTCTTGCATTGCATCTTTTGATGTTGTGGACATTTATGTGTCACTATTGGTGGCATTCCACATAAACATATCATTATGTTGACGTGTCACGACTTCTCTTCTCCTTAGAATGACATGCCTTCCACGCATATCATTCTAAGAGGGGGCCATCATATCTACATTTTATCTTTTAGCTCTTGTATCAGTTTCCTTTGCCAAGTTGCTTTTTTATGTTTGCCTAGGTGGGGGCCAAACCACTTGATCTTTTTCTTTGCCAAGATCACGTATATTGGGGAAAAGCCACTTGATCTTTTCCAAAGATTGCCTAAATGGGGGCCAAACCATTCTTGATTTATATCTTTCTTGTTTCCCTTGGTAGGGGCCATTCTACTACTTACCAAATTTATCTACCCTATTGCATGGCTATCTAGCGTGTCGCTACCCATGCCAGCAAAATTTATCTTTATTTGCCCAATCTCATGGCTATCTAGCGTGCCGCTACCCATGCTATTAAATATATTTATCTCATCATCCTATCATATGGTTATCCATACCGACATATCATCCTGCCCTATCATATGGCCATCTAGCATAACACATCTTTCTATTCATACCGACGTATCTTATACCAATGGCGGCTGCTTATATCATATCTTTCTGTAGCTAGGGGCATTCCTCCAAAGTGAGGTTTGTTTCTATTACGATATCTTATCCTTTATCTTATCACCCATCACGATAGTCTGCAGCTAGCATGTTTGAGATGTACCAAATAGCAATATTTGTACCAAATCTCAATGTCATCTCGTTGGGGGAAACCTCCTCTGATCAATGAGAATCTTCCTCCCTATCGCGACTGTTGCTTTCTCTATATCTTTCTCTACTTTATCTTTGCATCCCTCGACAAGGGTATGCTCGCTAAAGTGGGGCCAAAGTATAATATCAAAAATATTGTTCCTTGTAATTAATGTGACAAATCATGCTTTTTCTTCCATGTCATCGAAGGTCAAGATCTGCCATCTTGTCATTTTGTCCACTTAGGCCATCCTTGTCAACTCTAGCCGAAGAGCTACCAACTCTACCAATCTGTCACCTTTGGGGACGAAGGCATAGTGCAGAGACGTTTGCATGATGCGCTAGCATCCTTATAATTTGGCAGTTCGTAGGTGGTCATTTGAGTGTTACGCCTGTGCTCGAAAGGAATTATAATTCCTCTTCATGCACCCACCGATGTCCAAATTCCTTCCTAGGCCTTTATCTTTCACTTTGGAGGCATTTGGAAGGGATTCTTTGGCAAGTTTGGAAATCTTATTGCACGTTGAGCTCTTGGAGACCACTTTGGGCAACATACTATCAACACCACCATTGTTGTAGCATCTCAAGCATACCACACCAGTGTTTCCAATAATTGTTTGTGAAAAGGGAGTTTCCTCAAACCTCTCTTTCCTACTTTCCAAATCTTCATTTCCAATCTTGTATTGCATTTTCAATTATCTTTATCATATTATTTGTAGCGTCGTAAATTGTACGCACTTGCTAGGGTGGTACAATTTCACACCTAGTTTAGCACCCGCCTTGGTGCATTTTACATTTTGCATTGCATTTCTCCTTTAGCACTTAATTAATCAAATTAATTAGGTCTAAGGTCCTATTTCACCATTCTCCACATCATAAAGTTGGGCCCTTTCGTTAAAGTGTGCCCTTTTCATTTTATTCCTCCAATACATCATTCAATCAAAAACCCCAATTAAGTCCTATTTTGAACATGGGGGCTTGGTTTCAGGGGTCAAAACATCTCGAAATCACCTGTAACTTTGGGATTCTCTCTAAAATCATCATATCCGACGGCCTTGAAAATTTGGTGAAAAGTTGTCGAGACCGTGGCGCCTGGAGTGCACATGGTCCCGGACATTTTTCTCAAAATTTTAGGAGCACAATCCAATCATAAATTAAAGCTTAACCCCAAGAAATTGGTGGGAGATTCAATCTCTAGGTCGGCCAAAAGACGAAATTACGACCTAGGGTTTCATACATAAGAGCTCTCTTTCTTCATTTGAAAGGATCCAAATTTTGTTTTCAGGAACCTCATATGCAGCGAAAGAGTAGATCTTTGAAGACTTCAACAACATTCGACATCCCTCTATCAAGCATTTATCAATTTCATTCATCCATTTAGGGCTTGGAAGACATTGAAGAACAATAGGAGATTACCGACTAAAGATTGGCTTGTACCCCTCCCTTGGGGGTTGGGTATGATTTCATGTTGTTTTCATGTCTTTGCATAAGCTTCAATATATCATTTATTCATGCTTTAGATCACTTTGCATCTTGATTTAGAGCATTTACATTGTCATTTACAAGCAATTAGGGTTTACTTTCTAGGTTGCTCTAGTTTGCTTACTTGCATTTTAGGATCTTGCACACACACAAGGTCTGCACACACAATACATTTTACAATACAACTTGGCTATTCGTGGAGGTGGAAATTACCGAAGCGGGGGTTTGACTAAGGCAAAACCCTATATAGCCGCCCACCATACCCTTTTCAGATACAAGTGCAGGTTTCGGGACTCGGACGACGCCGCAGGTTGCAAATCCGGGAAAAGCAGGTCGAGACAGCACTCCACACCAAATTGCAGAGCAAAAGACTAGGATAGGGGTGTGGGGTGCCCTGGCCCTACCAAGACAGGGGCGTTGGGCGCCCTGGTCCCTGGGATAGAGGCGCTGGGCACCCTGGTCCTCCTGACAGACAACATTTCCGACAGTTTTCTAGAGTACAAAACAGCAGTTTCAGGTGCAGTTTCCGGCACAGTATCAGGACAGTGGCACCCGCGCCCCCGTCCCGAACATTTTCAATCAGATTTTGACTCTGGGTACACATCTGCATTCTTGTTTTATCCTTGTGTTTATAGTTGTTCATTGTTTAATCTCAATTCTGCAATCTTGTTATTAGTTCATACATGCATTTTGGGATTAGGACTTGAACTTGCATCATTTTATCTTTCAATTACAACAAAGGAATAGAAATCCTAATAGGTAGCCCGTGGCTCTCTCTTTCACAAAAAGAAGTAGCCAATTGTGTGATACCTCTAGGCTCTTTCGTATTCCGTAATGTGTGTCAAAAGGTAGGATTAGGGCATATTAACCTAGTCTCGCTTTTTCCCTTACACATTTGGGTGAACCCGACATGAATCTATCATTGCTTCCTCTTGCATTGTATTTGTTAGATCTAGATCTAGATTTAGTGTGTTTTCATTTCATTTTCATTAAAAAGAAAAAAAAAGAGTGTGTTTCTTTGCATTGTGTGTCTAAATTTTATGCAACCTTTATTTCAAAATGTCAGACTTTTATTTGCAAGATGTTCATGTTTATGATGATTATTATCAGTACAGCCAAGATGAATTAGATGAAGCTTTAGATGAGTTTTTAAACCCTAAAGATGCCAAACCTTCATTTTACCAAAGACTCATAAACCTTGTTACTATGCCATTTAGGTGTGATGAGAAAGATAAGTCGAATGGTTCCTCTCAAGGGTACATTCCTATCAACTCTTCCACTGAATCTAGTAACATGGTTGTTTTCAATAATCCCCTCTATGAAGAGATATCTCCTTTTGAATCAAAAGATAAACCTTTTGATAGCTATGATCATACTTTGTTGGATGATGCTCTTGATGACTTTGTGGCTTTATCGAAATCTTTAAACAAGAACAAGACTTCTAAATTGGTTAACATGATAAACCTGAATGAGCATAATAAGCCTCTCTTTGAAGTCCAAGGTGCTTATCCTTCTCCCACCTTTCAAGTTCCTAAATCACCTCTCCTTACTGTCCAAGGAGGGTATGATCATGATTCCTTTCGTACTCCGAATAAACCAATCATCACTGTGCAAGGAAGAAAACCTATAAGTCCTTATAGTTATGCCAAGCAATTAACTAGAGAGAGTTATCATGCGGTTGCCCATACTTATCACACCAGAAATAATAGGCAGCCTAATCCTCCTCCTGTTATTCCAGTTTCTCTTCCTAATCCTCAACCAATTCTTCCGCAAGCTCCCCGTATTTTGCAAGTTATGGGTAAGGAATACGATCTCATAGAACAACTTAAAGCTACCCCTGCTAAGATATCCCTCTGGAATTTGATTCAAACTTCTTCCACTCATCATGGAATGTTACAAGATGCCTTGAAAGATTTGAATGTTCCTCCACCGAATACATCTAGTAATATAGCATCTTTGGTTAACTCTGTGATGAATCCTAAAGCTCAAATTGTGTTTACCCAAGATGAGTTGCCTACTAGTGAAATTCAACATCAATATGATCCCTTGATGATTGTGGTTATCATGAAAGACACTGCTATAAGACGAACACTAGTAGATAATGGCTCTGGCCTTAACATGTGTAGCATTAGTCTATTGCATAAAATGAATGTGGATACATCTCTCATTGAGCCTGACTCTCGTCCCATTCGAGGCTTTGACAATGTGGCTAAGACTTCATTAGGTATTATCACCTTACCCCTCACAGTGGGACCTGTTACTTTGCCTACTCCTATCCATGTTATGTTGGGAAATTTAACATACAACTTGTTATTAGGGAGACCTTGGATCCATAGTATGCAAGTTGTCCCCTCTACATTGCATAGACAAGTTAAATTTATCTCTAACAATAAGACATATACCTTGATAGGTGATACTAATTTCCAAGCTTGTTTACAAACATCTACTTCCAAAGGGGGTTCTTCTAAGCCATCCTCGTCTAGTGATGACTCTTTAAACAAGATACCTATCGATGAATCCTCGCTCTCTGATGATCAAAATTCTTTGGATGAGTCTGGAGCTCCTGAAGAAGATTCTTCTCGACTTGAAACTACACATAAGAAGGATTTTGATCCTGAGAAGGTTCTCGCAGAAGACGATTGGGGACCTCTTGATTTTAATCCCACCTTTGTAGGTGAATATAAGGTTCCTTCTACAGAGCTTAAAGTTGAAAAGAAGGAAGAAGCTAAAAATCAGTCAATCTTACCTAAACCTATGAGCAATAATTTTGTGGCCGCTTCTCAAACTTCTTCTCCTCACACCTCTAATTCTGGAGAGTTTGATTCTTTGTCTTATGAAAACCGCCTTCTCTTTTTGAAATGGTTGATCGTTATGGTCGTGGTTTTCGCATTTTTGCTAAGCATGGGTATCATGGAAATGGTTGTGGCGCTCACGAACAAGGGATAAAGGTTCCTCTAGAGAATAATCTTCACAATTATGCCTTTGGACTTGGCTATGATCCCTGCAAATGCACTAAAGCTTCTAAAAGACCATGTATTAGTGTTAATGCTATTTCTACATCTCTATCAATGCAACACCCTGAGTATATTGATGGGGATCCTTCATGTGACTGTGCTTTGGATATCTTTCCTTCCGATGATGCTTTAGCTGAGTTTTTAGGAGCATATGATACTCTTCCTGGTTATCATCACAATAGGGGACTCCCTTATTGTTTGAACACTGAAGCCTATTTTGGAAAAGAGATTGATAATGATGAGATTGTGAAAGAATTCCCTCAGTTAAAGGATACTCCTCAATAAATTAATCTTCTCATAAGTGACACCACTGATGTTAAGATGGATCCTTGCAATGAAGAAAAAGTTATTAAAATTGGAAAATGTTTGGATGAAGAGGAACAAAAACAATATGAAGATTTATTGCATGAATTCCCCGAGATCTTTGCTTGGACATACTCTGACATGCCTGGTATAGATCCTAAGATTGTCACTCATAATATTGTCTTAGTTCCCGATGCTAAGCTCGTGAAACAAAAGATTCGAAAAATGAATCCTAAGGTGGCTCTGCTTGTTAAGGCTGAGATTGAAAAATTATTGGAGGCTGGATTTATTCGCCCTATTGATTATTCGCCGTGGATTTCAAATATTGTCGTTGTGGCTAAACCAGATAATAAAATAAGAATGTGTACCAATTTTTGAGATTTAAATAAGGCTTCTTTAAAAGATGATTTCCCTCTTCCAAACATTGACATGATAGTGGATTCTACGGCAGGACATGCCTTGTTATCCTTCATGGATGGTTTTTCAGGATACAATCAAATTTTCATTAACCCTCAAGATCAATTCAAAACTACTTTCACCACTCCTTGGGGTATGTTTTGTTGGATAATGATGCCTTTTGGACTTAAAACTGCCGGTGCAACTTATCAACGAGCGATGGCCCTTATCTTTCATGATTATATGCATAAGATTTTAGAGGATTATGTTGATGATATTTTAGCCAAATCCATTCTTCACATAGATCATATTAAAATCCTTCGTCAAATCTTTGAAAGAATTCGTAAATATCACATGCGCTTGAATCCCCGAAAATGTGTTTTTGGTGTGGATAGTGGAAAACTATTAGGATTCATAGTTTCGCATTGTGGGATTGAGGTGGACACTAAGAAAATAGATGCTATTGTCAACATGCCACCTCCTAGAAATGTGTCTCAACTTAAAAGCTTACAAGGAAAGATTCAAGCTATTCGTAGGTTCGTATCTCAACTTGCGGATCATACCTTTCATTTTACTCAACTTCTGAAAAAGGATATTACTTTTCAATGGAACGAAGATTGTCAGCAAGCATTTGAAGATTTAAAAGTGTATTTGGCTAGTCCTCCTATTCTTCAACCTGCCGAACCTTCTAAACCCTTCCTTCTGTATACAGCTGCTTCTTCTCATGCTCTCGCAGCATTGTTGGCACAACATGATAAAGATGGTAAGGAATGTCCAGTTTATTACATAAGTCGTACCTTACTCGATTATGAGACCTGATATTCTGCGATAGAAAGACAATGCTTGGCCTTGGTGTTTGCAACTCAGAAATTGAGACATTATCTTTTAAATTCAGAAGTCCACGTCATGGTAAAGTTTGATCCTTTGAAGCATCTTTTCTCTAAAAATGATTTATCAGGATGCCTAGCTGAGTGGGTTATGATGTTAACTGAATTTGACCTTAAATTTGTTTCACAAAGAGCAATTAAAGGGCAAGCATTGACCGATCACTTAGTTGAGGCCCCTTAAACCTTCTCCTTCCCTAATTCTGAGTCTTTCCCCGATGACTTCATTTTTTCTATAGAGAAAGATGAAACTTGGGAGTTATACTTTGATGGTTCTAAGTGTCGTACGGGATCGGGGGCAGGTGTTGTTCTGATTTCTCCTACAAGGAAATCCATTCCCTTATCCTATCGTCTAAATTTCCTGTGTACCAATAACATTGCTGAGTATGAGGCTCTTATAGCGGGAATAAAAGCAGCCTTAGCTCTGAATATAAAGCACATACATATTTATGGAGATTCGCAATTGATTATAAGACAAGTAACAGGATTGTATCAAGCAAAACAAGACAAATTATCACAATATAAAGACCTTGCTATCTCTTTATTACAAAAATTCGATTCTTATACCATGGAACCTGTTCCTCGAAAAGATAATCGACATGCGGACGCAATGCAATGTGTGGCTTCTCTTGTATCTTTAGAGGACCCTGTGGTTGATCTTAAATTTGTTATTCACAACCTTATGTCTCCAGCTATTGTAGACGATTCTAGCTTGGTAACATTTTGAGACTTTATAGACTCAGATGAATGGTATTTGCATATCGTAAGATATCTGACTGATGGTACCTTTCCTGATTCCGCCAATAGGAACACTAGGGCTAGAATTATATCATTCTTTCTAATGTCCTTTACCGAAGGGGTTATGATGGTCTTCTCCTTCGCTGTCTTAACAAATCAAAAATCCCCGTTGCTCTTGAAGAGGCACATTCAGGTGCCTGTGGGGGGCATTTTGGAGGCAAATCCTTGGTTCAAAGATTGCTTCGTATGGGATACTATTGGCAAACTATGCAGAAGGATTCTTTTTCATTTGTTAAGAAATGTCATCAATGTCAACAACACAATAATCTGATTCATGCTCCTGCCCAAGAACTTTGTTCTCAAGTAGCTTCTTGGCCTTTCTCCGCATGGGGTTTGGATCTCATTGGTAAAATATCTCCTCTTTCATCTCAAGGACACACCTTCATTATAACCACAACAAATTACTTTACGAAGTGGGTAGAAGCTATTCCCCTTCGTTCTACTACTGCTGAAGTGATTTGTCAATTTCTTCTAGAAAACATCATTTCTCGATTCGGGATATCTTCCACTAAAATCTCAGATAATGGGACATCATTTAAGAATAAGGACGTGAAGAAATTCCTCGAGAAGTATCATATCAAACAGCGATTTTCTACACCATACTATCCTCAATCAAATGGTCAAGCCGAATCATCTAATAAGATAATTGAACAAATTCTTCGCAAAACCGTGAATAAGCATGGTAAGGATTGGAGTAATCAGCTAATCTATGCTCTTTGGGCCTACCAAACGAGTGTACGAATTGCTATAGGAACTACCCCTTATAATCTTGTTTATGGTGCTGACACTATTATGCCTTTAGAGTTAGAGATTCCATCACTTAGGGTTTCTCTCAAAGGTATAGTAGATGATGACTCTTATAGAGAACAACGACTTCAATAGCTTGAGATGCTTGATGAACAGCGTATAAATGCTCTTGAGCATATTCAAGCGTATCACAAAACTCTACAACGAAGCTATAATGATAAGGTTATTCAACGTTCCTTCTCAGTAGGTGACTTAGTCCTCTATGAGAATCAGCGCAATGTGAATGCCTTACCTGCAGAAAAGGGAAAATTTAGTCCTAATTGGCTTGGACCATATATCGTTATTGAAGATTATGGATCAGGTGCTTACAAAATAGCAGATGTAGACGGTACGCCTCTTAAAGAACCTATCAATGCTATGCACTTGCGTAGATACTATGCTTAATTCCTCATTCCTTATCTTTCATTTCATCTATCTTCTTTTCAGTTCTTCAACATTGGGTAATATGTTAGTATATCCTAATTAGAGAAAAATAGAATTAAATGATATGGTGTTTAATCTATATTGCTTCGTTCTTGACAAGCGCGTTTCTCTACTTTATAGTTTGTCTTGAATTCATTTATGTAAATTGTAAAAGATTTACATTTCCATTATGCTAGCGTATTGCACAATGTCTTTATGTGTTAAGTGGAATCGTATCATGTTGTGTTTAAGTTCAGAATTAAATCACATTAGTTATATGATTCTTAGACTTAAGGCATATTTCTTCCCTATCATCAATGTAGTACTTGATTAAATATTTTAATTAAGTCACACATGTATCAATTTAATCATGGAGCATTGAGAAATCAATCACATGGAAACTAAATTCAGAATATACATGTACACCTACCAAATGTATTAACTTTAATCAAAGCAAAATATACATTGTTTTAAGCATTAAAGATAACACATTTGAGACAAAGAGAAGCATGTGTATATATATATATGTGTGTGTGTGTGTGTGTGTGTGGATCGTATACAAATATAGGTCACTATACATCCAAAATGTGACCTATCTTACATCATAAGATCATCTCCTATCCCTAGAGCTGGTGGCTGGAGAGTGACAACTAGATGCTCCCTCTTGATTCGGTCGTGCAGGTGGACTCATAGGTGTGTAGCGCGATATAGACCGTGAGTGACTCTGAGAGGAACTCCTACGATCCCTATCCATAAGGATCGTGCGATAGGAGGTAGCCTCAGCCTGAGCTGCTGCTAGATCTCGATGTGCCCGATGAATTTTCTCTGATAGAACTCTCTCTCTCTCCCTCCATATGTCCACCTGTACTCGGAATGGGGAAAACAAGTCCTCATGCCGACCCGCGTTCCCCTGAGGCCTATAAGCAATCTGTGAGGAACTGGGGATCTGTGCCATCGTGGAAATGTCTGTCACTGCTTGTTGAATCAGGGAACGCCACTCCTGCACATTAGCTGTAGTAGTAGAACAGATTTTTGTATTAGTACCATTCTATATCATCAAAACATTAATCAATCAATATAAACCTAATATACCTGGATCTCCCTCACACCAGTAGGGATCATGATATGGTAGCATCTGTGACTGGGAACTACTAGGCTCCCCACGCTCAAATAATCTGTGCACGATGGGTGTAGGCTGGCCCGTACTAGAAATAGGTCTCCGTATCGCCTCATGTTCCCCCTTTTTGGGGAATAAGAGGAGGATCCAAGGCTATGGTATCATCTCCTGAATGGTGGGGAGTGGCATCTGACCCCTCCTCATCATCTCTATCCTCATCCTCATCTCTATCCTCATCCTCGTCCTTGTCCGCATCCTCACCTACATCCTCGTTCTCCTCATCTCTATCTGTGTCATCCTCCTCCTCCTCCTCGGCACTAGGCTGATCTCCTATGGGTGGATCAGGAACTCCTGCCTCCTCATGACCCTCTCCCTCCTTTGGCTCCTCCGACCTGGATCCCTGATCCTCATCTCGGTCTCCATGTCTCCATGGGCCTGGATGGCCTGTCGGGTGATCTGGTGGAAAGATAGGCCCTGGGTATGATCTCATAAACCATGAGACATACCTGCGCTGTGCTCCAGGCTCTGCAGAGTAATCGGTAACCACATCTTGATCGGATCCCTCTATATCTGTAGTCTTGATGTCATCTATCGTCTGTCTCGCTACTGCTCTAGGTCTGGGAAGGACTCGTGAGTGTCGGGTATAGATGGGTACATCGGCTGGAACACACTTCTCTAGCCCAAACTGCCTCCGTACTCAATCAAAATAGAATGGGACTATGATATGTGAATATCGTCCCCGCAGTAGGCGGTTCCTCTGTAAGCATGCTAACTGTCTCTCCATCCCATCCCATCTGTGCATCCACAGATATGGTCTCCATACTGTCACCTCGGCTGTCAATCTATCAAATATCACTCTCCAATATAGCAGATCTCCAAATCTCCACTTGCTGGTAAGTGGATAGGCAAACACCCTAGGTCGCTCGCTAGCTATACTCATCAGAAAGCCGATAGGCCTGGTGCATGTGAAGTGCTCAAATATCCACACCTGCAGAAGTGTGCATGTCATCAAGCTGCAACCCTATCCAAACACATACTCCTCAAGGTCGTGATAGAGATGTGCAAGCATACTCCGACCCCAAGCATATACTCTCCTATGTCTCTCCATAGCACTGATGCACTATGTGAGACCCCCATGCATGTGTGTACCTCACCCATTAGGGCAGACGGCTAGTGCTATGATGGCGATCATAAGACGTCTCACAAGGGGCACCTCTCCTGTAGGATGTAAGAGCCAGCTGACCATGATGCGACCTCTCGTCTCGCTCGGCATGACTCTCCCTATGCAGTATACCTGCTCCCTCTAATGGTCCTCTGCTGACCGATCGGTCGCGTATGTCACAGTAGCTCCTCTGATAGGAAGACGAAGTATGCGGTACACATCCTCAAGTGTAACTGTCAGCTCCCCTACTAGAAGATGGAATGTGCATGTGTCAGGATCCCATCGCTCCATCAGTGCCATCAGCATCGCAGGATGAAATCGAATGGCCGGCATGAGGATCGCATACCATAAACTCATGATCGACAATGTGTCTCTCTCTGCTTGAGTCAGTCGAGGAATTTGATCTCGCAAACTATGAAGAATCTGCCCCGCCGTATGCTCTCTCATGTATGGGAGACCCTGCAACATAAAAACATAAGTATAATCAGTACTCAATCATCAAAATCATTCACGCAAACTGTCAAACATTGTATGCTAACCCTAACATCTCTCGCCAAGTCCTGATTGGGACCATGGCGCCCTGTCAGGGACCATGGCGCCCTGAAGGGACCATGGCACCCTGTCAGGGACCATGGTGCCCCACAGGGACCATGGCACCCTAAAGGGACCATGGCACCCCACAGGGACCATGGCGCCCTGGGTGGGACCCAGGATCAGCCTCCAGGGCCCGCAAATGATCATAGAAAGTCAAATGCAGAAAATCAAAACTCAACGTTCAGTCAACTCACCTCGTCCAGTGGCTCGTCATCGATCACGGCCTGTCACAAGATCTCAATCCTCGTGGGACACTCCAGTCGTCATGAAGGCATGATGATGGCTATGTGGGCTCCGCTGCAATGAACAATATTCAAAAATCAACAAAGTGACAAATGCAAGTGTCACTTTCAAGGTATATACTTTCATTTTTCAAAACCCTAATTTTCCTCTATCACTCATTTCATCATAACTTGAGTTTGGGAGATGCGATTTTCAAACCGTTTGTTGCGTAGGAATCGTATTTTCATTCCCCTACTCTCGAGATGTTCCAAAAAGTGCTCTGATGAAGCCTATTCAGTGAACATCCCTCATCAATACTCTCTTACACAATTTGTCGTAAGTAAACATGCTACCCTGTTTCACCTCCCTAATAAGCAAGTCCAAACAGGGGGGGGCATATAGCTACTCACAAATTTCA
Source organism: Cryptomeria japonica (assembly GCF_030272615.1). Classification (NCBI taxonomy): domain Eukaryota; kingdom Viridiplantae; phylum Streptophyta; class Pinopsida; order Cupressales; family Cupressaceae; genus Cryptomeria; species Cryptomeria japonica. The sequence goes on from NW_026728839.1 coordinate 106,200, forward strand.
TCACTTTCCTTAGTAAGCATTAGGTGATTTTGTGATCTAACATGTCTTTTGTAGGGTGCGGTTCCTAACTGTGTACTGCAGATACCGCTGGGGGCTTCGTCCGACAACTTATGGATATATCCTTTTTCAAATGATGTTTACTTTTCTGTACTTTAGCTTGCATATGCACATAGTACTCATATGACTGCTAAAGTGGGGGCTAAATGTAGCGTTGTAAATTGTACGCACTTGCTAGGGTGGTACAATTTCACACCTAGTTTAGCACCCGCCTTGGTGCATTTTACATTTTGCATTGCATTGCATTTCTCCTTTAGCACTTAATTAATCAAATTAATTAGGTCTAAGGTCCTATTTCACCATTCTCCACATCATAAAGTTGGGCCCTTTCGTTAAAGTGTGCCCTTTTCATTTTATTCCTCCAATACATCATTCAATCAAAAACCCTGATTAAGTCCTATTTTGAACTTGGGGGCTTGGTTTCGGGGGTCAAAACATCTCAAAATCACCTGTAACTTTGGGATTCTCTCTAAATTCATCATATCCGACGGCCCTGAAAATTTGGTGAAAAGTTGTCGGGATCGTAGTGCCCGAAGTGCACATGGTCCCAGACATTTTTCCCAAAATTTTAGGAGCACAATCCAATCATAAAATAAAGCTTAACCCCAAGAAATTGGTGGGAGATTCAATCTCTAGGTCGGCCAAAAGATGAAATTACGACCTAGGGTTTCATACATAAGAGCTCTCTTTCTTCATTTGAAAGGATCCGAATTTTGTTTTCAGGAACCTCATATGCAGCGAAAGAGCAGATCTTTGAAGACTTCAACAACATTCGACATCCCTCAATCAAGCATTTATCAATTTCATTCATCCATTTAGGGCTTGGAAGACATTGAAGAACAATAGGAGATTACCGACTAAAGATTGGCTTGTACCTCTCCCTTGGGGGTTGGGTATGATTTCATGTTGTTTTCATGTCTTTGCATAAGCTTTAATATATCATGTATTCATGCTTTAGATCACTTTGCATCTTGATTTGGAGCATTTACATTGTCATTTACAAGCAATTAGGGTTTACTTTCTAGGTTGCTCTAGTTTGCTTACTTGCATTTTAGGATCTTGCACACACACAAGGTCTGCACACACAATACATTTTACAATACAACTTGGCTATTCATGGAGGTGGAAATCACCAAAGTAGGGGTTTGACTAAGGCAAAACCCTATATAGCCACCCACCATACCCTTTTCAGATACAAGTGCAGGTTTCGGGACTCGGACGACGCCGCAGGTTGCAGATCTGGGAAAAGCAGGTTGAGATAGCACTCCACACCAAATTGCAGAGCAAAAGACCAAGATAGGGGCGTGGGGCACCCTGGTCCTACCAGGATAGGGGCGCTGGGCGCCCTGGTCCCTGGGACAGAGGCGCTGGGCGCCTTGGTCCTCTTGACAGACAGCATTTCCGACAGTTTTCCAGAGTACAAAACAACAATTTCAAGTGCAGCTTCTGGCACAGTATCAGGACAGTGGCGCACGCACCCCCGTCCTGAACATTTTCAATCAGATTTTGACTTCGGGTACGCATCTACATTCTTGTTTTGTCCTTGTGTTTATAGTTGTTCATTGTTTAATCTCAATTCTGCAATCTTGTTATTAGTTCATACATGCATTTTGGGATTAGGACTTGAACTTGCATCATTTTATCTTTCAATTACAACAAAGGAATAGAAATCCTAATAGGTAGCCCGTGGCTCTCTCTTTCACAAAAAGAAGTAGCCAATTGTGTGATACCTCTAGGCTCTTTCGTATTCCGTAATATGTGTCAAAAGGTAGGATTAGGGCATATTAACCTAGTCTCGCTTTTTCCCTTACACATTATTATTCCCATCGCTTCTTGAGTTGTCTATGGAGGTAGAAACATGAAAAATGGGGGTCTGACTTAAGCAGGCTCCAAAACATAACCCCCAACATTTTCTCTCTTGCATGTGTCTAGGAATTGTTAGAGTAATTGGGTCTTTACTTAATTAATTAAACAATATTTGTTTAATTCTTTAAGTTCCCAATTATCTTTTTACACTTAAGCTATTATTAGGTGCATATTAATTAATTATTTTATTAATTATTATGTGCAAGCCTAGGGTTTTCCCTTTTTAGGGTTTATTAACCTATTAGAGGTTAATTTTTCTTTTCATTGTATTATCTTTTCACAATACTTTTTTGGTGAATTGGAGCTCTCATCTTTTGAGAATATTTTTCCTGTGTTTTGTGAGTTCTTCAGATTATTACTTCATTGCTTCTCCTTATAATAGGTTATTCAGCTTGCAAAAGATCTTCAGGCTCCTGTGGTTTTGTATTTATCAACTCCAATATGGTATCAGAGCATGCTGAAAGAAGAAGAAGGAAGGAAGGCCTCATAAAGACCCCCCAAGGACAACTTCCTTCACCCCAAGCATAGAGCGCAACTAAAGATAGTGAGATGATGCAAAAGGTTTCGTGAAGATGTCTGCAACCTTCTCGGAAGTGGGAATGTACTCCAGAATGAGAACAACATCCTGAATCAATTGGCAGATGAAATGCATGTGAAGCTCAATGTGCTTCATCCGCTGATGCTCTACTAGGTTGCGGAAAATATGAATAGCACTCTGATTATCACACCAAAGAACAGTGGGACTATCAGGAGGAAAACCAAACTCAGTCATCAACTATCGAAGCCATAAGATCTCCTAACTAGCGAGCATAGCAGCTCGGTACTCATCCTCTGTAGATGATAATGCATGAGCAGTCTGCTTCTTGCAAGACCATGTGATAGGACCAGAGCCAAGACAGAAAACAAAGCCAGAAGTAGACTTCTGATTAGTGACATCACCAGCCCAATCTGAGTCAGTGTAGCCAACAATGTGAGGTTCCCCTAATGTGTAGTGAATGCCATGAGAACTAGTGCCCTAAATGTACCTCAAAATACATTTGGCAGCTTGCCAATGACTCTCATGAGGATCATGGGAGTATCGAGAGACAAGGCCAACTGCAAAGGAAATATCAGGATGGGTGTGAGTCAGGTACAACAAAATGCCAACCAACTATCTATAAAGTGTAGAATCTACTGAAGGAGTGGGGCAAGTGGTGATCAAAACAATCCCTGACTGAAATGGAGTGGGAGCAGGCTTGCAATCAAGCATGCCAAAGCGTTGAAGCATGTCAAGAGCATACTTCTGCTAGTAAAGGTAGATCCCATCAGAAGACTGAATCACCTGAAGACCAAGGAAATAGTGCGAAAGACCAAGATTTGTCATCTCAAGCTGATCCATCAAGGCACGTTGAATATGCTGAATCATAGAGGATGAGCTACCCGTGATGAGGAGATCATCAACATATAGCACAAGAATCAGGATGTCACCCTCAAGAAGTTGAATGTACACTGTGTGATCAAAATGATTGCGGGAGAACCCAGTGGAGAGCAAGAAAGAGTCCATCTTCTCATACCAAGCCCGAGGGGCCTATTTGAGACAATACAATGAATGCCGAAGTCTGCAAACCAAAGAACTATCCTACACAAGTCCCAGAGGTTGCTCCATATAGATTTCCTCATGTAGATCCCCATGCAAGAAGGCACTCTTCACATCCATCTGAAAAATAGGCCAACTCCAAGAAGTTGCAAGAGATAGTACAAAGTGAATGGAATTCATCTTGGCAACAGGGTAAAATGTCTTGGAGTAATCAATAACCTCAACCTATGAAAACCCCTTCACAACAAGACGTGCTTTGTACTTATCAATGGAACCATCAGCAACATACTTAGTGTGATACAACCAGCAGCACCTAACCATCTTTCTGCCCTTAGGAAGAGGACATAAATCCCAAGTATGATTCCTCATCAAAGAAGAATACTCCTCCTCCATAGCACAATCCCACTCAGGGTGACTCGTCACCTCTGAAAACTTTTGAGGATAATCTGAAATAGCATGACTCAAAGGACAAGAACCCACAGTATGAGAACGAGTGCGATGAGTATTTGAAGGATCATCAGCCATAGGAACTACCGCCTCAATAGTAAGGAGAGCCCACTTGGGCATCTGAGGTGGAGCGGGTGGAGGTGGGGATGGTGGATCATCAGCACCATCATCAGAATCATCCTCAAAAAGATCTTGAAGTGGTGCAGTGGTCGGAGTAGGTAGAGGAGTAGACACTAGAGTCAGGGTATCCACTATGGGAAGGCGCTCATCAAACTGAACATCCCATTGAAACAAGATCTCTCTGGAATTGGGATCAAACAACCTGTATGCCTTAACATCCTCACAATAGCCAACAAAAATGAGTGGTTGGCTCTTCCGCTCCATGGTTTGCTTCTAAGCATCAGGAATAAAATCCTATGCCTCACTGCCAAACACTCTGAAAAAGGAAACATCAGGCTTGTCATGAGACCAAGCCTCCTCAGGAGTCATATGTCCAATAGCCTTGTGAAGCATCCGATTATAAAAATAGTTGGCACAATTGACTGCCTCAGCCCAAAAAGATGAATCCATGGACCTAGACTGATCATACAATTCGCCATCTCCTGTAAAGTTATGTTCTTGCTTTCAGCGACACCATTCTACTGAGGGGTGTAGGGAACAATAAACTGATGATGCAAACCATGCTTAGTGCAAAAATATCCGAAACCTGATTCACATACTCCCCCCCATTATCTGTACATATCCGTCGAATAGAACAGCCAAACCGCTTCTCTACATATGTCTTGAAGATTCGAAATGAATCAAAGACATCAGACTTGTACTTAAGAAAGTACACCCATGTGCGTCTGGAGAAGTCATCAATAAAAGTGAGTACATACTTGGCCCTTGAAAAAGGAGTGGGAAATGACATGAGATCACTATGAATCAATGCCAAGGGTGCCAAAGCACGAGAGGCTCTTCCCTTCGGAAAGGGATCTCTATGATGCTTGCCAAGCACACGACCATGACAAACACCATCAGTGCAGGAAATATGTGGGAGCCCAAGAACAAGTGCCTATGTACTCATCTGTTGAAGATATCTGTAATTGACATGGCCCAATCACTCATGCCAAAGCTTACTCATTGAATCTGGATGTGCTATGAGAGATGAACCTGTACCCAAAGAGGGCTCAAATTCATCAAATCTGTAGAGACGAGATGCAGAATCCACACTACCAGTAGCCACAACCAAATTAGGGTCATGGAGGTCCCGAATAACCACATCATGTGGTGAGAACTCAACTGTCTTACCAGAGCTAGAGTGGAAAATCTAATAAATGGATAGAAGGTTCGTTGAGATGTCAGGGACAACCAGAACATCCTGTAGAGTACCCCCATCCAAAGAGACAGAACCTGAACCCAAGACTGAAAGATGAACCAAGTCACCCACTGCAATCTGTGAAGTACCACAAGAGGCAGGAGAGGTAACCATCTGCTGAGTGTGAGTCATATGGTGAGAAGCACCAGAATCTAGAATCCATGTGGACCCATAGGTCAAAGTTCGAGCAGTGAGAGCATGACCTTTCCCTATGGAAGGAGAAGATGCCTAAGGTGAGGAGATGTGATGTTGTTGCATGGCTTCCTCTAAAGCCTCTAAACATTTCCAACACCCAAAAACTGGATGTCCTTCCTTGCCACAAAAACTACAAGTGTCTCCTGATTTCTTCTTAGTCTTGGAGGAAGACTCACCAGAGTGTGAATATTTCCCTTTCTTGGGAGTAAATGGAGGTTTAGAATCAAACTTAGGAGGTGGCTTGGAGGAAGACTCACTACCTATAGAATTCTTCTTGGGCTTCGGTTTCTGCTTTTGTTTCTCCTTCTTCTTAAAGGACTAAGAAACCAATGCTTTGTTTTTGGAGCTTGAGAGCTGATCTAGCTGAGAAAGATGAGACTTCTCACAAGACAATCACTCACAAAAGACATCAAAGGTAGGCATGTTGAAACGAGCACCCAAGCCATCCATGGTGGAGTAGAAAGTAGAGGCAAAAAACTGAAAGTGACCCCGAAGCTTCAAAAGAATCAAATGAATGCACTCTGTGTCTATCTTGATCTTGCCACAACCTTGAACAACAGATCGGGTAGTCTTAAACTTGTTCAAGAAATCCTCAATGGTGGGAAAGGAATCAGGGGACAAAGAAACCAACTCTGCCTCAATCTACAATGCCTGAATCTCATTGACCCTCCCAAAGAGAGAATCAAACTTCAACCACATAGCCATAGGATTGAGCAACTCACCAAGGTGAAATAGAAGACTGTCAAAGACATGCAAGGAGAGCAAACCCATGGCCTCATCCATCTTGTTCCTGTGCATAAGAAGTTCATAAGGATGCTGAAATACTGGCTGAACCTCATCCAAACAAGACAACAACCCTCATGCCCTAAGAAGCCTCGTGATCTGGGGCTTCCAGGTGTGATAGTTGTGTGAATTCAACAACTCAACTGAAGGATCTGCCATGAGAACAAAAAACTCTACACCTGCATGTTGGTTTTTTATATTATGTGATCTTTCAGAATAGACAGAAGATGCAGAAGGGTTTGTTTGTTTTGAGAGTATAGGTGTTCTTGATTTCTAATATAAATGACAAAAAGTGAGAAAAAAACACCCCTCCCCACAATAGAGAAACCCAAACCCTAGTACATAGTAATGAGAAGGAAGTAGTGCATAAGAAAAAAAACTTCAAACTAATATCTCATGTACCTGATGAATATTCGAAGAAAAAAGATCACAAATCTGAATAGAACATGCTAAGAGCTTTCCAACACCTATTCGTTTTTGAAAAACGGAGTCCGTTTACCCATTCTACGGCCCTGAAAGTGTAAAAAAGAAGCCCGACTTTGACTGGAAAAAGGTACAGTAAAACAGTAGATGTGGGAAAAAAATTCCAACTCCACGACGTTTGGCTCAGAACCAGCTTTCCGACACCTATTCATTCACCAAAATCCGACTCCGGATGCTCAATCTAGACCCAAAAAACCAACTGCCCAGACACCGCCGCCTAGCCACCAAGGAGCCACCAGCCCGCCACCAGAGCACCGCTCCCTAGCCACCTCCACCCGAATAGCCACCAGACTACCCCTTCCTCTTTTTTTGGAGGGGGGTTGGTTTTTTGGTCTTATCTTGGGCATACTGAATCATTTTTTCGAAAACAAATAGGTGTCGGAAAGCTAGTTCCGAGCCAGACCTTGTCATGTTGGTAATTTTTTCCAATTTTGTTGTTTGACTGTGTTTTTTCCAGTCAAAGTGAGGTCATTTTTTTGCACTGCAGGGGACATAGAATGAGCATCCGAACTCCATTTTTCAAAAAGTTTATATTTTTGGAAAGCATGTGCTATGTACTTTCCAACCATATGAGTTTTATTTCCATATTTTGCTCCATGCATGTTTTATTCAATTTTTTTCTTTTCAGCACTGTGGTGGATATCTTGGTTGTTTCAGGTCCTAGTATCTCTTCTCTGGGTAGGATGTCTCTATTTTGGTTCTCGTTTCTATTTCCAGTCTTCTTATCATTGTAGCATTGTAATTATGCAAACGCACTGAGATAAAGTGCCATCATGCATTGTTTACCTGGGATCATGCATATCTTGTGCCTTATTGTACATGCACTACTTATAAAGTGCCATGAGGGGGTTGATGTTTTCCTGTTGTTTGCCATCTTTCCTTGTCTAGTGAGTGTTCCTTCCACGAAATTCACCTCATGATGTGTGTCAAGTGAGTGTTCCTTCCATGACACCATGTACTTTTCTCAGCACCTTTGATGTTCCTGGTTCATCGTCATGCAGTTTCTATTGGTTGTTCTTTTCAGTGTACCTGTCCCTCTCCCTCTTTAGCATTATCGGGAGTTTTGTCCTATTGGTTCTAATGCTTTCATGGTTCGATTGATTAGCTCTTCAGGCTTTGGTGTTTTCATGCCATCTATATCCTCGATTTCAGTTGTTTGCCTTGTTTTCCTTCTGATTCGAGTAGTGTCATTTGAGGGCACTCATACAGATCATAGTCTTCTCTACCTGGTCATGTTCTATTTTAGTGGAGGTTCTTTAGATCAGCAATTATTCTTTGATAGAGTTTGCAAGTTCTTCATGCTTCAGTGGTATTCTTTTCCATCTCTTTTTGGAGTAGAGCTTTTTCCCACATGGTTTTCTCTATTTCTCTAGTTTATAGAGATTTCATTGTATTTGGGTACCTGATTAGGCCTTATTGTCGGGACCCATCTTTCATGCTTTCAGTAGTTGTTTTAGGTTTTAGCTTCTCCCTAAGTCTAGCTTAAGGGGGGGTGTTAGACTAATTGGGTCTTTACTTAATTAATTAAACAATATTTATTTAATTCTTTAAGTTCCCAATTATCTTTTTACACTTAAGCTAATATTAGGTGCATATTAATTAATTATTTTATTAATTATTATGTGCAAGCCTAGGGTTTTCCCTTTTTAGGGTTTATTGACCTATTAGAGGTTAATTTTTCTTTTCATTGTATTATCTTTTCATAATACTTTTTTGGTGAATTGGAGCTCTCATCTTTTGAGAATATTTTTCTTGTGTTTTGTGAGTTCTTCATGTTATTGCTGCATTGCTTCTCCTTGTAATAGGTTATTTAGCTTGCAAAAGATCTTCAAGCTCCTGTGGTGTTGTATTTCTCAACTCCAATAGGAACAACTTCGTCAAGAGGAAATTATCTTGTGGTATGCTTCATAGCATGGACCAATTGTGAGATTTTCTTACTCTTTAGTATTTTCCTTATTATGTTTTGCAATCCGTGTTTTTCATAAGTTTCAATACTATTTAGCTGTTTTATAAGTTTTGTTAGTGTGTCTAGAGCTTTATGCTCGGACTTTGTGCTATGTTTGTACAGGACAATAGCATGTCACACTGGTGTGATAGCTCCGCACACTCATCCTGGGGACTGAGGGTCTACATAGCCGCTTAGAAATGTCTCTCGGGTGTCTAACCCTCCTTGCGTATTTCTATTATCCCCTGGCTCATCTTAGCGCCAATTCACAAAGGTAATTGGAAGGACAATTTGTCCTTCAAGATTTTTCATCCTTGAGGTTACAAATTCCCTCCATTACAAGAAGCAAGACATCTCTCCAAATGAATTTGATTTTAGTTAGGTGATGCCTGTTAAGCCCAAGGGTACAATGAAGGCCAAAACTTTGTCCATATTGCAAGTAGACAAATCAAAGAATAAGTATGTGGCAATGGCAATTCCTCCTTCGTACACATGTTTTGATGAAGTGCAACCTACTGACTACATCATTGAAAGAATTGATTTGGGAAAGAAAACACATGAAGGTATAGTGGAGGATGATCAAACTTCTTTCCAACATCTCGTGACAATGTTTAATGAAGAAAAGGTCAAGAAAGATAAGTTGAAGAAATAGGTAGATCAACTCATAGAAGTTCTGATCAAGATAACTAGATCATCAGAGGTAGTTGAGCCTATCACTTCTTCAGTGGATGAACAAATCATTAAACAAGCTGAACAGATCAATTCTTGTGGGAGAACAGATGATGAATGGGTCGAAAGATTGTAGAGCTAAGGAATTCATCTCCTATGTTCAGCAGTTGCCTTGGTGAATAACTTGGAGCTGATAAAAATTGAAATTGATAAAACTCTGAATTTATTTTCAAATGAATTGGAAGCATATGATAAGGACTTCAACTCTTAATTGAAGTTGGAAGATTTCCAATTGGAAGTTCTAGTTGATAATGGAGTGATCCCTTCAAAGGATATGTAGATTGAGCAAAGGGAAATACTAGAACATCAAATGAACACACTAGAGGTACTTATCAAAGATATGAGGAAAGAACAGAAGGAATGTAATGATAAAGGGAAATACATCATCGAGAATATGTCATCTCTTCCTTGTACCTTCGTCGATGAGAAATAGAAACCCCTTCACGAAGACATCACCATCAAAGAATTTTGTGTGCTAATTGGCGAAGAGGTCGACAAACAAGCATTTTCATTATCCTCAATTGATAAGTTGATAGATATCCAAGTAAATATGGATGATATAGCCTTCCTTCTGAAAAAGCACAAGAAATGCTACATGAGCCTCGGAGATTCCATCACTCGGGTCAAGGTCATCACAAGTCACACCAAAGGACCTAATCAGGAATAGATGAAAGTGATTCTACAGAAATTCGAGGAGTTCATGAAGCAAGATCAAAATGGAGTGTTTGGTGACACTTAGTATTTTTCATAGTAGGTTCATTTTTGAATAAGACTTTGACACTTCAAGTGTCATTTTGTATTTATGTTTTTGTACTTAGGGAATGCACGAGTCCAAAGTCAAATAGGACTCTTCTTTGACTTAGTCATAGTTTTTCCTAGTTTTTTCTCAACGCACCTCACCTATATATATGAGGTTGCTTATTGAAATTTTAATCTATAATCTTTAATCTATATGCCAAAAATCTGCCAAAGTGAAGAACAAAAGTGAAACTTTGTGTTCCTATTGTGATTTTACAAATTTGATCAAATAAGAATAAAGCTTTGACATACAAACTTTGTGTTGGATTCTTTGTGGTTTATGGTGAGAGTGTTCTTATGTCATTCTTGTTATAAATTCTTATTTTTCTCAAGTAAATGTGTTGTGGAAATATTGTTAAAGAGTAGAAGCAAGTATTGGTTTGTGAACTTTGTGTCATATTTCAACTTTTGTTAATAGAATTAGAAATTAGTGAATGTGATAGCATTTTGAAGACTTTGGTCTTCATATTGGTATTTTCAAGATAAGGATAGTTAAAATCTAGTAAGATAGCACCTCGAAAACTTTGTGCTTTATTGTACCATCTTGGAAAAAAGAAATCTTAATTTGAAGACTTTGAGCTTCATATTATTGTTTCGAAAAAATATTATCGAAATTTGTAATAAGGAATCAAATTAAAGACTTTGTGCTTTGCTTTGATTTTCTTAGTTAACACATTGAGTTATAGAAGTGTTTATAAAAGGTTGATAGGACAACAGTGTCTTTTAAGAATTTGAGCTTAAGCACTCTTTCCCGTCCTGAAGAAGCAACATGGGACTTTGAGCCTTTATAGAAACTTTTCTTCTTTAATTATCCATATTTTAATCATTATTGAGATTGTAAGAGTTATTGCTTCTCTACATTGTAATTTCTTTCCTTAAAAAGAGGAGAAAATAACATCTATTCTGAAAACGAGGATAGGATGATGTACCACCCAAGTTTAATTTACATGTTGAAACTTGTATCTTGTTTTAGAAAGGTAGAGTAGTGAATTAAAGGGGGAGCCTTCCCTTAGAAATTAGGAGAGATTTAATCTCACTCGCTATGGTTGAAACCACAATTTTATATTCAAGCACAATTTTATAAATTTACCTAGTTTGCAAAATTTTCAACAACATATGATATTGATGCTTATGGAATTTATGTGTAGAATGGATCTTTATTGTATTATTTTCTTAGGGATTAGGGTGAAAGAAATGATTTCATATTACTCATTCGTGAGCTCCATATGATGTCATGATTTCCTTTCACTAGATGGGAGTAGACACACACATATATATACAACGCATTTTGTGCAGGTGACAGGTACCAGACATCGACTCCACTTGGTCCCACTGGTCTAAACGTATCTTTAAATCAAAATGGTTGTACTAGAGATAGTACAAGGCCCAGAATGTATTTAGTCATAGCCCTTGTCCTAACCTAGGGACAATTGTCTAGTCTTTATATTTATTTCGTCAAATTTGTCATATAGGCAATATCTGATCACCTTGTTGTCAATGGTAAGTCTTGTTTTGATATTAGTATTATTTTTATGATTTTGTAGGGTTTTATGTTATTTTAATTATTGATATTAATTATAATTTGAGTGTTATAAATCAATTAATAATTAATTATTAAATATTGTTGCTTTAATTGTATTTTCAAATTAATAAATGCATTCCTATTGTTGGATATTATTTATGAAGTGATTTATTATGCAAGTTAATATTTTATTGTGGAATTATCTTGGAGTGAAAATTATCCTCTATTGTGGAATTGATTGTTCTTTATTGGTGGAACTAGTTGTTCCATTTTTTTTTATGGATAATTGTATTTTTAATTGGAATTAATTATTTATTCTTTGCTTGCTTGTCAAGTGGAAGTTAACTATTTTTTAAGGAATTTTTAATTGGTGATTTAATATTTAATTATTATTGTTTAATTGTTTTGTGTGAATTTTTTATTTTTGAAATTAATTTAATATTACGGATTTAATGTTATGCTCTTCAAATTAGGGTTTTTCAGCATGTTTTTATGAGCTTTATTTAGGAGATAATTATTTTTTATTTATTATTCTTTATGAGAGTTTATTGGATGTTACTTTTTATGACGTTTTGGAGAAGAATTATTGTTGCAATTTGTGAAGAAGTTTTTTTTGTATTATGAAATTGGAGAAGGATTTGTAGCTTTTCAATGTTGATTGAAGATTGTTTTATGAATTTTCTTGAAGCATGGATTTGATTTATTGAGCTTGATTCCTGGAATTTTGTTGCTAATTGGAAGAAGATTCATGTTTCAAAAATTTTCTGGGAATTCTCTCTCTTCTTTATCTTTATTCACAGGTTTCCAAGTAGGTTCCGATTTTCCAGATTTGATTTCAATTTAATTTGCAATTTTGATTACAACAGATTATTAGGAGGAAATGAGAATGTTGATTTGGTTGTATCTACTATTTGGAATCAATTCTTCATTCAAAATTTGTTAAGTTTGTCTTTTGCTCAAATCGATTATGGGTATTAAGTGATTTTGTTGTCCAATTTTGCTTTGCACATGACTGAAATACCTATATGGATCCTTTTGTTTGGTTTTTCTATTTTTTGGGGATTTTATCAAGTCCTTTTCAAATGGGTATTTGTTGGAATTCAATTTCAAGTTGATGTGCTATGTTTTTCCTTAATTTTCTGGCTTTCTCAACAACTATGCAACTTCAAAGCTCAAATGTACACACTCAGAAATCCAATTGTGTATCTTTGGGCCCCAATTGCACATCATTAGATGCCCAACTATGTAGGTACTAAGGCCAAATGCACAAATCTTTTGGGTTTGACTCAATTTGCAATTTTGACCTAATTTTGACTCTCGATCAGTCTCAAAGGCTATAGGTGATTGTGTTTCCTATCAATTTTAGATTTATGTGACTGATTAGTCTTATTTTTGTTGTATTGGTATTCATATTCCCTTTCCTGATTTGTCTTATCAAAAGGAACAATGATTTTGAAGTTATGATTCAGTTTTATGACTTGACCTTGTGATTGGTCCTTGTTTAGAAGTCTTATTTGCAGATTGTGCAATCTATTTGAGTATATGGATTCTTGATGTTCCTATTTGTATATCATATGTTTCATGATTCTATTTTGAGCCATAGAGTATAGGTTATCTAGGTGCAATAAGGGGGAGTAGCTCTCTATGGGGGTCGAGGCCCTAAGTGGCTGCCAGGGTAACCCATAGAAGAGTAGATTAATAAGTGATAACATTAATAATAAAACTTTGGGTTGGGTTTTACACACTATTAAGATAATGTTTTGTGCCCCACTCATGGCCTCATGTTCTCGTATAGACAAAGGATGAGATTGGGAAGGCTTCTATGTCTGAAGACACATTTGGAGCTAGCATGATTGTGCAATACCTTGTCTTTAGGAAATGATTGTACTATACTGCATGAGTTCTCCATGGGGGCCAAAATTTGGAGTTAGGAGAGGGTTAGACTGCCAGGGTAACTCATGAGAGCATAAATAGTTAAATGGTCAAGTGTATCATCCTTCCACTAGGTCGCAACTCCCTTCCATCGTGAAGTAGAGCAATTTGAATATGTCCTGTAGAGAAGGACTTCCAGCAACGGAAGAGGAGACCCTTAAAGTCTAGTGGTTGCGTCCAGAGCCTATCCCCAACCATGAGCACCACATTTGTAGGGAGAGGAGAAGCAACATCAATGTCGACCAAAATGTGGGCGAAGCTGGAGTGGCCCATCGAGGAAGTGTCATCATCCACCATCAAAAAGCGACCTATGGAGTTGCCAATGGCCTCGTAGCAGGACTATTCCCAAAAGTGCAGGGGAAGATTCAAGAGACAAACCCACACAACGCGCACATTAATGTATTTTTTATGTATCTTTTAGAAGTGATGTAAAAGATTATGTAATTATATATTTCTAATTGGATATTCCAAGTGGAAAGGAATTGTAATGGGACTATTATGATAGGTGCTTTTGTATTAATGGATAATATGTAAGTGATTGTATTCATGTGGATTATATATGGACAAAAGCACAAAGTTGTGTCACCTTTTGGGTTAACTGGCACAACCCAACCGAACTAAGATTGGACATACCATTTTCCTATCATGTGGTGCTTGTTGGCACTGTTGTGGTGCTTAGATGGTACCAAGAGTTCAGCTGAACTCAGTTTGGCTAAATTGAGTTTGGCCAAACTATTGCTTATATAAACCCTCTTTTTTGGGATCCCCAACCATTTAGCACCTGGGAGCTTTGGGAGTTCGGCAAAACTGCAAAAAGAGCTTAGTTTAGGCCCTTCTTTTATTAGATATGTACAAATTTCTTCTCTTTTTTTTTAGTTTTGTTTTTGTGGTTTAAAAATTAAATATATTTCTTGTGTCTATATTTTTAAAATTTTTCTAGCTTATCAATTTTTTGAAAACCTTTAGTATGAAACCATTAGAAAAATGTAAAAAAATACATTAAACCAAACAAATTTTGAAAACCCACACTATGAAACCATTAGATAATTATAATCATTATTATTAAATGACAAAAAAATGTTCATTTTCTCATTACCCTTACTATTAAACCATAAAAAATTCTAATCAATACACATAGACATACAAACTTCAATCCTCATACTCATACATAGACACATACACATACACCCACACCCACACCCACACCCACACCTGCACATACACATACACATACACATACACGTGCATACATAGATGTACATGTGTGCTTGTATGTATGTGTACATGTAATTGTGTATGTATATATGTATGTACATATATGTATGTATGTATGTATGTATGTATGTATGTGCATGTATGTGATTATATGTGTGTGCTCATATGCATGTATGTGTATATGTACAAATGTATGTCTATGTGTGTATGTGCATGTGCACATGTATATCTATGTATATATGTGTGCATGTATGTATGTATATGTGTGTGTATGTGCATATGTGTGTGTATGTATTTCTTTATGTATGTATGTATGTGGGTGTATGTGTGTATGTATGTATGTATGTATGTATGTATGTATGTATGTATGTGTGTGTGTGTGTGTATGTGTGTGTGTGTATGTGTATGTATGTATGTGTGTGTATGTGTGTGTGTGTATGTGTGTCTATGTAATGTCTAATGTATATGTATGTATGCGTGTATGTGTATGTATGTGTGTATGTGTGTGTGTATGTGTGTATGTATGTATGTATATATGTATGTATGTGTGTATGTATGTGTGTATGTATGTATGTATGTGTGTATGTATGTGTGTATGTATGTATGTGTGTATGTGTGTATGTGTGTATTTATGTGTGTGTGTATGTGTGTATGTGTGTATGTGTGTATGTGTGTATGTGTGTATGCATGCATGTATGTATGTATGTATGTGGGTGTATGTGTGTGTATGTATGTGTGTATGTGTATGTATGTATGTATGTGTGTGTGTATGTGTGTACGTGTATGTGTGTACATGTATGTATGTATGTATGTTTGTATGTGTGTGTATGTTTGTGTATGTGTGTGTATGTATGTATGTTTGTGCATGTGTGTGTATGTATGTATGTATGTATGTGTGTGTGTGTGTATGTGTTTGTGTATGTGTGTGTCTATGTTTGTATGTATGTTTGTATGTGGGTGTATGTATGTATGTATGTATGTATGTGTGTGTGTGTGTGTCTATGTAATGTATATGTATGTATGTGTGTATGTGTATGTATGTGTGTATGTGTATGTATGTGTGTATGTGTGTGTATGTATGTATGTATGCATGTGTATGTACATGTATGTGTGTGTATGTGTGTATATATGTGTGTATGTATGTATGTATGTATGTATGTATGTGGGTGTATGTGTGTGTGTATGTATATGGGTGTGTATGTGTATGTATGTATGTATGTATGTATGTGTGTGTGTGTGTTTGTGTGTATGTATGTATGTAGTGTGTCTATGTAATGTATATGTATGTATGTGGGGTAAATGTACTAATTTGTGTCACACCTAGAGCTAATTTGTGACATCCAACCAAAAGCATTCCGGCTAGAAGGGTTCTGGTCGGACCAATGTGGAAGTCACATGGCGTCGGCATGGCAAAGGGGGTCCAGTCGGAACCCCTTTGCTATATAAGCTGCAAAAAAAGCTTTTCGCCTCATTTTGCACTAACCGGCTTAGAGTTTAGCGGCCGAGGAGAAGGGGGCAAAAAAATTTGTGTTTATATATTAATGTTTTAGTTTTCTTTCATAATTGTGTATAGTTTATTAGTTTTTAAATTTTTTAATACTTAATAATATATTAATTTTAAAAAAAATTAATGAATAATATATTAGTTTTAAAATTATTTAAACGTTAAAACTTTTTAATGGTTAAAATCTTTTAATGCTTAATTATTTATAAATGTTATACACATATACAATTAGATGTTAAAATGTTATCCTATGACTCCTTAGCACATACTAGGACCTCTTAAGATACTTAGGAGAACTTAGTACATCCTAGAACCTTTTAAGACATCATACAACCCCTTAGTACATCCTAGGAGCTATTAAGACATGAGCAACCCCTTAATACATCCTAAAACATATTTTAACCCCTTTCAGCATCCTAGCATGTATAACATAAGACCCCATACGACACCATAAGAACCCTTAAGACCCCTTATATTTGTGACAACCCCTTATGACATTTAATGACTCCTTGAGACTTCATATGATCCCTACTTACCCCATATGACCCCATAGGATCATCTAGTGTCATAAGGGGTCATATGGTGTCATTAGGGTTCATATGGGCCCTAAGGAGCTACACATATGTTAAAACACATGTGTGGCCCCTTAGGACCCCATATGACCCCTAACGACACCATATGACCCCTTAGGACACTATATGACCCCATAGGATGATATAGTGTCCTGCGGGGTCATATGGGGTCCTAAGGGGCCACACATGTGTTTTAACACGTGTGACCCCTTAGGACCCCATATGACCCATTTTAACGTCCTAGTAGGTGCAACATAACTTTTAGGACACCATATGACCCCATAAGGTCATATAGTGTCATAAGGGGTCATATGGGGTCCTAAGGGTCCACGCATGTGTTCTAACACATGTGTGACCCCTTAGGACCCCATATGATGCCTTTTAAAGTACAAGTAGGTACAACATACCTCTTAGGACACCATATGACCCCATAGGGTCATATAATGTCATATGGGGTCACACATATGTTAGAACACATGTGATCCATTAGGACCCCATATGACCTCTTTTAAAGTCGTAGCAAGTACAACATACCCATTAGGACACCATATGACCCCATAGGGTCATATACTGTCTTAAGGGGTCATATGGGGTCCAAAGAGGCCATGGATGTGTTTTAACACATGTGACCCATTATGTCCCCTTTTAACATCTTAGTAGGTGCAACGTAACTCTTAGGACACCATATGACCCCATAGTGTCATATAGTTTCCTACTGCGTCATATGCGGTACTCAAGGGTCACACATGTGTGACACCTTATGACCCCATATGACCCTTTTTAAAGTCCTAGTAGGTACAACATACCTCTTAGGACACTATATGACCCCATAGGTTAATATAGTTACGTATGGGGTCATATGGGGTCCTAAGGGGTCACACATGTGTCACCCCTTAGGACCCTATATGACTCCTTTTAAAGTCCTAGTAGGTACAACATACCCCTTAGGACACCATATGACCCCATAGTCATATAGTGTCCTAAGGGGTCATATGGGGTCCTAAGGGGTCAC
Source organism: Cryptomeria japonica (assembly GCF_030272615.1). Classification (NCBI taxonomy): domain Eukaryota; kingdom Viridiplantae; phylum Streptophyta; class Pinopsida; order Cupressales; family Cupressaceae; genus Cryptomeria; species Cryptomeria japonica. The sequence goes on from NW_026728839.1 coordinate 124,193, forward strand.
ACATGTCTTCTAACACATGTGTGACCCCTTAGGACCCCATTGACCCCTTTTAAAGTCATAGTAAGTACAACATACCTCTTATGACACCATATGAACCTATAGGGTCATATAGTTTCCTAAGGGGTCATATGGTGTCGTTAGGGGTCATATGGGATCCTAAGGGGCTGCACATGTGTTCACCCTTAACACATGTGGCCCCTTAGAACCCTATATGACCCCTAAGGACACCATATGACCCCTTAGGACACCATATGACCCCATAGGATCATATAGTGTCCTGAGGGGTCATATGGGGTCCAAAGAGGCCATGGATGTGTTTTAACACATGTGACCCCTTAAGACCCCATATGACCCCTTTTAATATCATAGTAGGTGCAACATACCTCTTAAGACACCATATTACCCCATAGGGTCATATAGTGTCCTAAGGGGTCATATGGGGTACTAAGTGGTCACACATGTGTTCTAACACATGTGTGACCCCTTAGGACCCCATGTGACCTCTTTTAAAGTCCTAGTAGGTACAACATACCTCTTAGGACATCATATGACCCCATAGGTTCATATAGTGTCATATGGGGTCATATGGGGTCCTAAGAGGTCACACATGTGTCACCCATTAGGATGCCATATGACCCTTTTTAAAGTCCTAATAGGTATGTAACATACCCCTTAGGACACCATATGACCCAATAGTGTCCTAAGGGGTCATATGGGTTCCTAAGGGGTCACACGTGTGACCCCTTAGGACCCCATATGACCCCTTTTAAAGTCCCAGTAAGTAAAACATACCTCTTAAGACATGATATGACCCCATAGGGTCATATAGTCTCCTCAAGGGTCATACGGCATCATTAGGAGTCATATGGGTTCCTAAGGTGCCACACATGTGTTAAAACACATGCTTGGCCCCTTAACACGTGTGTGGCCCCTTAGGACCCCATAGGATTATATAGCATCCTAAGGGGTCATATGGGGTCCAAAGGGGCCATGGTTGTGTTTTAACATGTGTGACCCCTTAGGACCCCATATGACCCCTTTTAACATCCTAGTAGCTGCAACATACCCCTTAGGACACCATATAACCCCATAGGGTCATATAGTGTCCTAAGGGGTCATATGGGGTACTGAGGGATCACACATGTGTGACCCCTTACGACCCCATATGACCTCTTTTAAAGTTCTAATAGGTACAACACCTCTTAGCTAGTAGGCACAACATACCTCTTAGGACACCATATGACCCCATAGGTTCATATAGTGTTGTATGGGATCACATGGGGTCCTAATGGATCACACATGTGTTAGAACACATGTTTCACCCCTTAGGACCCCATATGGACCCTTTTAAAGTCCTAATAGGTACAACATACCCATTATGACACCATATGACCCCACATGGTCATATAGTGTCCTAAGGGGTTATATGGGGTCCTAAGGGGCCACACATGTGTTCTAACACATGTGTGACCCCTTAGGACCCCATATGACCCCTTTTAAATTCTTATTAAGTACAACATACCTCTTAGGACACCATATGACCTCTTTTAAAGTACTAGTAGGTACAACTTACCTCTTAGGATACCATATGGTCTCATAGGGTCATACAGTGTCGTACGGGGTCATATGGGGTCACAGATGTGTTAGAGAATATGTGTGACCCCTTATGACCCCATATGACCCCTTTTAAAGTCCTAGTAGGAAAAAAATACCCCTTAGGACACCATATGACCCCATAAAATCATATAGTGTCCTAAGCGGTCATATGAAGTCCTAAGGGGCCACACATGTGTTCTAACATATGTGTGACCCCATATGACCCATTTTAAAGTCCTTGTAGGTACAACATAAGATCAAATGGACACCATATGACCCCTTAGTACCCCATATGACCCCTTAGCACACCATAGGGTCATATGGTGTTCTAAGGGGTCATATGGGGTCCTAAGGGACTACACATGTGTGACCCCTTAGGACCTCATATGACCCCTTTTAAAGTCCTAGTAGGTACAGGATACCCCTTAGGACCTCATATGACCGCTTAGGACACCATAAGGTCATATAGTGTCCTAAGGGGTCATATGGGGTCCTAAGGGGTCACACATACATTTTCTAACAACTGTGTGACCCCTTAGGACCCCATATGACCCCTTAGGAAATCATAGGGTCGTATGGTGTTCTAAGGGGTCATGTATGGGGTCCTAAGGGGCCACACAAGTGACCCTTTAGGACCCCATATGACCTCTTTGAAAGTCATAGTCGTTACAACATACCCCCTAGTACATGGACGATCCCTTAATACATTCTAGGACATCTTTTGACCCCTTTTAGCATCTTAGCATGTATAACATAAGACCCCATACAATGCTATAAGACCCCTTAGGATTGTAAGGACCCCTTATGACCTCTAAGGACCCCTTAAGACCCCTTATGACTCCTAATGACCCTTACTAACCCCATTTGACCCCATAGGATCATATAGTGTCATAAAGGGTCATATCGTGTTGCTACATGTCATATGGGGTCCTTAGGGGCCACACATGTGTTTCAACACATGCGTGGCCCCTTAGAACCCCATATGACCCTTAATGACACCATATGACCCTTCATGACACCATATGACCCCTTAGGACACCATATGACCTCATAGGATCATATAGTGTCCTAAGGGGTCATATGGGGTTCTAAGGGGCTACACATGTGTGACCCCTTAGAACCCCATATGACCCCTTTTAAAGTCCTAGTAGGTATAACATACCCCTAGTACATACTAGGAGTTATAAAGACCTGAACAACCCCTTAATTTCAATTATTAAAAATGTACAAAAACTACAAATAATTACAAAAATCTTAAAAATAACGTTTAATAAAATCTAAATAACATTTAGTTTAATATAACATGCTTTAAAAAATTTGAAGCCTTCTAATTTTAAATATTTATTTAATTGAAAAAAAATTTAACATAACATATTGGAAAAAATTTGAAGCCTTCTACCAAAATCTTAAAAAAAATTAAAAATCTTCGTCGCTTTATATCAAAAATGCCGCTTTTATTTGTAAAAACAATTGATTTAATTCAAAAATGAATTATATTAATTCACACACCTTTATTTTCATATTTTAAAACAAAAAAAAAAATCCTCATTTGTATGGGTTTGAAGAGGCATGGTCGCTCAAATGACCGGTCGCACCGGCCTCTGACGATCCGGTTGAAAGCGAACACTTCCGGCAAGAACCCTTCCGGCTGAAACATCCTATGTGGCATCCTAAGTGGCAACCACATCACCAAATTTGACAAAATTCTGAAACTTCTAAATTCTGCAACAAAATTCTACAAGTAAATTCATTTTTAAAAAAAAACCTTTTGTAGAGATCAAAGTAAAGAATCTACTCATATAATCTTTATAATATTTTGATTAAATTTAATATATATTATTTCAAAAATACTACAAGTAGGTATTCTAATGTTTGGTAAGACGCTGGTTTGAAAAACAAAAAAAAAATTGAAAAAAATATGGTTCACTAGAGGAAAGAGTCTTCTCCAAAAGGGTTTTTTTTTTTTTTTGATTATCAAAAATTAAATAAACAAAATATGGTGGGAGATAAAAAAAAAGGTCAAATTCAAGTATGTTCGACTTTAAAATGTTATAACGAAGAAACTATGCATCGAAAATTAATTATTTTTTTTATGCACTGTATATGTATGTCATCTATTAGGGATATCAAAATTAGAAAAAAATAGGCTGATTTATATTTTTTCTTTTGGTGGGAACTAAAACCCCTGATTTTCAACATTTTTAGCAATAAAAAATTTGACTTTAAAAGTAAAAAAATCATATCAGTCCTTGACAAAAAAAATATTTAAAAATAATAAACTCAAACATCATCAAATTTTACACATTTCATCAGTTTACATCATCTTCAAATTCAAAATACAAATGCCACTTTTATGGCATTGAAATTGAACAGTTATTGTTGTATTAACCTTTTCCTTTATAAAAGTGTGATACGGGTATATACTTTTACCTTGTGTGTGTGTGTGTGTGTGTGTGTGTGTGTGTGTGTGTGTGTGTGTGTGTGTGTGTGTGTGTGTGTGTGTCTATGTATGTATGCATGTGCATGTGCATGTGTGTGTGTGTGTGTGTGTCTGTGTCTGTGTATGTATGTGTATTTAGTTTTAATGTTTCTTGAAAGTAATTTGTATCAAATGTTTTATATTCAATTACTAAATTGCATCATTTTCAAATTAGTTTGAATTAGTTTAAATCATAATTGTATCAATTTGAAATTTGTTTAAATTAGTTTAAATAGTTTCAATTAGTTCGAATTACTTTAAATTACAATTGTACCATTTTCAAATATGTTTGAATTAGTTTAAAATAGTTTTTAAAATTAGTTTGAATCACTTTAAATTAGTTTGAATAATTAGTTTTAAAATTCTTTGCTTTGTTAACTACAAATGCAAATATTTTCTACATGGCCGATCATCCATCTGAGGATAGTGTTCATCACGAGGGTGACCAGACATCTAGGTAGTCTGGTCAAATACCCTATGATGGTAGTGTTGCTAAGGCTTGGCTTTTTGCTGAAACCCTTCAAGCTATATAGAGTGCCATATAGTATCTTGATAATACATTACTGACTACCCCTATCCAACCAAATAGGGATAGGGGATAGATCATTAGGGATGAGTTGATGAATATGATTGACATTGTTCGATCATATAATCTATATGATGATATATCCATTGACTCTTTCTATACTTCCCTCTCTCATAGCATGACAGACACAGTGGGATGGAAAACTGTTACTAGGGGCGTGTCTACGACACAGGTGCACACCATGTTCCCCCATTATGCAGAGAGAGACCATAAGGTCAGGGCCTATTTAGTCACCACATGCACCGATACACTTGTGGTGCCATTCATCCATCCTAGATGGTTGGAAGCTCATCATAGATGGCCACAGAAGGATGAGTTGTCACTTTATTTTTGCAAACAATTGTTTGCAGAGCTTCACATGGGCTTGGATGTGGATTACACAGATATACCAGCGAATGTTGGGTAGGGGAGAGGGAGGTTGTGTGATAAATATAGACCACCTAATGCACCAGTTCCCATTAATAAATAGGAATTAGTTGGTCCAAACTTTTTGGTTCTGCCAAAGCATTTGGAATTAGCATAGGCAACAAATGCAGTCGGGAATGATGTTAGGCAAGACATTTTCTCTAGTATTACATAGATTTCCACTCGGGTCGATCAGATGTCATCTGATCATGTCAGGAGATATTTTTTTGCAGTCGCGGACTACCTTTCCTCAGGCTATAGATGTGTCATTGAGCAGTTATGATCCTTACATCTGTGCTGACATACCATCTCCCCTTGACGTTGCGTAGTTGACAGAGGTCGATCCTTTGCAACAGATCAATGCATGCATGTCTAGTGATTTATTGGATGCTTATATGTTTATTTCTTCTAAGTATGGGATCCCACTCAACTCTGTAGCGTCACACATGAGATGACATGTTCGCAGAGGTAGATCTAGCAGTCATGATGGTAGAGCATCTCAGGGTGATATGAGGAGAGAGGAGGGTATTCTAGTGCATCCTACAACCCCTCTGCCACATACATCAGTTGATCCCACAACTCCTCCTCAACCTACACTAGTTGATCTGACACCTTAGCCCCCACAGTATGTTGTCATTGCATGTTCTTACAGCCCCCCTCCCCCCCACATTATAGTTAGCATACTTTTACACCTCCTGCTCAAGGTCGAGGCCACTATACCAGTTTGCTTGTTGACTTAGGTGATGAATCTCTGGATATAGATGTTGGCCATGTGTCCTTCCATTCATCTACGATCAGTAAGATCGGGAGAGCCTTCGAGTCACGTGAGGTACATTATTTCTTCTGCAAGGTCATATTATTTAATTGATTTTAAATAGTGGATTTCAACTTCAAAATTGAATTTTGAATTATATAAAATGTCCTAGTACATTGGAGACATTTGGAGATTTGTAGCCTCCTGCTCATACACATGCTCACAATCAGGTATTTTAAGATTTAAATAGATAAGTATATCTAGAGATCTCATTTCAATTCAAAGACATACATGAACTAATTATTTTTTAACATTTTATATATATATATATATATATATATATATATATATATATATATATATATATATATATATATATATATATATATATATATATATATATATATATATATATATATATATATATATATATATATATATATATATATATATATATATATATATATATATATATATATATATATATATATATATATATATATATATATCCAGGTCCATGGATCACATTTGAGTTCTTCATCCCGACCTCATCCTGCACGTGTACAATTTGATGATGCGAATGTTGGATAAGGCCAGGTAAAATTTGCAAACTTATGTTGAAGTAAAATTTGCATACTTATGTTGAAGTAATATTTATTTCTACGATGTTCTTATATATGTGTGCATGTGTACATGTACTTTTTGTGTGGAGACGACATTCAGGACATGGATCGATGGAAGGCCCACCAACCTAGTTTGACACAATTATTTTTTATGTCATGTTTGACATGAGCTTATATATAGTACATACTTTTTTACATATATGTTGGACATGTGCAAGATATTTTATTTGACACTTTGTTTATTTGCTCAAACTTTATTTTATACATACATGTTGTAGATATACATGATGTTTTATTTGACACTTATATGTTATTTTATACATCTTTTATGGGCTCATTTAGTACACATGTATGTCTAGACATTTAATCATTGTTTTGTTTTATAAATGTTTTATGAACCCATTTTATATTTTTATAATTGGTTCATGTTGTAGAATTGTTGATTTAACAAAAGATCATGTATGTTTTTCTAATATTTTGTTATTTATGATGTCTTATTAATATATTTGATCCTAGTTTACTCTTGGACTATTAATATATTATTAATATGTGACTAAGTATCTCATTACATTTCAATTGTCATCTCATTGAATGAGGTATTTTAGTCAAGTGCAATTCATGTGTAGAAAAGAAAATTCTCGTGTATCTCTTAGATGATTCTATAGAAAACTTGTAATTATCTTCTTGGATAATGATGTCATTGTGTTGTAATAATGTGATTGTGATTGTGATATCACTTTAGGCCTTTAGTGTGTATTTTTAATTTTCAAATGTTGATATAGTGAAAAACAAAAAAAGAATTAGATTTTTTAAATAAATACAAGCCGTAATACCCACTAGTTTGATCATAATATATTTCTTATAGAACTATGCATACTTTTTTTGAAATAGTACTCAAATTGAGCCAAGAATTTAGTCAATTAAAATGATGAAATAGACATTAAATTCATTTATAATAATTAAATTCATTTTTTGAAATAGTACTAAAATTGATGCAAGAATTCAGTCAATTAAACAAAATAATAGATATGATTTTTCATGTTATTGGAGTAGTACATAGTAATCTAATAAATATATAATCAAGTAAAGTATCTAAGAAAGTAACTAAATCCATATACACATAAATATATAATCAATTAAAGTACTTAACTTTTATAAATCCATATACACATAAATATATTTATTTATTTTTAAATTGGAGGAGTGAGATTTTGGGAATAGATACTTTACTTGCATGGAAACGAGGTCTAATATAAATTAAATTTAGATGTGTTAAAAAATTGGTTTTTTTTTTAAGTGTGGCATTGCCAAGTAAGTGCATTTTGATCAAATTAAGGTTCATTTATTACATTTTAAATTTGCTTATTTGGAAAGTATCCTAACAAATAACTCAACACATATTAAAAGATAGGCATTATGAATCCACATCTAATGTTATTATGAATCTACAACATTAAATATGGGAAAAAACATAATTCAACGAAACATATATATGTATCATGGTCCAAAAAATAACTCAAATGTGTAAATGTATTGTAATTCCCAATTTAATGGACAAGTTACATGCAGGATGGTGTATTTTAATTTTGAAATTATGCCTATGACACTAATATTGCTATCTTTCTTTTACTGCAGGTAAGGAGGATGGACATGTATCGATTTCAATGTCATCTCCTTTGATTGGAATGATGTATAAATAGTAGGATGGCCACAATCAAGTGGCACCTTGATCAGACATGTCTTTTAGACATGTCCAACCAAGATGTCACTTGGTCGTGACCCTTACTAACATCAACCGATCCATAACTAATCGATGCTATAAACATACCTGATAATGAATCGATGTCTTTTAATGATAACAGTGCTTATAAACATGCTCGATAATGAATCAGTATCATTGTTAATGGTAACAGTGCTTTATAAACATATCCGATCATGAATCGGTATCATTTGTTAATTGTTACAGATATAAAACATACCCGATAATGAATCGGTATCAAAGCATATAATAATGGATTAATATAATGTAAACAATAACAATAGCTATTAGCATTATATGCTATCGGGTTAATAGCCCGATAGCATTTAGATTGACGCTTAACATAGTTAAGCAGGTCGTCAATCTAATCTATCATTATCCAATATCAATATCATAATTATGACCAATGTTATAGTCTGATAAACATAAAGCATGAATGAGTAAACTAATAACAGAATAGAGGAGATTAATGAGTTAGGAGAGTCTTATCTTGCAGAAGCTACTAATGCATTAACACTCCCTCTTAGCTTTTGGAAGATAAAGTAACCTGCATCATATTTCTTTTTCAAAAATGTCAGTCTCCAAGAATATATATCATCTATACATATGATATGAAGTACCATTAGAACATAGGATACAAATATAAAACATTACTCTAAGTATGTGTCATAGAGTATCACCCAACCATGTGATATAAAAGATTCATCATTTTATTATGACAAGATATCACCTAAACACGTGATATCAGTATTGCCTAAACATGCAATATTGAGGATAAACATATGAGGATGGTTAAATTCTCATCTTATCCAGGTTGTGATATGTGTACAAACATTTCTTTCAAATGTTTTATCACAACACCATCATGGCACATCCATGACATACCAGAGATCCAACATGATAACTAGTTTGAGAATCATAAGATCGTCACCTTATGATGTTTGCATACAAGTGTTCATAATCTGAGAGATCGTCACCTCTTAGATATGAACACAGGGGGTAAAACCCATAATGTCTCAACATGAAAAAAGAAGTTTACATTTTCAACATCTTATTTACAAATCAGATTACCTTTCTATCATACCTAAACCCTTTCTAAAGTGATCAACCTTCACTCTAGAAAGTGGTTTGGTCAGAATATCTACAGTCTGATCTTCCGTACTAACATATTCTAATTTGATCACATTTTGTCTACCATGTCTTGTACATAATGGTATGGGATCTCAATATGTTTGGATCTATCATGGAACACTTGATTCACTGAAAGTTTTATGCAACTTTGATTGTCGCAATGGATGATAGTAGGTTTCATCGGATTACCAAACAATCTCACAAGCAACTTTCTAAGCCACACCACTTCTCAGGCAGCCATGGAGGCTGCAATGTATTCGGCCTCGGTGGAACTTTGTGCTACAGAAGACTGCTTTCTGCTGATCCAAGATATAATGGCTGATCCCAAACTGAAGCAGCACCTAGAGGTGCTTTTTTGATCAGTCACACTTCCAGCCCAATCTGAATCTGAGAATCCGTGTAGATTAAGATCAATTTTCTTATACTTGAGACCAAGGTTTAAGGTGCCTTGTAAATATCTCATAATGTGTTTTACTGCTACCAGGTGTATCTCCTTTGGCTCACACATAAACTAACTCAAGGCATTTACTGCATAGCAGATATCTGGTCTTGTATTTACCAGATACATAAGAGACCTAATCATTTGCTTGTATAGAGTGGAGTCAGTAGAAGGTGATTCTGCTGCTACTTCTTTAAGTTTATGAATATTGGTTTCCATTGGAGCGGTCATAGGTCTGCAGTTGAGCATTCCAAATCTCTTTAGGATGTCTAATGTATACTTGCCTTGGTTTAGAACAATGTTGTCAGGATTCTGCCATACTTCCAACCCTAGGAAATAATGAAGGAATCCCAAGTCCTTCATATCAAATTCTTTGGATAGCTCTTTCTTGCATTGATCTATAAGGTGATCTTCTCCAGGCCTTGGGAGCTTGTTTGAGCCCATATAGAGCTTTCTTGAGTCTGCACACATGAGATTCTGCATGATGGATCTCAAACCCTTCAGGTTGCTCTAGGTACACTTCTTCAGATATCTCTCCATTAAGAAAAGTTGTCTTTACATCCATTTGATGTACCTTCCATCCCTTTGTTGCTGCAATGGCTAGTACATCCCTTACTGAGGTATATCTGGCTACAGGGGCAAATGTGTCTTCATAGTCTATTCCTTCTTTTTGATAAAATCCTCTGGCTACAAATCTTGCCTTATATTTTTCAATGCTGCCATCTACTACATATTTGATCTTGAAGAGCCATTTAGGAGAAACAACAGACTTCTTAGTTGGCCTAGGAACAATTTCCCATACATCATTTTTCATTATGGATTGATACTCTTCAGACATAGCATCATTCCATACTTGATGTTTAAGGGCATATGTTACATTGTCAGGTTCATTTTTAGATAGATCATTCATAAGAGCAACATAGCTCGTAAATTTATTAGGTCTTTTGCTTTTTCTAAAGGTTCCAGAAGGAGCAGCAAACCTCTGAGCTTCTTCTACTATTTTGGTGGCCCATAGTGGTCTTTTCTTGAGATTTCTACGTGAGTTTTCATTTTCATTTTCAGTTTCATTTAGATTCTCCCTCTGAAACTCAGGAGCATGATTTTCATCTAAGTTAGAGGTAGGTACATAGATTTCAGGTTCTATGAAGTTCTGAGCTCTTTTGAAAGCCAGGTCCTCTTCAAATATTACATCCCTACTTAGTTCAATATTTCTTTGACTAGGTACATAGATTATGTAGGCTTTGGAGGTTTCACTATATCCTACAAGCAATCCTCTTTTTCCAAAAGGCTCTAGTTTTAGTCTCTTTTCTTTAGGTATATGGCTATAGACAGGACATCCAAATATCCTAAGGTGGCTAATATTAGGCTTAATCTTAGTGAATACTTCCTCAAGAGTTTTTTCCTCAAGATGGGAGTGAGGGCACCTGTTCTGTATATATACAACGGTACTAGATGCTTCAGCCCAGAGATTTGTGTTAAGGTTTTGATCTAGGATCATGGCCTTGGCAGCTTCAACTAGAGTCCTATTTTTCCTTTCCGCTACCCCATTTTGTGGGGGGTTATAAGGTATAGTAAGCTCCCTCTTAATCCCATTATCTCTACAAAATTCTTTAAATGAATCTGATGTGTATTCTCCCCCATTGTCGGTTCTTAGAGTTTTAACTTTGTTTCCTGAGTGGTTTTCAGTTAGTGATTTAAATTCTTTAAACCTAGAGAGGATCTCTTCTGATTCTTTACTTTTTAGAAAGTAGATCCAAGTCTTCCTAGAGTAGTCATCAACAACTATTACATAATACAAGAATCCCCCTAGTGAGGATACGAACATAGGTCCGCATACATCAGAATGAACTAATTCTAGAATTTTGCTAGTTTTCCTAGTAATATTTTGGAATGCACCTTTGGTATTCTTACCTACAGCACATCCTTTGCATGACCCTGAATGATCTTGCTTTAACTTGGGTAGACCTGTGACAAGGTTTCCCGTTGAAGATAAAGTCCTAAAATTCAGATGGCCTAATCTTCTATGCCAAACTTCATTTGCATTAGTGGCTTCATGGATTAGGGCTAGATTGGCTTCCGTGCACAACTCATACAAATAGCCCCGTCTTTGTCCAATGGTCTTTGCCTTCTTGATGGAGGAGTTCTTTGGACAAGCCAATACTCTGTTGTCCATGAATGTCACTCTGTATCCATTATCTTCCAATGCCGATATAGAGACTAGATTTTTTTTTATGTCGAGGACATATAGTACTCCTTCATGCCGCAAGGTTATGCCTGTCTTCAATTTGATGGTGCAAGTTCCTACTCCTCTGACTGGATGTGTGGAGTCATCTCCGATGGTTACGTCCTCATCACTCTCCTCTGTCATGGAATCAAGTACTTCTCTAAACCCAGTGATGTGCCTGGATGAACCACTGTCAATCACCCATGAGTTGATTTCGTTAGAAGCTTGAATTGTGAGTGCTGAGTAGAATACATATTTCCTAGAGTCATCTTCCCCTTTAGTCTTTTTTGCTTTGACAAATGTAGCATGTTTCTTGGTTCTTTCCGAGCATTTTGCAACGAAGTGTCCAAACTGATCACATTTGTAACATTGAATGTGAGATAAGTCCTTCTTTGAAGTATTATTGCCTTGACGACCTTTTCTCTTTCTAAACTGCCTTTTCTTGTTTTGCTTGGTGGAGTTGGTGTTTAGAACTTGTAGGTCTTCATCTATATTCTTGTGTTTCATTCCTATCTTGTTCAATCTTGATTCTTCTTGGAGACAATCATCCCTCAATCTTTCAAACTTGGGATATTTGGACCTTGCACTAATGCCTTGGATGAATGTGCTCCATCCACTAGGCAACCCATCTAAAGCAATGAGTGTTAACTCTTTGCTTTGGATCTCGTAGTCCAAAGTTGCGAGTTCATCTTTTAGAACTGATATCCGCATAAAGTAGGCGTTGATTGTCTCCCCTTTGTTCATGGTGATATGATTTATTTCTCATTTTAATGCTAGAGTTTGACTTGCATTTGATATCTCAAATGTGCTTTCAAGAGATTTGAACATTTTATAGGTTGTCTGATGTTTTCTTATGATGGGCATTATGTTGTTTCTCACCCCATCAACTATTATTTTTATTTCCTTTTCATTTCCCTCAATCCATGTTGTTTTGTCAGGTTCATTTTCGGGTTGAGCAATTTTAGTTTGAACAAACGAATCCACTTTGTTCTCCTTTAAGATCATTTGAATTCTAAATTTCCAGGCTGAAAAATCATCGCCACCTTTGAGTCTGTCTTTGAATCTGATAGCACTGGCCATTTGAAGAAATGTGATGTAGTATATAAACTTGTTCTTAAATTTGTTTCACGAAATTAAATAGCCTCAAGTTTGATCAACTTGGCTCTGATACCATGTAAATGTATTGTAATTCCCAATTTAATGGACAAGTTATACGCAGGATGGTGTATTTTAATTTTGATATTATGCCTATGACACTAATATTGCTATCTTTCTTTTACTGCAGGTAAGGAGGATGGACATGTATCGATTTCAATGTCATCTCCTTTGATTGGAATGATGTATAAATAGTAGGATGGCCACGATCAAGTGGCACCTTGATCGGATATGTCTTTTAGACATGTCCGACCAAGATGCCACTTGGTCGTGACCCTTACTAACATCAACTAATCCATAACTAATCAGTGCTATAAACATACCCGATAATGAATCGGTATCTTTTAATGATAACAGTGCTTATAAACATGCCCGATAATGAATTGGTATCATTGTTACTGGTAACAGTGCTTTATAAACATATTTGATCATGAATCGGTATCATTTGTTAATTGTTACAGATATAAAACATACCCGATAATGAATCGGTATCAAAGCATATAATAATGGATTAATATAACGTAAACAATAACAATAGCTATTAGCATTATATGCTATCGGGTTAATACCCCGATAGCATATTAATGCTGATATGAATCGACATTAATATGCTATCGGGTTAATAGCTCGATAGCATTTAGATTGACGCTTAACATAGTTAAGCAGGTTGTCAATCTAATCTATCATTATCCAATATCAATATCATAATTATGACCAATGTTATAGTCTGATAAACATAAAGCATGAATGAGTAAATTAATAACAGAATAGAGGAGATTAATGAGTTAGGAGAGTCTTATCTTGCAGAAGCTACTAATGCATTAACAGAATGTACATGTATATATACATGTATCATGGTCCAAAAAATAGTTTGAATATATATATATATATATATATATATATATATATATATATATATATATATATATATATATATATCATGGTCCAAAAAATAGCTCGAATGTACATGTGTACATATGTATATATGTATGACGATCCAAAAAAATAACTCGAATGTACATGTATGTATATATATACATGTATCATGGTCCAAAAAAAAACATGAGTTGACTTGTACTAATAAGTTAAGTGAGCTCATGGTACATAAAATCTTGAACCTCTTTGTCTTTTATTATCTCTAAAATATTTTCATGGTCTTTGATAGGCATCCTCCACTTTTGGGGGCCACAACCTCTTTTTTGTAAAGTATCAAAATGTAATCTTGTCACTATAACTAAGTGACTGTAATGCCAAACTTTTTGGTTTGGCATTTTACCAGTAAATGTAACACCATTACTATCTATCTTGGTTTGTTGTAATAGGTACCTTCAACAATGACTGATCCAATGGGATATTGTTGCCTATCATCATCTTCCACTAATTCTGACAATTCGCATTTTGGTTTTGTGCATCTTAGTAGATAATAGTCAACACCTTCTATATTGTCAGGATCCGCAACCACGAAAAAATATCACCTGTAGACCACAAATTATAAATAATTAAATTATAAAGTGTATGCTACAATGTATAAAGAATTCAAATTTAATTTAAATTTAAATAAAGTACATGAAAATAAAAAAGGATATTTAAATAAAATGCAAGTGTACCTGCCACAACTAAATAAAAAACACGTTCTTAATCAATGAATATAGAGGATCATGAATATCTACAATGTCACTATCTTCATAAGGAGGCATTGTGACTAATTGTTTCATCTCCCATTGTGAAACATATCCATCTCTAATGTTCTGACATTATTGAATATGTGCATTGTTTTCAATGCAATCAACACAAAAACATGATTTTTCTCTTACCTAAATCACAAGAGGTTTGCTAAGTTATATAATCATGACTTATTTTCAATGCAATCAATAAAAAAACATGAGCTAAGTTCTCTTACATGAATCACAAGAGGTTTGTTAAGTCCTATAGTCATCACTTGATGCAAACTTCTAATACCATTAACTATTTGGCAATTATAAGGATTGGATCAATTAATATCTTTAATTTCTCAAAAATAGTGTTTGTTGTATGTTGTGTCACGAGCACCAAAATAACTTTTGCACCATTCTACCATCTCACATGAATTTTGTATGTCATTACCTACACAATAATTCAGTTTAGCAATTTAACTCCGACCCATAAGATACATACTTGTAAATAGAGATTTTTTGAATGAAGTACACATATATACGTTGAACATGTACCTAGAAGTTCATATTGGTGAAGTGCACACTTAACACATGATCCTGCTCTATCATGCTCTCCTTTTCCATGTCCACTCTCAAAAAAAGTTCCACAAAAACTTTACACAACTTTTAGGATGTTGTTGTGACAACCAATTGAACGTTTTTTGCAGATTTAAATTGTCCTATGAAGTTACAATAAAATCCAATATATTAGTTTAAAAAACTCAATTATACTAGTTAATTAAAAGACTACAGGAAATTGAAATCAATTTGTACGCTTACCAGCACATCCATCAGACCAAATCCAATGTTGTGAAGCATTTATCCTATGTTGTATGATATTTTAAAAAAAAAATCCCAAACAATGAGCTACATAACTCCTATCATGACTAGTATCATCACTGATATAAAAATGAACTTCCTTAATGATAATGTGTTCATCTTCACCACTTTCTACACCATCCACATGAAACTCTACATGTCTATACAAAACTTGTACAAATATTGCAACCTACTCAGAATGATAGTATTGACTTTAAATCTTTGTGTGAGGATTGAATGTATAGTTCTTAGAGAAGTCTACAATTGAGATAATACAACCTAGAGGAAAGCAATTTTTTGAGTCACAAAATTGTTTAGCTTGTCATCTTGCATCATGACAATGTTGGATATGTGGATATATCATACTCTGAAATCTAGACATAAACTCATTGTAAGTAAATTCACTCTCTTTTAACATAATTTTTTTGGATTCAGCTCTTGACTTTGTCTAATACTTCTCATATTCAAATCTCTTCCACAAAACTTGCACTTAAAGATCAACATTTTCAATTTGTAAAAATTTCTTCAAATCTCAACAGTCAACACATGTATTTTTTATACATTGTATATTGAACTCATCTAAATCTTGTAATCTTTCAAGATAGACTTCACAAATTTTGTTGTACTAGCAGGGATGACTACATTTGGATTAGTTTCTGCCACTGCCTTTTTATATGACTGGAGGTGTAGATGAAATTCAACATGATTTCGACAACAAGTTTCATGTACCTTATTGATACCTACAAAACATGGTTGTAATCCCTCAAAGATCATTTGACAAATCTTCAGATCTGAAAATTCTTGTTTGAATGCTTCAAATAGTTCACTTTGTGTTGTGTCTATAAACTATTTTGGATGTGAATTTTTTGTACCATCTTTATCCCTCATCTGTATAGTGTTTCTTCTATGGGAAGAAACATGGGAGTGAGTGGTCCAATATTCAATAACTTGTCTTTTTACATTTTCGGCAATTCTCTCTTTTTTAGGGACCCTGCAAATATTGACCCAATTCTTTTCAATATGTTCATCCAACTTGTTTCTTTTCCTAATATATCTCTAACATTCAGTAACTAGGCAATTGCTCGATTTTGTCTTCTATGTGATAATTTCTTACTAGAAATCATAGTTATTAATGCTCTTCAGGCATCACTTAAATCAACAGCTAGACTCATGCTCTCAATACATTTCAGAGCTTCTTGCAAATTTTCAACCACTGTTTGATTTATTGATCCATCTGATTATTTCTTCTTGTTATCAACACCCAACAACTCTAAAATAGGAGTCATTTCTTTTCTCTTAAATAACTTTTCAAACAATTTCAAACAATTGTGCTCTTCCAATTAGAGATTTATCTTGAAAATATTCATCCCAGATTTTTTTGCAGTAAGTTTAATGTGCTTTCTAGCATCATATCCTCAGCTCAAATTTCATTGAAAATAGTGTTCATCCATCTCCATCAAATTGGCCATACCAAAGAATTATTTTTGAATTGACTAGGACCAATTTCTTGTTTTTTCTGAATTGTGACTACCTCATCGTCAATGGGAACTTGTTCTTGAGCAAGCGTTGTATCCCCTTTTTTTCTCTTTTATTTGATCATGCTTTTGTAATTTAGTCCTATTCCCCATTGGACAAGTTTCTATTAAGAAGCATTTCAAATCTACAAACCCCTATATACACATGCCCACATGCACATATATGTCAAGTGAATTGGACCCAACTTTAAATATGCATGTTTAAGTTATTCCACTTATCAAGTCCATGTACAAAATGATAATGAATGGTCCACTTAACCGATCTAATCAATGATCTACATGAATACTTGACTAATAATGACTCTCTTGTTAACTAATAATGAATGGTCCACTTAACTAATCTAATGAGCGGTCAATGTACATGTACATGTACATGAATGTACAAGTTTATACATGTTCTCTTCCAAACAAGGTCATGGGATCTAGTCCATATGTTGTATGAGAACCATGCTCATTGCATTATCAAGAAACCATGAATCTTAGGCAACATATGGACTTATAATCATGTTACACAAAAGTAAATGGTTGAAATACATACACACACATAGACACACATACATACATACATGAAATACATACATACATACATACATGACATACATATTACATAGACACACATACATACACACATGACATACATATTACATAGACACACATACATACACACATGACATACATATTAATAATACACACACACATACATACATACCCACACATACGCATACACATACACATACACATACACATACACACATATACACATACTCACACATATACATATTATATAGACACACATACATTCATGACATACATACATACATGCATACATGCATGTACATACACACACACACATACACAAACATAAACACACCTACACGCATACATACATATACATATGCATAGACACACATACATACATACATACATACATACATGTACATATACACATATACATACATACATGCATACATGTACATACACACACACATGCAAACATACATACATACATGCACATACACACACATACACATACTCGCACACATACATAGGCATTACATAAACACAAACACACACACACACACACACACATGCATGCATGCATGTGTGCATGCATACATACACACACACATACATACATACACATACACACACATACATACAAATATACACATACACATACACACACATAAACACACATACATACATATCCATATACATAGACACACATACATACATACAGACATACACATGCATACATACATACACACACATACATACATGCACATACACACGCATACACATACACACACATACATACAACATACATACACATACATACATACATACATACATACACACACATACAATTATACATACATACACACACATAGATACATACATGTATGTACACACATACACAAACACACATGACACTACATGTACACATACATACACATAATTTTTTGTAGCCATTTAGATCAAACACCGCAAACAAGAAGAGACAATGGTTGTTACAACTAGTGATAGTCCAAAAATTTACGTCAATGTGTATGTTCGTAGGCCAAATTTAGCCCAATTTCCATTGGTCTCAACACAATAAAAAACACTTCAATCACTTCTTATCCTAAATTCAAGGCCTCATGGTGATAATAGCAACCCACATCTTGGAATCTCCATCAACTCAAATGTCATCATACCAAGACGAGCATGTACATTTTTTTGTCTTTTCAAGAGAGGACAGGTAGGGGCCTCCAGGACTGGAAGGATGACCCAATAACCCTCTTTCCGGAAAGCTACAAGTAGCTTATGCTAAGCCAAGGATTTTTGTCTCATCTCAAGGGAGCCATATGGTGGGTATCTTGGGGGGGAAACCAACTATCCCTTTGCACTAAAATTATTGCGATGTTCAAACAAAAACAAGGGTTGGCCACTACTCTACGGTGTCTAGTGGGGGAACTTCAACCATACCCAGTGTCTACCCATGCGACAGCTATTCATTTAAGAACCCATTCCTAGTCCTCAAGAGAATTTTTACGCATCTCACACAAGTGTGGATACTGAGGGAAAACTATTGGTTTAGATACACGTCACTAGATCGTTGCGGGTGTTGCAGAAGTACCGCTTGAGTCGTTGTCATCTATTTGGAAAATTAAAATAAGAGAAAAATAAGTTCGTTTTCTTTTTTTTTTGGTGACGCTGACTAGAACCCCCAATTTTTAGCATTTTTCAGCAATAAAAAATATTTCTTTCAATATATAAAAACAAATATCAAATTAAAAAATAACACATAAATTTCATTAATATTTATACATTTGATCACTTAACATCATTTTGAAATTCAATATAGAAATGACACTTTTATGCAATCGAAATTAAATAGTTTTAATTGTGTTGGTCACTTCCTTTATAGAAGGGTGAGACAACATTGTGTTTTTACCCATGTATGCTCTTATTTTATATGAGGGTTATCATAGGAATCTTTCGTTCAGTGATTTTAAAAGAACTTAGCATAGGTATTTATATGATGAGAAAAATTATTTGTGATTGGGAGTTTATTCTATTAAGGTATGTCATGTATCATATTAAAGATGTTTATGTGATTCAAAAAAATGTAATGGAATTTAGTTATCTTCATATGATTAACTTAGTGATATTTAATATATGTTAGTAAGTGTTTTTTTAGTAGTGACATTAGGGAACCCTTGGAAGAGTGTAATGAAATGTGAATAAGTATTATTCTAAACATTGTTATAATTCATCTATGTTATAAAATGCATTTATTTAGTATTGCATTGAATTAGAAATGGTTGATGCGTTATGTTTCCTTTTTTCTTTTTTCTTTTTAAAATATTTGCTATGTTTTGGTTTATTAGTTATTATTACACTGGTTCCCTGGCGGGGCATTACAACAACTTTACATATTAAAGCAAAGATGACCTAATAGACAAATGCAAGGATAAAAAAAGGGTCACCATGTTCCACATGATCAAAGTCACATGGTGGAAATGCAAAGTCATAGTCTCATTACTCTACGGAATATTTGGAGATGATAGGTGATTAATGACTAATTCTTCAAATGTCTCTCATTGGCCAAACCTTGTGAAGTGTTGCACATTCATTGTGCACATAAAATTTTATCTCATAAATCATAGTCAAAACACAAGTTTAGACAAATATTATCGCATGATCTTATACAAAACATAATTGTAGAAATATATGTGTAAAACACCATACAACAGATCAGTCAATGGAAACATAGTCACACCATACACACATAATTAATGATAATTCATGATGATCAAACACATCACCACATCATCTCTCATCTATCAACACTATATAATCTCAATTATGATATATCTCAATATCCTAATCATCAAAGCATGTATATAATTGAGACCATCGATACATGACCAAAGTCATTCCACTTCATCAATCTATTGTATACACACACATAGGCCAGTATCAAGTAGGTTCTAAAACATGATATACCGTAAGATTCATAATCAATAAGAATACAACAAGAGTCATAGAATGAGGTTGGGTCTTCAAGTAATGGTAAATGAACCCCCATAACTGCACAGCTCAGAGAGAATATAGCAAGAGGGATTTGAGGAGGGGGTTCCTCGGTATCAATCTCGATGTGCATCGGAATGGAGAGTTAATTCCTGACACTTGGTGCCAACCAAAGGCAAGATTACTAAACTGCTTCAAAGTGGTCAACATTTTGTAATATACCTTGCAGAGAGTTTGTTCCTTTGGAATGCTAGAAGCCTTGGCACTTTCTACGACAATTACAGCCTTGGCAAGTAGCATCAAACTACTTCATAAACAAATACTAATCTCATCAATGATAGGTTGCATTGAATCCCAAGGCATGCTTTATTATCCATCTTGAGACATGGGTAGATTTAGGTAATCATACTTAGACAGGTTGCATTGAATCCCGAGGCATGCTTTGCTATACACCATGAGACATGGGTAGATTTAGGTAGATATTACACTTAGACAGGTTGCTATGCAATCCGATGACAAAGGCATTAGATGTATGATTGGTGGAGAGTTTGATGGGATTTATGACAACGAGATATTGAAACAGGATTGAGGGCATAGAAATTTTAATATCTTCAAACTGCAGTAAATACATTGAAAACTAATCCTCTCCATTCTTGTAGTGATCATCAACCTTAGCCTAAAATCCATTGCACTTGGCATACAAACAAGCGGGCTAATACTAGGAGTGTATGAAGCAAGTAATGGCCTATAACAATAAATGCTTCTAGTTGCACAAAATATCTGTGGCAGAATTGTACAGTGCTAAAAATTTGTAAACTGGGAATTGCAAGTATATTACTATATAGTATATAGTATTGCAAAACTTGTTGACTCCTCATGAGCCAAATTGCATGGCGAGTTACTCACCCAATAAATCGTCGACAAGTTTTTGTAAAACTCGTGACAATTTTTTTCTAAAAAACTTGCGAGTAAATGCAAAAAATCACAGTTTTTGTGTTAAAAACTCGTCCAAATCCATATAATATATGTTTCTTGCCCATAGTTAAAATAATCATGATTTCCATTGGTGAGGAATGTTTGTGTGGTTTCAAGGGTGTTGCCCTCACATCCCCACAAGGGACGATGCCCCTCGACCCCGCCTTCCCATTAGTTATTGTGATCTTTCAAACAAGAAACTTGATTACAAGAGGGGGTGAAGAGGAATTTGAGATAAACTCTTGAGTGTGCTAACTCAACATTATTATTACACAACTTATCAAAAATATTTTTAGATGAGGCAACTTCTACATATGACGTGGCTATTGAAAGTGGCATTGTAGCTCATTTAAAGGTCGAACTTGTTTTCTGGACTATGATATGCATTAAACTTTGATTTTCATTTATATTATAAATATGATAGAAATTAGTAATATGCCCAACAAACTTAATAATGCGTGTTTTTGAAGAATTTTTTTTAAAAATTATGTATTTTAAAATTGTTGACAACTTTTTATTAAACTCGCAACAAATTTTTCCTAAAAAACTTGTGAGTAAATGCAAAAAATCATGATATTTGTGTTAAAAACTCGTCCAAATCCATATAATTTTTTTTTCTTGCCCATAATTAAAATAATTACGATTTCCATTGGTGATGAAGGTTTGTGTGGTTTCAAAGGTATTGCCCTCATACCCCCACAAGGAGCAATGCCCCTTGACCCCGCCTTCCCATTAGTTATTCTGATCTTTCAAACAAGAATATTGATTACAATGAGGGGGTGAAGAGAAATTGAGATAAACTCTTGAGTGTGCTAACTTAGACGTTATTATTGCACAACTTATCAAAAATCTTTTTAGATGAGGCAACTTCTACATATGGCATTGTAGCTCATTTAGAGGTCAAACTCGTTTTCTAGACTATGATATGTATTAAACTCTGATTTTGATTTATATTATATATATGATAGAAATTTGTAATATGCTCAACAAACTTAATAACGCGTGTTTTAGAAGAATGTTTTTTTAAATTATGTATTTTAAAATGTTCAATAAAATTGCTGAGCTTTTGCTGAGACCTAAGTTTTTAAAAATTTTGGGCTTCCAAGTTATTGCCGAGTACAAGTTTTTCAACTGTAATATATACCATACCATAGTAGCAGAAATCTTTTAAAAATCACAATTTATTCTGAATAATTTTTGCTAGTTTGCTGTCATATTTTTCCTCAAAAAAATTTCAGGTTTTTCAATTAATCAGTCAAAAACACAATTTTCTGGTCAACAAAGTGCTATTAATTCTCAATTAGATTACAATTTTTTCAGCAATCAAGAGTTTTTCATGAATTTCATAATATCAAAGAAATCCAACTTCCCTCCCCGAATTCAGAAAAAACTTGATATTGTTTAGCATGGAATAAATGACACAGAACAGCCCCAACAAAAAAAGGAAAACTTGGGGATGTCAACCATGGGAAATATGACACACAAAAAACACTTTCGATTATGCTCGATACTTCATAGCAGTATGCTTTGAAAGAAAGACATGAATGGGAAAGGACAAAGCTGTTAAAAAATTAACCAAAACATTTTAATTCATCAATGATAAACAATCAACAATTGGTGTTAATAGGCAATGCTGTTAATCTCAAACTGGAGATCAGAAAGACTAGCTATTCAAACTCAAATCATTTTTTTTCCTAAATTAAATTTTTAATCTAATTAAACTTCAATAATTTCCCATAAATAGTAATCTCCGCATCCTGCAAGATTTGTTCACCATTCTTCCAGAAAGGATTATGAGTGTTACAAGTTTGTTTGCAGTTACCCCTTTTCTATTTTTCCTTTAGCCCACTCTTCCAAATCAAAGACAGTTAAAAGAGTTATCAAGATTACAGAGAAAATTGATTCCTTGTCAAAATAGCTTCCAAATCATTTAGATAGGCATGTTGGCAGATGATTTGGCCCTGAGGAATGTTAACTGGTAATCATGATAATCATACATTTGAAACTTGCTGAGTAGTCATGCATGATTTTCCAGGGCTATGTTAGTTGGCCTCAAACTTTGATTTGCAGGGTTGCGTTTTGGTCAGTTCCGAGCCAGTTACCCAAAAATTTGCCAAAACTGACAATTAGTGAGAAAAACCCACTCAAACTGGCATAATGACGGAAAATTTTCCCAAATTTTCTTCAGCTCTCACTCCAACACGCTCACAAAATCATTCACAACTCTTAAGTCTGAAGGTCCATGTGGTCTTGACACCAGTGGGGGCTGACATCCCCAGGCCCCTGCTCTAGTTTTCAAGAACATAAACAAACAAAAAATTGCTTTTGGGCCCATGATTTCCACAGATGAAACTTGTAGAAATAATACTACAGATTTGTAATTTAATATCATACGACACTGTGATGTGCATTGAACTCATTTTTTATCTACAAATGAAGAAAAAACGACTTACAACTTCTATAAATTCAGTTCCATATGTGTTTTTTTTTAAATGTGTATTTTTATGTTCTGACATTTTGGTGAGTTTTTGCCTAGCCTGAGTTTTTGAACTATGCTGAGAACCAACATATTTCTTGCATCTGCAAAACAGCTTTTTTTGACAGCCAATTTGTATCCTGCATCACCTATTTGCCTTTGATGCATCAACATTATTTCCACCTTCACTGGTCTTCTTGTCCTCCTTTCCTCCACTTTTTGGTTTCTTGCCTTCTGTCATTTTTTTTGCTTCAATATCTTTGTCTTCAAGCTGTTTCTTCATTGTATTTACCTGAAATGCATATATAGGAATGAGAATAATTCCACCCTTGAGCGTAATAACACTATTCACTATATTAAGTGAAACAAAAAAGTGAGAAGATTCCCTCAATTAGAGAGGTTCAACCGTAATATTAGGATAGAAGATGAAAGCAGATGTTATATCCAAATAAAGATCTCATACAAGGAGGTAAAATGCTGTCATAGGCAATCAAGGAAGATTCTAGATATCAAACGAAAGGCATGGATAATTATGAAATGAAGTAGATCACTATCTTCTAAATAGGATTAAGTGATAAAATATGACGGAAAATAGCTACACAAAACATCCATCATAAGAAACAAAAAATGATATTGGTTATTTTCTTCAGGAACTGAAATATCTTCTGTCCTTTAAACTCCAATAGATCGGCAACGGGTGATGGAATTAGAATTTTTAAAGAAACAAACAAATTGAGTTTTTAAATATATTATATTTTAGAACAAAGGAAAGAACAATTACAGTTATCAGAGTTTTTTGCTTTCAAAGCAATATATCAAAAAAAGTATATCTAAGAGACTTGAGAGTACCAATTCATTTGACTTGCCAACTCCTTCCTCCAGCATCTCCATGTAGTCCAGTAATTCTTCAAAAACATTCTCGAGTTAATACAAAATTGCGGCAAAAACATTCTAATCAAAAAATTAAAAAAAATACAAAGTAACGATTATCTTGATTCATTAAAAAATTCAGATTTTTATAGAGCCTCCACTAATTTTATAATAATCCCTTAAACATAGTTACAGTATTATTTAGTCTGTGATTTAATCATTTAGCAGTAACAAATTGTCATGGCTATATTATGCCACAGGCTGTCATTGACTTCAACCAACTTGCTCATACATAAAACTGCAGCGGAGGCCCAATAAGAAATTTGATAAGTAACATAATCTGTTTAATACTTAAATTCCTGCTGGAATTTAACGGGCTATTTTGCTTCTGCATCACCTAATGTTTTTCAGGGATGCCTCAAATTCATTTTTGTAACCCTATTACAACAGACAAAAAAATTAAGTAATTGAAACTCTCAAAGCTCTAATGTTTCAAATAAATCTGAACCATATGCCTCTAGGAAGTCATTGGAGATATTGTCATATGGCTAAAGTAAAAATTGTACCTTTTGAATCTCCCACCCTATTCACATGTCTATCTGTATTCGTACTTGAATGAATTAATCATGTAATTGTAACCATTGTTATTGCCATATTATGACACAGGTTGTCATTGAATTCCACCAAATTGCTTTTGTTCATAAATACAACTACACTTATGACCAAAAATGAAATTTCATAAATGATAATATGAATATCTGTTTAATGTTTAAATCACTGTAAAATTTAATGGCCTCTAATTGCTTCTCCATCACTGTAAGATTCCCTTCACCTTATATGCAGTAATTTTTTCCACTTTCCACCAGACTTAACAGTTGCATGTTACGATAACAGTTTGAATGTTTGTTTGTTTGGAGAGTTTCAGTTTTACAATAATATTGCATGTATAAATATTTAACTATCATTCATGCATAAAAATAATTTAATGAAGAGGACTGATAACAGAGAATATTTATTCAATTAGCTGCAGTTAAGTATGGAAAACAATGAGACACAATGTGGTTTTCTGACCCGTGTCTTATAATATCATGCCCCTGAATTGATACCCCAAATCGGTGACTCACATTCCTTGATCAGAAGATCCAATCGAAGAAATTGTCTTACTACAGTAAGACTTCACAATTTCTTGTTCCTAACATGGACCCAACCAAGAGCGGCAGATTGTGATTATCATGGTAGTCAGATCGTGGTCATTACCAGATCATTTTCATTATGGCGAGCAGATTGTGATAGCCTTATGCATCGCCTCCTCTTCTCCTAACAGCAATCTCCCCTAATTGATTAAGATTAATTAAACTATAAAAGGAGGGGCGGTTTAATACTGACGGGATGCAATTAGTGTCCAATAGACACTCCATCTCATCGGTCACATTGCTGAAGAGAAGTTGCCACCCTACAAAGCGAATGGAGGGGTATAAAGGGAACATGCTGTCATCCAAGAAAGGACATCGAAGGATTCAGATCTGACTTTTCTTAAGATATTAATACTCAGGCAGTCCATCTGGTTATTAAAGTTTGGGTATCAATCAAAGTGAAAGGTATCTCTATCCCTTGTTTCAATTAAAAATTGTGATCTAGGGCAAAAATTGGGTATTTATAATTTGGGGACATTACAAGTTGTATCAGAGCATGTTCCTGTCAGCCTGAGGGAAAATAGTTGATGCAACTTAGTCAACGAGCAATTAGGGCTCTAGAAAGGGAAAAGAAGAAGCCTACCTACCAAAACAATACAAACAACTTTCAAATCGAGCATGAATTGAGGAATTTCATGGAAAAGAATGAACAAACAACCCAAGCCTTACTCCAAACCCTTCAAAACATAAACAATACTCTTAAGCCAAACCAAAGACATGAGAGGAAAGTCATCCCCAGCCAATCCAAAAGTAATCATGAAACTACGATAGGATCAAACCCAAGTACAAATAGACCCCCTTTCCTAACCAGGGAGGGATCACCAAGGGAAAATGAAAAAATTAACAACCCAAATGTGAGAGAACTTGCCATAGAATATGTGGGGCTTGACCCCAACGTCAAAAGAAGAATCCTTTTCACCACATATTGTGAGCTTGGGATGAAGAATGTTCATAGAAGGAGAAATAACCAACCTAATCAAGATATACAGAATAAAATGGGAAAATTATCTGTCCCTGACTTTGATAGGTCAGGAAAAATTACAGCTCATGCATGGTTACAAAAACTAGAGACATACCTAACTCTTTGCCCCATGATAGAGAAAGATGCCATTACATTCGCCATATTACATCTAGAAGGGGTGGCACATGATTGGTGGCATCATAGAACCCTTGAAGACTACATCACGGAATTCCAAAGGTTAACCGTTATGGTCCCTGGAATATCCGAGGAGAGACTCACTTACCTATTCATATAAGGATTGGTGGATACCAACTAAGGGCTAGTAAGTGCCTTGGATCCTCCTACACTCCAAGAAGACATCCTTAAAGCCACTCAACTAGATTCCGCCCAAGCAAAGGAAAAGGATCACTCTAAGAAGATGGCATCAAAAAATAGGCACTTCTATGAGAAGGACAAGCACAAGGAGACATATATCTCTCATGACAAATGAGAAGAACTAAGGAAGAGAGGTCTATGTTTTGATTGCAAGAGGAAATGGGAACAAGGACACACTTGTAAACAAGATGAAACCCAAGAGAAAAAGAGGTGTTTTAGGTGCAAAGATCCATGGGCACATGGAC
Organism: Cryptomeria japonica; assembly: GCF_030272615.1. NCBI lineage: Eukaryota > Viridiplantae > Streptophyta > Pinopsida > Cupressales > Cupressaceae > Cryptomeria > Cryptomeria japonica. The sequence goes on from NW_026728839.1 coordinate 152,000, forward strand.
ATAAATGTACTGTGAGGAATCTTAAAAGAAAGAACTTGTATTATAAATGCAAAGGAAATTGGGAACCAAGCCACATATGTTGAAGCCAAATACATATTATACAAGCAATATCTGATGAAGAAGCAAAAGGAAACCTAAGCAAGAAAGCAAGATATGATGGAGACCTTAAGAGCATTCCATCAAAAGAAGAGGGGAGAATTAACAAATGGAGCTATGTGGAGGAACCGATCTAGTAATCATGATACCCTCCCCTCAATAAAAAAATCATGATATGACAACAAAAATATTTTCATAAGACCCAAGGTTCAGATCTCAAGCATCCAGCATGGAGGATATTAACCCTTGCAATTTGGTATGAATGGATGAAAACAATATACTAATATGCACTTGTAATATTTATGCACTTATAAACTACTTTCTTGGAACAATCTAATATCCATGTACTTCATATCTTTGCAAACATGCTCTATGTATATCGATAATAAAGATAATGTTGCATAAAAACTTGCACACAATGAAATCCAGAAGCTGTTTATCATGATCATGGATTGTGGAAATCTAATAGAATTGATGTTGCATAATGTTTGTGTATCGTGATGCATGATTTGTATGCTATTGATGTCTCCAATTGTGGTAGAGGGATAAGGGACACAATAGGGGGAACGGTGAAAGATTTTCTCACTAGGTATGTGTTGTGAGGTAATCACACATTGCCCCATTGCAAATGGGGACCCCCACTTTTTTCTTTGCTTTCTAGGATAGTGTTAGAGTCCTTTTGCTATTAACCTTTGCATTGGAGAGGTATATAGTTGGTCAAGAAGCCAGGAGTCAAGTGAATAGCCCTTTGGTGAGGTGTGAAATGAAGTAATGTGAGATGAGGAGTCAAGTTAAGAGTTTGTTAGGAGTCCCTTAGGCCAAGCCTAGTCGACTATGAGTTGATGTATAGCTAGGTTGGATCCCTTGGGTGGGCCGACCTAGTCAACCGAATTGCTAATGGGTCTTCGACCTTAGCAATTTCCCTTTGTATTGGGCTCTATTTGAGTGGGTTATAGGTCAGCCCTATAATTATAACATGTAAAGGACTTCATATAATGTGTGGACCTAATTCAGTTTGGCCCCACCTCTAATACATTTGATTGTAATTTAATATATGCTAGCCGACTTGAAGAATTAAAGGTTAAGTCGCCTATAAGTACAAAGTACTTATCATTGTTCACATCATCGTTTCAGTGAACTATCTCTGCAATACATCAGCGATTTTGTTGTTATCTTCAGCAAAGTATATTTGCCTTAGGACATTAGCCTATAACAGCAGATTGAGATCTTGAAGTCAGCGAACCTGATCAAGGAGAGGCGAATTCATTCTATGCTGTGCAGATCTCAGTCTGAGCCCTAGTGAATCTCTTCTTAGCTGGGCGAACTTCATTACCAGCTGAGCGAACATCACCCTAGGCTGTTCTGAGGCTGCCGAACCTGCTACAGGCAGGAGTACCTGCATTTTGGAGACTTCTTCAAGTCTGATCTCAGGTCCCAGGATCAGATAAGTTGTGTCACTTATGTTTGTGCCCTAGCTGGGCAAAGTTGTAACCTATTTCTATGATTAATCTAAGGCAGATCTGAGACATTAGTTGCTGGGTTTTTCCTCCAAGAGGGAGGTTTTCCCAGGGTATATTTGTGTTGGGTGTTCTTCTTTCTGTGCATTTTGCTTTCTGCTCATTAATTGTTAATCTGACCACTAAAAACTAACACTATGCAGGTGTTTTCTTGATCCTCAAAGTGACCCATTACACTTCAATGAGAGGTGAGACCCGGGAGCGAAATTTGACTAAGTATGCTAAAATTTCCTTTGCTCCAGTCTAGGAGCGAATTTTGCTTCCATTGCTCCCCTTTAGGAGCAAAATTCCTCTCAAAATCACCTAAAGCTGCCTCTAATCATCATATGACACCTTAGTTTGAGTGAAAGATTCAATCCTTGATCAGGAACCTTGAATGAGGTTAAGTGTGGAGGTCATTTCCATTGCTCCTTCTCAGGAGCGAAAACCACTTCCTTTGCCCTCATCTAGGAGCGAAATTGCTTTCCTGAGCACATTTGAAGAAAATGAGGGAGTTTAAATGCCTTTCACAGCATTTTGATCATACAAGAGGTGAACTTCATCATGATTTTGGCTAAGGAATGGAAGAAAGATGACCAATTTGGGTCACTTCCATTGCTCCTTCACAAGAGCGAAATTTACTTCCATTGCTCTCCTTTGAGAGTGAATTTCCTTTCATTGCTATTGGAGTTGAGCAAAATCACATTCAAGGTAGGTATTGAGGTTCTTTGGTGCATAGAGACTAAAACCTAAGGCATGAAGTGATAAGACCAAGCTAGAGGATGAATTTGAAGATCATTTCCTTTGCTCCCAGATTAGAGTGAAATCCTCTTCCTTTGCCCCAAGTTGAGAGCGAAATTCCTCCTAAGACCTCACATTGAGCATGGTTTGATACATTTGAGTTGAGAAAATGAGTGTAAGTGAGCGAAAGTGAGTTAAGTGTCAACTCAGAGACTACTTCCTTTGCTCTCTGACAGGAGCGAAAAACACTTCCATTGCTCCTTGTTGGGAGCGAAATTTGCTGCCTTTGCTCTCTCATGAGAGCGAATTCACTTCTAGAGCCTGACTTGAGCATGATTCAATGTATTTAAGTTGATGGAATGGGTAAAAGGAACTAAGTTACAAAGTAAAGTTCATTTCTTTTGCTCCTCATTGGGAGTGAAATTTTGTTCCTTTGCTCCTCAATAGGAGCAAATTTGTGTTCCTTTGCTCTTGGTTGAGAGTGAAATTGATTCTAGAGCCTCCTTTGGGTCAATTTGACATGTTTTCATGAGTGGATGGTTAAAAACTAAAGGTTTGAGTCATAGGAATGAAGGTAAGTGAATGAGATTGAGCTAAGAATCCGAGTTATAATGACTTCCTTTGCTCCTTGATTGGAGCGAAATTCACTTCCATTGCTCCTCATTGGGAGTGGATTTCACTTCTATAGCTCCAATCTTAGAGCGAAATCATCTCCAATGCGTTTGGTCGAGGAAATGTGACAACACTTGCATATGGAAAGATGAATTCATAAATGAAGAGCAAAAATTTGACTAAGTACCAAAAAATTTCCTTTGCTACTCTTTAGGAGTGAAAACTTCTTCCTTTGCCTCCCTTTGAGAATGAAAAGCTCTTATGTTGTCGTTAGATAGGAGCGAAATTGATTCCAATGATCTTCTTGAGGTTATTTTGACACACTTTCACGCATGAAGGGTAGAACTTGAGTTTTGAATTGATGGAATGAAGAGAGAGATTGAAATTTTGGTGCTGTATCTAAAAAAAATTCCATTGCTCCTTGTTAGGAGCGAATTCTACTTCCTTTGCTCCTAAATTGGAGTGAAATCACTTGCCATTGCTCCTTCATGAGAGCGAATTCACTTCTAAGGCACAAATTGGAGATAATTGATGGTTTCTGCACAAGGAGATTAAAAAAATTAAGTAATGAATGAGGTACAAGAGATCAATTGATGAAGAGATGATGGAATTGCTCCAACTTCCATTACCTACCCTTAGGAGTGACCTCCTCTTATCAAACCTTCAAATCACATAAAATCAAAGATTATATCAAATTAGGAGGTTATATACCATGTGTGTTTGATGCTCGTTTGTTTGTTTTGCAGGAGGTGAAGAAACAAATCAAAAGAACCAGGTTGGAGGAAGATCGGAACAAGTATCCCACGGAGGAGATTTCAACATCAAGGTCAACATACAAGGAAGATGTCTTCAAGAGGATTTCATAGGCAAGCACAAGAATGTGACGCCACAAGAAGCATTCATTTATACCAAAACATGATACCCACATTCAAGGATGTAGATGAAAGAATCAAGGAATCCTCACTACAACATCACAAAGGAGTCTCAAAGGAGTGAAGAAGCAGCTATGACATCAAAGGGTTCATTCCAAGGTAGTTACAAGGTCCAAAACTAAGAGGAAGTCAACGTCTACACCTTGCACCTCCATGATTCAGACATTCAAGAGGATAGTTTCTGAAGAGTTAATCAAAGTTAGAAGATCATCATCATCATTGCTCAAGCTGGATAATGTTGAGTATCAAGAAATGTTATTCACTACTCATTCATGATGATGAATCCAATCTACAAGTGCAAGATGAGGTGGCGTCTTAGTCACCACTCACCAATCAAAGAAGTTCCATCCTAGCATATCTTGATTCAATGAGCCAAGCTCATCATATGGAGAAACGAACTTTGAGGCACCTACCCTTGTTTCCTATTGGCTCAAATTTAGTATTAAACCTGAATGTAATTATTTCATTGGCCAGAATAAAGTTTGTTGTAACAGACTCTAATTAGGGTTTCATTGTAAAATCTTGACCATTGATCTCAAATCGATCCTGGCCATTCATTGTAAAGAGCTCTCTATATAAGGCTCAAGCTCTTCATTTGTAAAGGATAATAGAAGAATAGTTAAGAGTCAATAGAATAGTGTGTAGTCCAAGGATAGGTAGACTAGAAGATAGAATAGAAGTCCGATTAGGAGGAGGCAAATATTGTTGCCAAAACCTTGCTACAAAGGACAATTGATTTCATTGAAGTTATGGTGAATTTGATTTGTTACTTCAACAAGTTGCATGGTCTCTACTTCTCAATTCATTTACTTTCATGTTGATTAGATTGAATGGAGGAATTTGTTGTATGCATTTGTGTGGAATCCATTTAGTCCATACCACTAGCCTCTTATTGATTGTTAGAGTGCCTTGCGTGGTCAACTGGAATGATATGAGCTTAACTTCAAATTGTTATACATCCATTGTTTATGCATTAACTTGAATGGTAATCAATGTTTGATGGTAATGATTTGAATATCTTTGAATTATCCCTTAGAAGATTGCACTAAGCTTGTGTCAAATTGTTCAATTTGATAGTGAGACCTCGCCCAGTAGGATTTCATCGAATTATTCACTATTCTCTTGCATTCTTAGGATTAGAATAGACTCCCTAAACCCTATGCCTTTTGCTCTTTCTTTATTTTCCAAGCAAATATTTAGGATCTAAGTTCTAGCGATTCAAGCATTCAATAGTTCAATGCAAGTCCCCTCGTGATTCCAGCATTATCACATCACACCATTGAGCTTGTCCACATGTCATGACCCGACAAATAAGAACCCTGGAGTTATCTCAAGTGATCCTTATGTGAATCTTCAGCATTTGAGAGACTTTGATCAAGAGAGGATAAGATACTTTTGGGTATTTTATTATGTGTTTGCATGTGTATAAAAAACACATCAACAGTATGGCACCTCGTAAAGATGGTTAAGGAGCATGAGGCCACCTCATGATGGTGGTTAAGGACCACATGAGGCCAAGGAAGATAAGGTCCTAACCTTGGATCTAGGGTTGAGTCAAGGGCATCCTATTGCAATTTTCTCTCCAAATCCTACAAGGGTTAGTTATTGAGGTAAACAAGAAAGGGGATACTCAATCATATGGGGAAAGAAGAATAGTATGATGGAGAATGGTGTACAAGCTCCGGTACATGAGGCCAAGAGGGACAAGGTTTTCTACTCTTGGGCCTGGGGCTGGAGGTATCATGACCATCCTATCTCCATCCTTGTTCTGGTTGAGCCTATGAGATCTCTTGGATTTATGCGCTATAAGTGTGTTTCACCTTTAACCCTAGAGATGAATATATTATATGTATTATGTCTCCATTATTATATAACTTGGTTGTAGGCTACCAGGACAGACTTACCTCATCCTATTCTTAGTTAAGGATTCTCTCTAAGTTATGTTCCTTGTTTCATTTGGATTTTGTGAATTTAGGGCAAGTTACAAGGTAATCCAGGAAAGGGAAATTACAAATTGCTCGAGGACAAGAAAAATTGGGAGGAAAGGACTGTCATGCCCCCAAATTGATACCCCAGGTCAGTGACTCACATTCCTTGATAAGCAGATCCAATCGAAGAAATTGTCTTACTACAGTAAGACTTCACAATTTCTTGTTCCTAACATGGACCCGAGCAAGAGTGGCAGATCGTGGTGATTATGGTGAGCAGACCCTGATTTCCTTATGCATGCAGATCGTGATTTCCTTATGCATCGCCCCCTTCTCTTTTCCTAACAGCAATCTTCCCTAATCGATTCAGATTACTTAAAACTAAACAAGGAGGGGCAGTTTGATACTGAAGGGATGCAATTAGTATCCAATAGACAATCCATCTCATCAGTCACATCCCTGAAGATAAGTCGCCACCCTACAAACCAAATGGAGGGGTATAAAGGGAACATGACGGCATCCAAGAAAGGACATCAAAGGATTTAGATCTGACTTTTCTTAAGATATTAATACTCAGCCAGTCCGTTTGGTTATTGCAGTTTGGGTCTCAATCAAGTGAAAGGCATCTCTAACCCTACCTTGTTTCAATTAAAAATTGTGATCTAGGGCAAAATTTGGGTATTTATAATTTGGGAACATTACATATAACCCAGCAAATCACCACTTTTGAGTAAAAGAAGCATCAATATCTGCAGATAATAAATTCCAGATTGAACAGCACGTAATAAACAGTCCATGCTAGTTTTGGAGACTCACAACTCCCATGTCCAAGCTCTCCCAGCTACATTGACCCTATTCTTGTATTTAAAACTCAATGCTCACATTATCTTCAAGTAAATGCTCAGCATGGGTAAATTTTGACACCTAGATCAGTCCACAACTCCAGAACAATCTGTACAAGGAGGAAGGACTAGTTTCAGCTTGGTATAAACACCTCTCAATAAACATACAACTACCACGATTAGATTCTAAAATCCACGCCTAATGCAGAGGTTTTCACATCCGCACCTACCACACCATCGACACTCATGCCACAGCAGCATATTAAACCTCACACCATTATTGCTGTTAGCCCCATGCCAAGACACTACAATGAAAGTCACCCAGGAAGTGAATCAATCCCTATTGTGAAATTATTCCACAATCACAACAGAACCAAAATAAGATCCACCAACCACATAAGAGAATGCCCTTGACAAAGACAACTAGATTGGGCAGTTTTACAAGGAAGCACAATTGTTCCACTGTAACCTCACCTAGCACCCAAGGCTGACAACAAATCCCCAAAGGTAGAAAGAAATTGGGAAAACATGCCTATGCTCATGCTCCAAATTGTGGGTTTAGTAGTGAGAAACACACTGGAAATACTGAGAGGGTGGGGGTGAATCAGTAGTTCAAAACCTTTCAAACCAATCAACTAAATGGAAACATGAAAAGAGCAAACACAAAACGTAAACACAAGATTTCTTGTGGAAAACCCTTTTGGGTAAAAAACCACGGCAGCAAATAGCTTACACTAACTTAAATGGGCACCAACCCAGATTACAAAAGAAACACCAGTTTGTTGAGAGCACCAACTCTCTGAAGAACACACCCTGCAAAGTGAAGCACCCACTCCACCTGAAAGAGGCACCAACCTCAAACTCTTCAAAAAAAAAACTTCTTCAAAACAAGAAAATTTCTGTATCAATCTGAACACTTGAAATTATATCAGCAGCATCTTCAGAAAAATAATAATCCCCACACAGACTCAAAAAATAACCATGTGAAACAAGATGCTACCCCTGACATCCAGTCACACAAACTCCTACTGCCTGTTCTACAAGACTCCAAATCCACACCATACGTTCTGAAACGCAGACCCCATCTTGAAGAAACATGATAGCCCAATCAATTGCACTATAAAGGGAATCATATTTTTCTTTTGCAGGCACAACTATCATCAGCATCCACGATATGACATATAGGTCGCTGTCTTTAATACTCCTACAGCAAATACCATCTCTCATTTTTCAGAACAAAGAAGCTATTAATTTTAATTCAGACCCAGTCCTCCTCCATTTTTCAAACGCTATAAGCAGCAACACACCTTCTATTTCAAAAAGAACCTCACGGTTTTTTTCTGAATACAGTAATTTAGTTGCAATCAAATCAAGCACAAAAGAACTAACGTTGTTCTCGTCAAAAGGCTCCTCAACAAAATGCAGTTTTACTGCAAAATGGTTTCCTAAAAAGGGGATGGCAGATGAGGATTTTGTTTGGAGGAATCAGGGATGTTTTATGTCAGGTTGGAACAAGGCATCATCTGGGATGTAGTATGAGGTTCTAGAGATTTCAATGGAAAAGGAAACTTCAGCAGATTTTATTGGGAAGCTTTGTCCAATTTCTTTTAAGGGTCAACACCAGGCATTAAGTATGGATTAAGTTTTCACTCAATTGGAAGAGGAATGGTTGCTTGGACCTCCCATCAAATCAAAAGGTGCTGGATTGCCTTGGGTCCATAGGACATAAGTTGAAAATCTTCAGTTGGAAGATCAAGAGATGATTGATGAAGGTTCCTAGTGGATGATGGAAAGCCTATTTTCCCAAAGAAATCAGAGGGCAGTGGTTGCTCTTGAATCTTCTTTCTTGTGTTTTGTCAGCGGTTTGCCCATTAACCTTTCATCTAAATGTCTTTGTAGTAGTAGTTTTTTTGTGTCTATGGACTGTATTTTCTCCTTTGATGTTGGCTTTCAATCTGTTCACTTGATCTTTCCAAGTACTCTGTAATGTAAAAGTTTTAAGGTTGTACCTGTAATTATGTTTATACTGGTGCTGGTAAGGGCCCCTATATATCCCTCTCTAATTAATCTAAATAATATTACTACTCAGTACTGACATAGTAAGAATATATAATGTGAGCAGTCAAATTGGCAATAATTCTATTGGCCTCATATTAGAGTTCCTAGATCTTAAATATGGTGTCGAAGGATTAGATCTTAGTTCTAGACTTCTGCAGTATTCTCTTGCATTAAAACCATACTTTGTATACTATTTTTGTTTATAATTAACCATTTGATGGCATATTATTGTTTACTAAATATAATTTTCCTTATATTGCTTTAGTACATATGTATCTCTATGCAAAATGAGGCTTTGAAATCAAATACTTTAACATAACAATGCCCAATGACTGGAATTGAAGTGTAAGACCTTGAATTTGGCGTCTCAGCTCAAGATTCTGATTCTTTTGCAACTTAAGCTTCATACCTAGTTCATGTATCTGCAAGAGCAAGACCTATGTATTAGAAAGCCTCTCCACAAAGATGAACAAATCATTCAGTCTCTGACCCATTTGGTTACAACATCTCATAAACAATTACAAATAAACTTTTCATAGAACAAATGAATGATCCATTAATATTTAAGTATGACAAAGGATAAATTAATACTAAAGAGAACTGTGGTAATCTTGTACTCATTTAAAATATGCTGCACAAGACAATAAGCAGATTCCAACTATCAAGAAAAATTCATATTCATTCACTGTACCTTGAGAAGGAGAACAATAACGATGGGATTGACTGTGACTACAATAGCCATTTGGTAAAGTCAACTTCCTCTGCATTGTCAGCTGTGCATTTCCAGCTTTTTAATTTATCCAATACATTCTACAAATTTTCATGTTAGCAGTCAAATATATCTGTTGGGTCAGTATAATGGTCCAAAAAATCAATAACTTAAATAATCTAAAAACTGATGGGTAAGGGTTTGCCCAATTTATTCTGTTCATAGTTAAAAAATTTATATTACTGATATGTTTTCTACAGATGTATGTGTAATTAACCTCAGAAAAATAAGTATCAAAATAGTAAGTACCCAAAATTCTGCATCACTCATATCCATAGCCTCTATCACAATCCTAGGCCTCAAAAATGTTAGCAATCAAGGCAAAAATATAGCTGAAATCCAATAACCAATAACAAAAACTTTTCGGTTGCCGCCTAACTCTTGGAAACCTCGTCACTGTTGAGATTGAGGTTCTTCTTCTTCTTTAGTACTTTCAAAGGTGCTAGAGCTCTCCTCATCATTAGGTCCAACAAGTGTATTTAGTTCATTTTTCATTAGAGTAGGTGGAACATGAACAAGTGAGGAAGGTTTCATTTTGATACTTTCTTTCTCTTCTTTCTCTAACTACATAGCAAGTGAGGAAGGTTTCATCTCTCTGAAAATCACACTTCTTCCGTAGAGAACCTTCTCAGCCACTGGAGGTCAAAGCTTGTACCCTTTCACACCAACACCATAGCTGATCAAGATACATCTAGCCGCCTTCTCCAACTCAGACCTTTTCTCATTTGGCACATGTGCATATGCCTCATAACCAGCTACTTTGAGATGTCTCATCGAAGGCTTCTTTCCTAACCACACCTCCACGGGTGTCTTATCAACAAGCATTGATGTAGGAAATCTAACAATCAAATAGCTGGCAATGGCTACAGCTGTAGCCCAAAACTTTTGTTCACGACTAACATCACTCAACATACTCCTAGCCCTCTCCATCAACATCATGTTCCCACAACTCCATTTTGTTAAGGGGTGTAAGAAGTTGTCATATGCCTGTCAATCCCATGCCCTTTACAAAACTTGTCGAATTCTACTGAACAAAACTCATCACCATTCTTAGTTCTAAAACACGTAATCTTTCTACTAGTCTAATTTTCAACCAAGGCCTTAAACTCCTTAAACTAACTAAAGAATTTAGATTTACTCCTAAAGAAGTATACAAATGTTCTACTATAGTCATCAATGAATGAAACAAAATACACAGACTTTGATAACAAATTAACATTAACAAGACCGAATACATCAAAATGAATATAGTCCAAAACCCCAAAAGATTTGTGAGAACTAGAGTAAAACTGAACATAGTTTTGTTTTCCATATATGCAATGTTCGTCAATTTTAGACTTGAGATTACAATCGCCAAGCCCCTAAACAAGGCATTTAATCTTCAGAGCTCTAAGAGCCTTCTCAGCAATATGGCCAAGTCTATGGTGCGATAACATTGTTTGCTCTACTAGAAGCTTTATCTCCAAGGAATGAGCACCCTTTGGTGCCCAGAATACATGACCATCGGAAGTAGATGCAAAAGATTTCTTCATTGCTCAATCTGACAACAAGGATGAAGAATCTAAGGCTCTTTCGACTTGTCAAAAAAAAGTATTGCACTGAATGTTGCATGCATCCAAGTTGTACAAGGTGTAAATCTAAACACCCTTAGCCAATATCATAGCTCCTATTATCATCTTGCATCCTCCACTTGAGAAAACAACCTGCACGCCATATCATTCAACTTCCTCACAAAAGAAGGCTTTGTGCCAAACCCAAGATATACAACACACCATCAATCCCCTTCCCTCAACAATGAGGGTTTTTTATATTGATTCTTCCATGGCCAACAATACTCATATGAGAGTCATCACCCAAATATGCCTTCCTACCATTAAATTCTTCATATTTCAAGAACCAACCCCTATATGAGGTCATGTTAAAAGATGCACCCAAGTCTATCAACCACACATCTTCAAATCCATGCATTGCCAAGGCTAAAACAAATGCTTCACCATCATCCAAAAAGGATTTGTCTCATTCAAAATTGGAGGATTTATTTTTATTTTTCTTCTTTTCTCTTCACATTCTTTATGGAAATGTCCAATACTTTTGCAATTCCAACACTTCACCTTGGACGCATATTTATTTGGCACGGATTTTGGGTGGCTCTTCATAAAAACAATAAAATTGTTAGGTTTTTTCACAGAGCTTGCAGAGAAAATAACAGAGTTGCGATAAGGAAGAATTGGGAATTCAAAGATAAAATGGGGGGTAACAAAAAGAGGTTTGAACCGGCTTCTTGCTCGGATTGGAAGAAAAACAATGAAGTTTGGGAGATTCTTCAAGAAGGAGGTTTTTTATGGAAAGGCTTTGTGGCAAAGACCCGACGGTCACTAAGCATTTCATAAAAAACTGGAAGAATGGTAAGATTCTTGTTGGCACCCAGATGATGCAAGTGGACGAGGATGTCATTGCGGAAGCTACGAGTATGGTGAAAGAAGGTATGAAATTTTATATAGACTGAAGTGTGTCTAACAAGGGCGTGGATAGGTTTCCCGTCACGGATGGTGAAAAAAGGAAATTGGTGAAGGCGGATAATCCCTACTATTCCCCTAAGCGTATTTGCAGGCCGTGGAGGTTTGTGTTGTTTGCCACCATCAGCTACTTTACTCTGGACGGGAGATTCACAAGGGCTTATGGGCATCACTTTGTGCTGCTCAACCACTTTCGCCATGGTAATAAGGTTAGTCTGCCTTACTATCTTACCTGCTCTATGGATCATACTATTCGTGAAATGCAGAAAGATTCTCAAAGAGATCACGCCCTACACCAAGGTTTAATGGTTTTAGTTTACAAGATGTTGAAAGGGAAAATTATTGAGAAACCCATTAACAAAGGAAAACAAATTAGGGATGATGATACGAAAAGTGAGAATAGTGGGTTTAATCTCTATTCTGAAACTGAGGGTGAGTCTGAAGATTTTAATAACAAGGGGAAGACCAAGGAAATGAGCAAGGGGACTGTCGTGGACTCTGATCTTTCGGACTCTGAGTATGAGTCCTTTGATGATAAAATCATAAAAAGTAAGAAGAGAAAGGGAATGGGTAACCAAACCCAAAGGATCAAGAAGACCAGGAAGGGGATAAATAAAGTGCAAAGGAAGATTATTATTTCTTTTGATGAGGATTCGGATGCTGAAAAAATGGACAAGAACAAGGGTAAGGAGGAAGATGACATGCTGGAGGGAGACCATGGGGACAACCTGAAGACTCAAAGAATGCAGAATGAGGGTCAAGAAAATAACATGGGCAATCAAAATATCTACCAAGGTGCCATAGGTAATGATAGCATCAAGGGTTTCTGTGAGGTCATTAGCAAAATGGCGAAAGAGATTGGTGACCTGAAGACTGATCTCAATATGATCAAAAGGGCAACCTTGGGTGAAAAGCCTCTCTCTGAGAACGTCAAAGAACTAATGATTGCAATTAACAAGGCTGAAGCTATTGAGGCCATGGTTGGCAAAATTCTGGAAACGGAAAATAAGGTGAAAGAGCTGGAAGGAATCAGAGAAGATGAAGGTCTGGAAATTAACCTAAACAACCTGGGCAATAGAGTGGACAAGATGGAACTTACTGTGAAGAGGATTGCTGAGCAAAATTTCCAAATCATCAAGGCCACCGTTGACCATGTTAGCATGCTGATAAGTAAATTTGAACAGATTAAAAACAAGGAAGATGAGAAGGATTAGACAGAAGACGGGTCATGAGAAAAGAACTAGGGCCAATACTCGGAAACAGGTGGGCATCAAGGAAAAAGAGCTCAAGGATATGAAGAACTTTGTGGTCAATATGAAGCAGATGGTGGTCCATGCTGAAAAACTCATAAGAAACATCTAGCGGTCCTTGTCTTTGTGCTGTCTCAGTGTTGTCTCTGTGCTGTCCTTAGGTTGTCTTGTGTTGTTTTCTTTGTCTAGTGATCCCTTTTTGTTTTTCTGGGATCTGATCTTTGTTTGGGTGTCTAGGCACAGTTATTTCTTGCAACTTTAATGCTTTATCTTTCTCCTGTTATGTAATTAAGGTTTCGGGTTCCTTCCAAAAACCTGTTTTTTATTAATCAAAACACTTCACCTTGGACATTCCTGGAGACTTAGACCTCCCTTGGAATTTGGATTTGACTTTTTGTTCTTCTTACCTTTCTCCTTTGTTCTACCATGAATAGAAAGGACCTCCCTAACCATCTTGGAAGATTTTCTCTACATCTCTTCGAAAAGCAACAATGCAACCACTTCATCCATCTTGAAGGTGGTAGTGGTACTCCCAATGGCCATCACATGATGATCCCATGAGTCTGGCAAAGAACATAACAGTGTCACTCAATGATCCTCATCCTCCACTTTTACACCAACAAAACCCAATTGAGCAACGAGCAAGTTAGATGCATTTAAGTGATAGCCATGAATCCTCCTTCCATCCTCAAAGAATACAACTTCTTTCTCAAAAATAGTTTGTTTACCAAGGATTTAGCCTAATAAATTTCTCCAAGCTTCTTTCAAAGACTCGTTGAAGTCTTCCCTTCATGGACATTCTCCAACATGGAGTCTACCAAACAAAGTCTAATCAAACCCATCGCTTTTTGATCCATCAGCTCCCAATTTTCTTAGGTCATGTCAAAAGGTTTTACATCGGATATTACAATCCATAGATCTCTATAAATGAACGTATCTTCCATTTTAAGCTTCCACGACTCAATATTGCCGCCATTGAACTTTTCCATCTCGATCCTTCCAAATGTGCTTGCCATCTTTCTCCTGCAACAAGGTTACGAAAAAATGCCTCTACAAAAGCTCCCACTCAAACAAAGATCAATATGAAAAAACCCTTCAACCCAACAAAAGAATAAAGGATGGTTAAGTTGTACTACCAATTGAAAGGAAGCCAAGTAAGTGAAAACAACTTCTTGCACCAATCTATGTGAGGGAAATAGTGCAAAAGTTTCTTAAAACCCATAATAGTTATAGATTTAGATGCACATTCAAAATAAAATAAACACAAAATACACTGTATACGTGGGGAAAACCTTTTCAAGAGGAAAACCCCCACACTACAAAGCACAACCCAATGTATTAACAATAGATAACAGTTTACAATACAATTGCAGAGCTATGCTCCTTTTGGAGACTTCACACAACAAGATTTTGGAGCAATCTAACAACATAATGATCTCTTAAAAACTTCAATCTATGATACAAATCACTCCAAAATAACACGTATTTATAAACCACCAAGATGGACACCCAAGATCATTAAAGTAATATTGTAATATTGCTATAATGGTCATTTTGGTCGTTTAGTTTCTTTTTTATTTCTTTTCTTGTTTTTGTTTTCGATTGTTTCCATTATGGAAAGATCCTCTTCTAATTTTCTATAAGGAGTATTCCTCTCCTTTGTTTAATATAATCAACAAATTATCATTTCATGGTATCAAAGCGAGATAAGGTTTTTGATGAATTTAAAAATAAAAATTCGTGGGTATTTACATGAAATTTATTTCCAGAAGTTTTAAAAAATCGTGTTGTTACCTAGAATTTATTTTTATAAGTTCTTTTGAATTGATTTATTTAAGAAAAAATCGCGAGCTTTTTTACCTAAATTTTTTCAAAAGTTCTTTTTCTACGATATTGTGGAATAAGGGTTTCTATAGATCACGAGGTTTTCTGAGATTTTTCAAGGTTCATATATACAATCGCACACGACTTTTCAAAAAGAAAATCACAGGTTCATGTTTGAAAATCTAGCATTTTTAGCACAATCTGGGCAAGTACTTTTTTCTCCAAATTGCGGGCTTTTGTGAAGTATTTTTTCTGAACAACTTGGGTGACCACGCTACCCTTTTCTACAACACGTGATCTACTCATTTTGTGTTGTCTTTGTGTCGTGCAAAGGGTTTATTTATACCGTGCAATGGAGGTTCTTTTATGGGCCATGTTTCTCGTCATGGTTTCTATTTGCTCTCTGCAACAGGATTTGAAGGTGTTTGATCTATGTCGCGGAACAATTTCATGGGTTTTCTGCTCAAGTGAGGGTTTCATGTTCTTTTATGCTTGCATGAGGGTTTTTGCTTGTTAGAATAATATATCTCTACATAGTTAATGGTCAAGTTAGCAGGTAGAGGTTGTTAGACATCTTAAATGTCTACAGTTGTAGGTAGTTAGAAGTAGGTGATTTCATTAATATCAATAGTGCTTTGCAATTCCTATATATTGTACTATTTTCTCTAATAATAGACACTGCAATTTGCCAGTGAATCTCTGATTTTCACATGGTATCAGAGCCCAAGCGACTATGAAATTTGGTCTTCTAAAATTTCAGAAGGGATTTTTAAAGCTTTTGACGATCATTTTTTTATGCTCTAAAAATCGCAGATTTTTTTCTAAGGCAAAATCAAGGGTTTTTGTTTTCTGATTTTCATGAGTCTTTCTCATTGAAAATCGAAACTCTTCTCTAAAAATTTGTGGGGCTTTTTGCTAAGGAAAATCGATTTTAGGGCAGATTTCGTTGTGTAATCGCGCACCTTACAAACCCTCTTGGTTGCCATGTTTTTCATCATCTTGGACGTGTTTTTTTTCTCAGATTCAAATTGCGATCTTATGTCATGTGTGGATGCAATTTTCTGAGATTTTTCTTCTCTATTGGAGCCTGCGTTTTTTAGACGCAACTTTTTGGTGTTTTCAGAACCTTCCTGGACGCAAGTTTTGCCCTAGCTAAGGCGCCATTTTATCTCTACTTTTGGACGCGATTTGCACATTTTTTGAAGTTGTTTTTCAATATTTTTCTGAAAACGTGACCTGTGGCTAGGGTTTGTGATTATCTCCTTCATTTCAAGTCAGAAAAAAAATTCATTGCAGAATTATTTGTGGGTTTTTCGAGATCTCTTCTGGGTTGCTTTTAGATTTTTTTGGGTCTTCTGAAAATTTTACTTTGAAATTTGTGCAAGTGGGTGCTGCCAAAATTTTTTGGGACTTGTTTTTTGTTTCACTGCAGTGGTTTTTTTGTGCCTTAACCAGCTTGACCTCGAGGTATGTGATGGCATCTCTGACAAATATAATGCTCAAAAGCAGCCAGAAGTTCAACAGGAAGAATTACAACACCTGGAAGCAACGCATGCTTACAATTTTTGAATATCGTTGCCTTGATCAAGTTATTTTGAGGAACTCACCTCATCCCACTATAACTAGAAAGGATCAAGACAAATGGGATGACCGCAACCAGGAAGTTGTCATGCTCATCAAGCTTTTAGTAACTGACGACCAGCTGCCACAAGTGTTGTCAGGCAAAACCGCTGTTGAGGTCTCGACGTACCTGAAGGATCTCCATGAAACATCAAATAAGAGTCATGTGTTATTTCTTAAGAACATGCTCTTTTTGATAATGATGGACGAGAAGACCCCTCTTCAAGAGCATCTCACAAAGATAAAGGATATTCAAGACCAGCTGGAAGCTATTGGTCGAAAAATGGAGGAAGAAGATATGGTGCTTATTACTCTAAAGAGTATCCCACGTTCGTATGAGCATTTCATCGAGACGCTGAATATCACCTCCACCAATGTTGATCTCAAATTTGAAAATCTTTGCAACAAGCTGCTACAACAAGATCATTGGAGACAACAGTTTGGGAGCAAACAGTTCCACCTCCACAGAGCAAGCGTACTCTACCAAATCTTCTGCTATGAACAAAGGGAAGGTTCAATCTTCTCAATCGAAAAGATCTAGTTCTTCTCAGGACAGCAAGTATGGTCACATGAAGGCTGATTATCAAGTCCGATTGGCTTTTGAACAAAAGAAGCAGGGAGGGTCTCAACAAAAGGCATATGTTGCAAAGCACTCTGAGCAAAAAGACTCTGCATTCTATGCTTTTATGGCCAAAATAACTGCAAATCCAAAAAAATCCTCTGCCTAGTATATTGATTCAGGGGCTTCTCGACATTTTACTCATCGTCAGGATTGGTTCACCAAATATGAACCATTCACTGATTCGGTGCTCTTTAGAGGAGGCGAAGAGTATACCATTGCCGGTAAGGGCAATGTTCAAATTCACTCTGGAGGGAGAAATTTAATATTTCTTGATGTCTACTATGTTTCAGGCATGGAACATAATCTTCTCTTTGTCATCCAAATCATGAGGCATTCTCCCCAGTTGGATGTTGTTTTCAGTTCGCCCACCTGCAGCATTGTTGATAGGGAGACTCATACTCCAAATCGCTATGGGACTTGAGGATCATGGTTTGTATAGACTTGTTGATTCTGGTGATTCTCAAGAGCACGCTCTCATAGCCAGAAACAATTCCATCAGCAAACTTTGGCAACAACATCATGGGCACTTGAATATGCACCATCTCTCTCAACTGTCTTGGGAGGGTTTGGTTATTGGTCTACCTAAGATCCAAACTCAAAATCATGTAGTTTGTGGAGCCTGTCAAGCTAGGAAGCAACATAGAACACTATTCTCAGATGGTGATTCTTGGCGAGCCTCCAAGGTACTTCAATTGGTTCGCGCTCATGTATGTGGATCAATGAACACTCCATCTGTTACTAGGTCCAGGTACTTTTTATTATTTCTTGATGATTTCATTAGAAAAATGCGGGTGTATTTTTTGAAAAATAAATCAAATGTATTCAGTACACATTTCAGCAATATAAGGCCTTAGTTGAGAAAGAATTCGGTTCTCAAATTGTCACTCTAAGGTCAGATAATGGGGGGGAGTTTTGTTCTGTTGACTTCTCTACATTTTGTGCTACACATGGCATTAAGTGCCAACTCACCACACCATACACCCCTCAGCAGAATGGTGTCGTTGAACGTAGGAATCACACCATTATTGAAATGGCTCGTTCTATGATGGAGTATAGAAATGTCCCCAAGAAATACTGGGCTGAAGCAGTTTACACTGCAATCTACCTCCTGAATTGGTCACCTACACAAGCCGTTAAGAAGATGACTTCAGAAGAAGCCTGGTCAAGACGTAAGCCTAAGGTGGGCCATTTGAAAGTCTTTGGTTCTATAGCTCATATATGGATTCCAGAAGCCAAGTGTGCCAAGCTGGACTCGAAGAGCCAGCAACTTATGTTTACTGGTCACAGCGACAATCACAAGGCATACAGATTGATTGATGTGGAGACAGATCATCTCATATTCAGTGGTGATGTTGTGATTGATGAGACTACTGGTCCATTTCTTCCTACTACTAATCCTACAAATCAGCCTATGAAGGTTTCTGATAAGTGTGTTCGTCTTCCTCTTGGTTCCCCTGATGGGAGGGCTTCAAAGCATTCTAACTCTGAAGATGAGAAGTCTACCGGTCATGATATAGCACCACCTGATTTTCCTCAAGACTCACATCCAGATGACTTTGTTCCAGAAATCCTAGGAGATGTTGTTTCTCCTATTCTAGATGTTGGTATTTCTACTCTCTGGCCTAAGTGGTGGGCCAAGACTATCGAAGATCTTCATGATGCTGAACTCACTAAGGGCAGATCAGCTCGCAGGAAGAGCAAGCAACAAAACACAATCAATTTTTCTCTTATGGCCAACATCCACAACATCTATGAGCCTTAGACATATTTAGAGGCTAAAGGAATTTCAGAGTGGGAAAAGGCTATGGAGACAGAATACCATAGTCTTCTGAAGAATCACACTTGGGTTCTATCTGATCTTCCTACTGGGAAGAAACCTATTAGGTGCAAATGGGTTTATAAGGTCAAGTATCATGCAAATGGCACTTTGGATATACAAGGCCAAATTAGTTGCTTAGGGACTCACACAACGGGAGGGCATTGATTATGAAGAGACCTTTGCTCCTACTACCAAGATGAGCGCAATTCGTCTTCATCTCGCTATTGCAGCCCAGTTTGGATAGACAGTTCATTAGATGTCAAGAGTGCCTTTCTCAACGATGAGTTGCAGGAAGAAGTCTACATGATGCAACCTCCTAGTTTCAAAGTTGTCGGCAAAGAGCATCACGTGTGTAGGCTTGTGAAAGCACTCTATGGGCTAAAATAGGCTCCTCACGCATGGTACATCAAAATTGATCAGTACTTGATTGATCATGGTTTTCAATGCAACCCTTCTGACAGTAATCTGTATATCAAACACTCTGGTGATGATATTCTCTTTCTTGTTGTCTATGTTGATGACTTGATCATTATTGGAAATTCAGCACATTTGAT
Organism: Cryptomeria japonica; assembly: GCF_030272615.1. Taxonomy (NCBI): domain Eukaryota; kingdom Viridiplantae; phylum Streptophyta; class Pinopsida; order Cupressales; family Cupressaceae; genus Cryptomeria; species Cryptomeria japonica. The sequence goes on from NW_026728839.1 coordinate 171,679, forward strand.
TGCCACAATCAAACAAGATTTGTGTCAAGCTTTTGACATGATAGATTTGGGCATTCTCCATTACAATTTGGGTATATTGAGGTTTGGTAGTGTTGACGTGTATTTTGTACACTGCCTAACACAGAATAAAATACCCAAGGGTACCTTATCCTCTCTTGAATAAAGCCTCCGAATGCTGAAGATGTCGCGAAAAGGATCAATCGGGATGACTTCAAGGTTCCTGTATGTAGGGTCTCTACGTGTGGATAAGCTCCAGTGGTATGATGTGATTTGCTGGAATCACAAGGGGACTTACATTTGATGATTGAACTTCCGATCTGCTTTGCTGGAACACAGGCTCTGACTAACTTAGATTTGAAAAAATGGAAAAAGAATAAGGGCGAAGAGAGGATCTAATCCTAATACTAAGAATGTAGGAGCAATGATTGATTTTTGATGAAACTCTAACTAGGTCTTGTTTTGACATCAATGGACCATCTCCACAAGGCTAGTGCGATCTTCTAAGGGAAGCTTTATGATGTTCAAATCATCACTGCAGGCATAGACACCATCAAGTTGATGCATATCAATGAAGAAGCGACAAATTGAAATAGAGCTTAAGCTGAACGATTCCAGTTGACTACACAAGGCAAGTCTGCAATCAACAAACTGCTAGTAGTATGGATATACGAATTCCACCATCAAGCAATCACATTTCCTCCATTCATCTAATCATCTACCATCTAAGATTGAAGACTCAACAAGAAACCATGCAAATTGCAAGAAACGACACACTTCACCATTACTTCAATGAAAATGGAGTTTGTTTACAATCAATGGCAACAATTTCTTGCCTTGTCCTCCTATTCTACTCTAATTGCTATTCTATCAACTTCTAACTACTCTCTATCTACTAACTGCTTTCAACTATTTCTATACTATCTCTAATCATCTTTACAAAATGAAATGTCAGGGCTTATATAGTGCCCACAATACAATTTGATGGCTTAGATCAATTCGAGATCAATGGCCAAGATTCAACAATGAAAACCCTAACTAGGGTTTGTTACAACCATTACATAACATTTAATGCTTGACCAATGATAAAATTGTATTGCTTGGACACATGTCCTCTCTAGAAAAATCGACCAATGGATAGCCGGGGTAGGTACATCGGAGTTTGTGTCACCTTCCATGAGTTAAGTACATTGAATCTGGACATGCTGAGATGGACCTCACTGATTGGAGACGTGATGACTAGGATGCCACCTCATCTGACACTTGTAACTATGGTAAATATTCAACTTGATGTTGTTGAAAAGCTTGCTTTAATTAATTCATCTGGAACTATTTACTTCTTCAACGAGCCCTTGTTCTAACTCCATGTGTCCTTGATGTGCAGGATGATGATGTACCTCGCCTTGGAACGCTGGATTGAAAGAGGTCACCCTTGTCCTGGCTTGATCGTCCCGGCGAAGACCGTCCTTGATCCGGCTTGATTTTCCTTGATGAGATCTCCATTTGATGCCTACACAACATTTCAAAATTAGAAACATGATTTTGCAATGAATAGCATAGATTAAAGATTAAATTTAGGAAACTTCATAATAAGTCCTTGAGTTATCATTTCCTAAAAAACGATTGAGCTATTACAATTCAAAATTCAAAATTCAAAATTTAAGGCTGTAACGATCAATGATCAAAATCAAAACAATAAATCCATATCCTCATACCTCACTTGAGAGCTAACTCTAAAAGGCAAAACAAGAAATTTGCTTAGGCAAAACTTATAATTTGAAGCTTTCCCACGTGATCTCTCTTCAAATGAACGTCCTCTTTAGTAATTCGCCACCTTTGGAAGGGGTCTTCAATGTCTTGATGATAGCAAATTCGCCTCACCTCCAACTCGCACCTTACTTGGAATGGAAATTCGCTCCGCTTTGTATACAAATCGCACACCTCTTTGTCTTCTCCAAATCGCATATGAATGAAAGTGAAATGATGATGTGAAAATGAAATTTTCACCTCCCCCTTTATAGACGCTCCCCTCATGCATTACCTTGGCCGACTTGGTGAATATGAGATAATTAAAAGCAATTTTTAATAAAAACCAAGGCCGACTTTGTAAGATTTAAAACTCACTCAAATTTGATTTTTTTTAATTAATTAATAATTAATTATTAAATGCCATCGTTTTTTTATTAATAAATTCGATTTTTACAAGGCAAAAACAATTAATTAATACCTTGCGCTATTTTTTAAATGCTAATTTTAATTGAATTTTCAAAGTTATCTATTTTTAGCATTTAAATAAGTTCAAAAAAATTGTTTGAGCGTCAAAATTGGAAAAGTGGGAAGATTCAAACCTTATCGCCCTGGTCCCTGACTGAGGGACAGGAGCGATCCATTAACTTTGTCTTGATCCTTGCACTTTTGACGTTCAACATCTTCATCCTTACGTTGGAACTGGCGTTTTTGCTAGGAATTTCGAACTTGAGTGTCTTGCTTGTGTGAACAAGTGCCCTTTTGATGTGATATCGCCCTGGTCCCTTGGAGAGGGACAGGAGCGATCCTGGTGTTTCTCTCCTTGATCTCGCTTTTTAAATCACCAATTCTCTTTATAAGGTGAATAATAACATTGTTTCTTCATTCCACGCTTGTCTCACTTGACTTCTACAAGGCGTATTTGATGTTTGGAGGAATATCGCCCTGGTCCCTTGGAGAGGGACAGGAGCGATCCTGAAGCTCTAGCCAAAATTTGTCACCTTTCAACCTTTGCTCTTCGATCATCACCTTTCAAATGGCGTCCTCGATCTTGTGCGACCCTGCCTTGTCTTGATTTTGAGGAAAAAAGAAGGATCATGTGAAAATCGCCCTGGTCCCTGGCTGAGGGACAGGAGCGATATAACTCTCTTGTTCAAATTGGTATTCATTTGACGTTTAAAACCTTTGTATATCATCTTCAAAAGACACCTTGGACCTTTTATCATCTCGCATAACCTTGACTTAACGTGATTTTTGAAGGATTTGAGTGATATGATGATTATCGCCCTGGTCCCTGACTGAGGGACAGGAGCGAACTTTGATGTCCTGGGCTCATTCTTGTTTGTATCAACTTGCAATCGCTTTCACCATGAAGAACGAGGTCCCTTTGATCCCCTTGGACACTTGATACTTGGTAAACCTTCAAAATTTAGGTCCTCATGAAGATTTCGCTCTGGTCCCTGCCTGAGGGACAGGAGCGAACTGGGACATTTGGTGCAAATCCTTCAATTTGGTGGTCTTTGTAACTTTGTTCACCATCGAGATACCTCAAAAATGTCCTTGCCTCCACGTATCCGGACTTGGAGTGGTCTAAAACTTGGAGGAAAGGCAACATAACTAAGATATCGCCCTGGTCCCTGGCTGAGGGACAGGAGCGAATTTGTACTTTCAAGTTCAACTACACTTTGCCACCTTCAAAAATTATCTTCAATGGACTCATTGTGTCCCCTTCCCTTCATCCTTGTCCTGAATTTCATTCGAACTTGGCACGAAATTTGTCTAAGGCAAAAATCGCTCTGGTCCCTGACTGAGGGACAGGAGCGCCTAGGCCAGTTTGGAGTTCATTAGGTGTCTTGCAATCTTCAATTTTGTCTTCAACGAATCCGTTTCACCATCTTTGTTTGCCTCAAACCTAAAACTTGCTTGATCTTTGCCTAAAACATGCCTTATAAGGAATTTCGCTCTGGTCCCTGGGAGAGGGACGGGAGCTAACACTGAATTTCGCCCTGGTCCCTGGCTAAGGGACAGGAGCGATTTTGCATTTTTGGTCCATTTTTCCTCATGTTCGCGTCTTCAAATTATATTCAACTGATGAAGTGTACTTCCTTTGACCTCTTCAAATCGTCAAGTTGTTAAAATCTTGCAAGGACAAGGCGAGGTTTGATTTTAAGCTCCGGTCCTTCACTGAGGGACAGGAGCGATTTTGACTCCTGGGGCATTTCCGTGTCCATGAACTTCTTCAATTTATATTCAACGGAAAGATCACGCCTTTCTTTATCACTTCCAATTCGAAATTCATCTTAATCCTGTAGAGACAGTAAGATTTTTGAAAACGAGCTCCGGTCCTTCATTGAGGGATAGGAGCGATTTTGCTCCCACAGGTCAGAATATCATAATTTTACGAATTTAATCACTTCACAATGCAAAAACAAATCATTTCCAATGCCCGGGATCAAATATCAAAATTTCCAAAATTTGGTCAAAATCACTCAATTGGACAAAATTCACAATTTCATCATTCACACTTAGACAAATTTAGGACTCTGCATTCAAAATTCCAATTGAAAAATAGACCATTTTGGCGAATTCATTTCATTCAAAATTGCATCCTACGAAAGGAAGCTCAAAAAAAGCTCTCAAGACTGACTGGATTCTGGCCTGAAAACGTCAAAATGAAAAACCCTAAGGCTTGACCCTAATCCAGACAACTAACAAACTAAACCAAAACCCTAAAAAGCAAAGCGAAAACGAGCAAAACGAGCAAAAAACATGGGTCCCCATTTGCAATGGGGCGATGTGTGAAAACGTCACAACAGGTAGACAACTAATAGTATTTTTATCTCTTAGTCTAAATATGCTCAAAGTTTGCTTGACAAATTTTGGAAGCAGGATTGTAAACCTCCCTCCACACCTATGGAGAAGGGGTTGAAGTTGTCAGCCAACTCTGATTCACCTCCGGTTGATGAAATGACATTCAAGCAACTAGTGGGCAGCCTCATCTATCTCACTACCACTAGACCTAATCTCAATTTTGTAGTGAGCTACATTTCTCGCTTCATGATAGCTCCAAAAGCTGATCATTGGGTTGCAACGAAGCAAGTGCTAAGATATGTGAAGGGCACTTCAAATATTAGCATTCTGTATGGCAAATGCAAGGATCCAAAGCTGATCGGTTATACCAACTCAAACTAGGCAAGTTTCGTGGATGACCGCAAATCCACTTTTGGGTATGTATTCAGTTTGGGTATAGGTGTTGTAACATGGATCAGCAAGAAGCAACAAACAGTGGCTCTTTCCTCAACTAAAGCAGAATATCGAGGAACAGTTAAGGCAGCATGTGAGGCAGTTTGGCTCCGCGGGATGCTGTCTAACATGCACATGTCACAAGCAGGACCTTCCCCCTTGTACACAGATAATCAAGGGGTGCTCAATCTTGCCAAAAATCCAATCTTCCATCAACGCACCAAGCATGTCGAGCTTCATTGTCACTACATCCGCAAGCTGGTAGAAAACGTATCGGTTCCACTCTAGTATGTTCCGACAGCAGATCAAACTGCAAATATTCTCACCAAGTCTCTGAGCCCAGATAAATCTGTCAAATTCAGGGAGCAACTTGGTGCTGTTGATAGATTGACAATTAAGGGAGGGTGTTAGAATAATATATCTCTACATAGTTAATGGTCAAGTCAGTAGGTAGAGGTTGTTAGACATCTTAAATGTCTACAATTCTAGGTAGTTAGAAGTGGGTGATTTCATTAATATCTATAGTGCTTTGTAATTCCTATATATTGTACTCTTTTCTCTGATAATAGACACTGCAATTTACTAGTGAAACTCTGATTTTCACATTGCTCATGTATTCCCTAGACTTTTATGCAAACAATGTCTGTCATTATTCTATGCACGAGTAGGGTGGCGACTAGTTTATACAGAGCTTTTTTCTTCAAACTTTTTCTGGCAATTTTTTGTTAAAAATCGTGGCCAAGATTTTTGGGGTTTCCAAGCACAAGTTTTTTGGGCTGAAAGTTGTGTTGTTTTCCAGTGCAACTTGGTGTTCTCCCACACGAAATCTATGATGTTCTTCTACCACATGATTTATCTATTGTTTTTCTAGAAATTGTTTTGCACAATTTTTGGTATAAATCATGTGTAGTCCCTACTTCTCAAAAATAATTGTTAAGGATTTTTCAAAAAAAAATTTGTGGAGGGTTTTGCATGATTTTTTCCATAAACAATCAAGGAGGGTTTTGCATGATTTTGGGTTTTCTAATTTTTTTCCAAAAAAATAAAAGTTGATTTTTCATTTTTTGCGCATTTTTTATACAAAAATTGTGGGTTATTTTCCAGATTTTTGTGTTCATGGTTTTTCTCCAAATTTTTAAGTTCGTGGGTTTTTTTCATTTCTCCACATGACAAATGTTTTTGCCCATTTTTTCACAAAATCGTGTGATTTCAGCATCGCATCTAAGGTTTGACAGTTTTTCCACAAAATCATGGTTTCTTGCAGCTTGTTTTGGGTTGCACCTAACTCTTCTAGGGCGAACGGTGTTCCTCTACAAAAGTTTTTGATGACTTTTTTTACAAATTGTGGGTGTTGTTGCTTTTGACGATTTTTGGCAAAATCGAGGTTTTTCGGTAGCGGGAGGGATGGCTTCATTACCCAACATTTTCTTGGTCATATGAGGTTCTGCAAAAAACATTGGCTCGTCAAAAGTCCGACCAAGGAGGGTCTCAGCAACTGGCTCATGTTGTAGAGCATTCTGAGGATAAGGCAACAACCTTCTATGCACTCATGGCCAAAGGACCTACAATTATGTCATGTCTTTTATAGGGTAGTTAGTAGAATGACCATTAAGGGAGGGTATTAAAGTAATATTGTAATATTTCTATAATGTTGATCTTAGTCATTTAGTTTCCTTTTTGTTTCCTCTCTTGTTTTTGTTTTTGATCGCTTTCGTTAGGGAAAGATCCTCTTGTAATTTTCTATATAAGGAGTATTCCTCTCCTTTGTTTAATAGAATCAATGAATTGTCATTTCAAAGACTGCCATGTATTATCATCCTCTTCACTACATGCATGCAAAACAAAAAGGAGAACATGCTTCACCTGGTATGCAAATTGTCATCAAACCCAGCATGCAAAGTATTCATCTTTTCCTACTTTGCAATTTTGCAGCAACCTCAACATGCAAGGTGTTTACACGCATGAAAGAGATTCCACTTGACATGCAAGTCACCTACCACATGTAGGACTGCCGCCTACCACAAAATAATTAGTCATTACTCTTACACTTGCATAGTGGTTGTCATAGTTTGTCATAGTGCTCACATAACAACTATCATAGCCCATCATAGAGAGAACTCTTACAACTTATGTCAAAATCCACTAAAATAGCCTGTAGTGGGGTCCACCAAGTGGGACACCTCCTTCCACAAAAATAGGGTGTATGTCATACAAATCACTGCCATGCAAGATGCCACCTCACCAATAGGTCCTACAAAGTGATTTGACATTGTAGGAAAGTAAACTTGAGATAAAATAATTATGTGATTCAATAGGTTCTACAAAGTGATTTGACATCGTAGGAAAGTAAACTTGAGATAAAATAATTAATCAATCACATAATTTAATATTATGGCTTGCAAAAGTTGAGACACAATCCCAACAATAACCTTCCATGGAACTTTTTGGAAGTTATATTTTAAATTCCCCTTTTATCAAAATATTAACCCTTTAGGCCCACATAAAGTGACTTTATATTATTTTTTGCTTTTTGAACCTGACTTTAAGTCACTTTATAGAAATTAATTAAATAAAAGTGCTTGCAACATTACTTTGAGGCAACTTAATTTAAATAATTAAATTATTCCATTTCCAATTCCTCAAGTTAGCCTAAGGGAATAAAAAACAGGCTAATGGAACTTAACTGAATACCTAGGTCAAAGAAAGGGACATTACAATAACAAAGAAGATTTGACTTGCAGCTTTATTTTAAAGGCAGTTTGGTATCAAAAATCTAGGTCTTATAAACTCTTCCAAACCATTTTATCTACAAGACCATTATCTACCTTCAATTTGCAATGGACAGTTTGGGAAACAAAATTAAAATATCCCTTGCACTGCAATAATAGAAGAAATAATTAAGAAAAATCTTTTGTATTGACAACATCAAAGCAAGGCATTGTGCCTTGACTTAACGTAGTGCAAAAGCAAAAGATATAGTTAAGAAAAATTTAAAAAGGGTGCCGATGAAAGTTCCCACTGCTATAGAAAGATCAAAAAGTGGGGTCAAGAAATCATTGTCTTTCAGTTTCATGAGGAAATCCAGAGGCCTAGTCATAGTAGCATTCCATTTAAACCTATGTTGTGCCAAGTTTCCAAGTCAAAGATGGCAGGGGACAAGGGGAGAACAAAATGGCCAAAGGCTGATATGTTGTAAACCTGCAATTTTGTGATTGGGAAAACAACTAAAAACATGTCGTTTATGGTGATAGAAAACCAACATCTTGGAACTTGAGCACCACCTTCAGAGGTACAAAATGGAGCTTGAAATCTTAGTTATTGTTTTGCCTGATTTTATATTGAAAAAAATACTATTTTGCCAACTAAAATGGCTGAAACTACTTCCAAATATTGCGAAGTCAACTCTAACATGTGACTGTCATACACCATAAATGAGCTTGAAAATCTGTTGTTTTGCAGACCAAAATCTCTCATTTAGGGCTGAGAGTGGTGTTGGGGGGCACAAAAGAACAATAAAATATTTTTTAATTCATTTTGGACCTTTTTAAATTGAGTGTAGAGGAAGGGGACAGTTGTTTGTCCCTAGGACAGTAAGGGGATGTCATTGACATCTCTAACCATGTTTCCAAGGCGTTAGGGCCAAAAATAATCTGATTGAAGACAGCAATGGGACGATTCCAAGGCATCCCCAAAACAGTGTTGTGTCAATAAATGTTGATGATGCATCCCCAAAGAAATTTGATTTAAACAATATTGAAAAAGTGTTTAAAATGGGAAAAACTCAACCAAACTTAGAAAACCTTTAATGAAGTAATATTTGTAAAAATGAAGGGTTATTTCATGTTAGATATAGTGCAGGGAGATAAAATTAAACATAATACATTAAAAAAGTGACAATTAGAATAAGAATGACTTGGCTACTTATACCGACAAATGTTTATATGAAAAAATGGGCTGGCCCTAAAATAGTAGGCCATGACATAGTAGAGCAACACCCCTTGTAGGGTTCAAGGGCAGCACCCTTGGCACATTCCCTCCAAACGCAAATTAAGGCCTTTGAAACAACAGAAACCTTCGTGATGCATGCCATTTCAGAATTTTATCACTTGAAGGACAAAATTATGTATGCAAGCATTTTTTTGTTTATAAAAATGTTTTTAAGAAAACTATTTATTTCTATTTTTTTAGGCAGTCCTTAGGTCCCCTTAGGTTTAGTCCAAATTCGCCTCAGTCCCTCCTTGTTACCTCAAGAACCCAAGGTGCCCGAGAGGTACCCTAGGCAAACCTAATGGGGAACCAACCCGAGACCTAAACACAAAGTGTACCCTCATGAGTAATGGGAGTGTTTAGAGGAACTTGGTAATAGAGCTTTTTTGAAAAAGCACTTTTTCTTTTTCATTGCTTTAGTTTATGCCATTATAAAATAACATGAAGTGTCCCTTATGACCACTTCTTAGCACCTTAAGCCTAGTTTATCTACACACATAAAATACCTTTTAAAATTGTTAAATATAAATTGTCATTTATTTTTATTTGTTCAAAAATTTTAATATTTAATTATTTCACTAGTTTTTCCTTTTAAATCATCCCATGATCTTACTGAAAATAATAAAATAAGCCAATTAAATTGTCCTGATAATTCCACCAACTTCTTAAGTGCATAGGACTTTCATCCATGGAAAGTTGGTGCTATCCAAGGATGATGGTCTTCTCCAAGAAGTTCAGAGCTCTCCCAAATGTTGGATTTGCAAACAGAAAGTGTCATTGTGCACGTCTTGGCTCCAAGATATTGTTGCCACAGTAAAAATTTATTTCCGAGAAAGTTGGAGTTTCCATGAATTTGGGAATGTATCAAAAAAAGGGGACATCACATAGGCAACACTTGTCTACAGATTTAAAAAAAAATTAGATAGAGTTTTGCCCTACTCGCCATAGAGGTAGTGTTATCTCCATCTCATAATCTATGGAGCATCTAAAAATTGTGCGTTCCTTAGTCTCTAGCTTCTAGAAAGAACAAAAACAACAGATCCAGCCCTAGCAGAAAATATGACGATCAATCTCAACTCATAGCTGGTGGGAGCACACCCTCAATTGGCCAAGAGGAAACCTCAACCCATGAGATCAAAGGCATTAGAGATAGTGAGGATGATGAATCCTACCATCTATATGGCAGAAGTTAGGCCACATTGACCAAATAAGAGGGCCCAATAAATATAACCCTATTAAAAAGATGCCAAGAGTGACCTAATGGCAAAAGTAGAGAAAATTTCTTCATTACTCTATCAATTACAGAGCTCATAAGAAAATGGCAACAAAAAGTTATATGGAAGATAACCAGCTCAACTGGAGATGGCAAAACAAATAAAATAATATCGTCCGCTACAATTAATACCCAACTCATCTATTTTAACTGGATAAGATCAAGATCTCAGGCAAACAAAGGGAAATGATGCCCATAGGAATATGTAATTCCATTGCACTGACAAAAGGTTACACTGTGAGTACAACAAAGAAAATCAAAATAACATGTCAAAGGTTTTTCAATATCTCAAGTGAAATCACATTCACTTTATGCACCTATCAGTTAATGTGTTAAAAACGTAAAGGTGTGTGAGACAAAATTAGGAGCTCTTGAAATACTTGTTACAAAAAGAATGCATCATTACACTACTCAGCATTATTGGATGCTCTGCTGTGGCAGAATTTGAAAAAGACTATCAGAATGGCAATAACTTATAATTAATACAATAAAAAGTAAGAAATTTTTATCAGACTTTAAAATTACCAACCACAATAATAAGATTGGGGATTTAATATGTCGTCTATCTACAAACCTTTCCCTCAGAAGCCATCATTCCAATCTCATCATTTTCTTCCTGTAGAGTCCTACATTTAGCCATCAGCAGCTTTCCCATTCTACTTTGTGTTGTAAAATTCACTGCAGCAAGATTTTCTTCTAATTCCTTGATTTTCTTATCTTTTTCCTCTGCGGCACTCTATTGAAATACAAGAATAATTGATGTTCATTAAATATGGCCATCAGCTTTTAACATAAACAAGCAATATAGATATTTTGCAAAACATGCCAAAATCTTTGAACAAAATCTAACATCCCATGTAGTGGAGTGAATAAAACAAAAATGTACATTATTTTATGAAGAAACCTACATCTGCAAAACCATGCATCATCTCTAATCTTCCTATACAAAAAAGGTAAATAAGAATGTTATTATCAACTTGATTTTTCCAACAATTTCACTACATATGGTATTCCCTCCAAAACCAAATCAACATTAGCATTGAATGTTCCCTCATGCTGAGCAAAATTCACTTTAAGACGTGTTTGTTTGGTCTAAATTATAACCCAATTCCACCTACTCACTGCATATTTGAATGAATATTTTCTTAGGCATGGGGAAACTAAACCATTTTGCTTAACAATCGCAACATCAATTTTATCATTGCTCTGCACAAAGTGACATCAGACAAGATATAATATATGCTAAAATTTTGTTGCCTTCATTTTAAGCTTTAACTTTAAATACCAGATGCATGTAGTGTTCGTTTTAGAACAGTCTCTCAAACAAATATTATGTAAATTACACTATTTTATTGGATTCGCTGGTTGGGATTCAGCTTCCTTCAATCAAACTCAAATTGTTGGACAAACTTGTGAATAGGAAGTATATTCTGAAAAAAGTACCTTTATAAACATAAAAATTGATTTGGTTATGGATAGTTAGTTTATTAATCAAGAAGGTGATGTTTTCCACAATGTATCATATTATGTGATCCTTTATTTGGATTCATCTATATAGTTTTTGAGTCAATGAGCTAAGAATCTCTATAATGACTGGTTCATACGGCACAACACTTGCTTAAGGTATTGAAAATGGGTGGCAACGAAGTGAGCTTCAACTGGGTGGAAATTTCATGGTTAAGAAAGCTTGAATTGGGGTAGTATTGGGAGTGATGACCTCCCGAAAAATCCCAAAGCTTCGCCCCTATGAGCAGTGCTAAGTGTACAACTCATGCTCATGCGAGATGAGTTTTTGTGAGCCACTACTCAAGAGATATGGATCAAAGAGATTGACTCAAAAACTACATTAATAATAATTTAGCTTATTTCCACCAAGATATTAAAAAACAAGAAGTTCTATAGTGAATGGTTCATACAGCACAACACTCGCTTAAGGTTTTGAAAATGGAGTAGCAACCAAAGTGAGCTTGATCTGGGTGGAAATTCCATGTTTAAGTAAGCTTGATTTGAGGTAGTATTGGGAGGGGGGACATAGCAAAAAATCACATTGCTTCACCCCTACGAGCAACACCTGAATGCCACGAGTGCTAAGTGTACTACTCATGCTCATGTGAGATGAGTTCCGGTGATCCACTACTCAAGAGATGTGGATCAATGAGATTGACTCAAAAACTAAATAGTTGTATTTTGATGAAACATCACATAATTTAGCTTATTTGCACCAAGATATTCAAAAAACATGATCCAAATTTGTTAATGGTTGAAGAACAACAACAAATAATGGTTGAAACTTGAAAGTATGACTTCTTCCAACATAACAACCAGGTTGAATGAACAAAAATCATATTGAATCTACATTGAACATGACACAAGCCACTAGTAAAGTAAAAACTTGTAACACAAACTCTTCTAGAATCAAGAATCATCAATGGATGACTAAGATAAGGATCCTAGTCGGCATCATGGTAATACATAAGCCTTGTAATGAAGCTCGCAAACCTACAGATGATGAAAATTGCTATTCAGATTAATTTTGGTGTTTAAACCACTTTTAGCGTTCAAAACAATTCTTCTTGTAAGGATGTGGTGCTTTAGAGCTGTGGGAGGATGATGAATAGTCATCCTCTAATAGAGCTTTTGGAGCCTCACTATCTCCTATAAATCAAAACTAATTAGGATTCTTTGTCATGGTTGTTCTCATTTGTATGCCTTGTAATATTTGCATTCCTAGTTATTTGATTTGAACTCTAGTTTTTGTGTATCCCTTCATACTTTTTGGTTGATTTGACTATGTAGCTTTGATCTCTACTAACAAGGAAGGTGTAACTAAAAGTGAGTTGGTGAGGGAGAGTGGTATGGTGTAGAGTGTTTGTGGTGTGCGTGACCCATGAGGTGGTAAATCTGAAATGATGCATAATTAATCCTCTATGAAGTGCTCGCCTTCCATCTGCTATCTCCCCTACCCTTTCACTCATGCTAATTATTTTGCTCTGCCTCCTTTTTGGGTGTACAAAGATGCATTGAAAAGAATTAATGGAAATTTCAGATGAAATCAATTGAACAAAATAACAGAAAGGAAGAGTTCAAGAAAGGGAATGATGTTGTTCAATGAGAGACATCACTTTGAAAGACTCTTAGAGTAGACGATGCAATTATTGTGCCTGTAACTGATTGTTTTAAAGCTAGATATTGCAATGGAAGCATTAACAATATCTTCAAGGGTTAGGAGCCCAGTAGCAAGGGAGAAGAACAAGGGAAAGCTACTTAAAGCCCAAAATACTGGTCATCAAGCCTAAGTCTCATATGGTTGATGTAGTGAAAAGGGAAGAAGAAGGTTAAAAAGTTTTGCTATTTTTCTTTTTCCGTATCCAGACAAAACTCTTCTGCCTAGTAGATTTTCTGATGATTGGATTGTTTCTATATGGTGGAAGAAAATGGGTATCTGTCTCATTCTATAGAAAGGTGCAACCAAGGATTTTAATTGTGTTCTTCAAAAAGCTTAACATGCAAAGAAGGATTTTGAGAAAATCATTCTAGAATATGAGTAGATCAATTTTTAGAATGGCAACCTAAAATTCTGAGTTAGTTTTAAGTGATGTTCTGCTTTGCTATGCCCCAATTTGGGTAGACGTGAGAAATATTCCTCCACAATTGTGGACCCTAATTCCCACACCCTCAAATTTCTTGGGAAGATCTTACAAGTTGAGTGACAAGATCCACTCTCCTCCATCTTAATGCTAGTATCTTCATGACCGATAACCCAGAAAAGCCTATTCCTAAATTGTTCAGATAATGAACTGGTAAAAATCACTTCCATTAACTGAGGAAGTTACAATATATAAAAGTTACAAAAAAATACTGTAGGTATTTAATGTCACCTACTACCTACAACTGTAGACATTAATGAAATCTAACAACCTAAGTTGACCATTAACAGTAAGGAATTATTATTCTAACATAAATATCATATTTTCAATTTGACAATAGAATTATACAATGTGAAATTTGTCAATTAGGGGATCTGAATGCTTATTTTCTCTCTATAAGCTCATGTAAAAGCAATGATGCATCAGCATTTGTTGAATACAATATCATTCTTACAAAACTGTCGCATACAAACAAATGCTCAAAAGTGAATAAAAATAAAGAAATTATTTAGAGAAATAAAAGTAATATTGTTATGTCCCCTACTAGGAGGCTGCCAATTTCCCAATAATTAACACGCATCATTATTTATTACTAAGCCTTAAATCAGTTCATTAAGCTAGAGAACCATTAGTATTCATAATACAATCGATAGTTACTATATTTAAGCCTCAATCCTTACTTCTTCCTAATCATCAACCCTAACTAAGGATGGGGAATTACTTGTTAGGGCACTAGGAAACCGCCTCCACAAATAGGCCCAAGGGTTTCAGGAACACTTGCTCATACCACCTCTTAAGGCTCACTTATTTTGGGATGAATTACTCCACCTTTCCCTCAACAAATCCAGCCTATCCCATGAGGGGCAATAGAGAATGCTTAAGAATTAGGCTATGAATATATTAATACCTTATGCATTATGAATATACATACATATATAGTTGAATACAACATAACCAGTAAATAAATCTGACTCTTCTACTGCTAACTAATATAACTGCTACAGCATATGTATCAGACCCTATATTGGCCCTTAATTCTTAATAGAAATCAGATATAACATTCTGTAAATCAGTATTAATTCAAGAGTAAGTTACAGCATACCCAAATGGCTGCCACACAATGCTTGTCAGAATATATCACTTGTTTCCTTGTTGAACACAGCTGATGTATATACACACTTATGATCTCTTCCCTGCTCCTCTCCTTGGAATGGGAGTCCCTTTATATCCCTTGGCTCCATTGAAAGAACATGCCTCTTCATCATTAAGTGCCTTGTCTCACGGGATATGTTGCTTGATTTGTGGCTCTTTACCATTGTGAGAGTTTAGTTATGTTAATCATTCCTTAATGCAACTGATAACATTTAAAGGTTCTCTTCTCTTGTAATTGAATGGTAATCCCAGCCTCAACAAATATTACTAACAGATATAATTGATCCGATTTCATTATCAACTGCGTATAGCCTTATTATCCATTTGACACTTGAAACCGATTAGGGTGAATTAATCCATCAACTAGCAAAGTCCATTTCCAGCATTGTTGCTTTGATAGTGGTTTGTAGATAAAATCGTGAGGTCTTACAATGTAACATGATTTCACTTTGAGGAAAGATCGGGGGCATGACAGTTAAAGCTTAAACAAGGAAATGCAGTTGGTATTCGTGAAAATGAGTTGTCTTAGGTATCCCAAGCCCTACGTATAATGCACAATAAGGTAGAAGTAGAACCAGCAAAGCAAGTTGAGCAATGCATACAGTCTTTAATCTAAAAGGCAGAAAGCCTCAATAGATATACCTTATAAGAAAGATGGATGTAATTCTTTAAAACCTTTATTCTATGAAGCTGCTAAGAAAAAGAAATCAACTCACTTGGTCAGTTGGTTGAAGAAGAGAAAAATAGAAAACAAACAGAAATTAGAACATGTTGTTAGTAACCCAAAACATCTCCATCTCCCAATACTAAATGAATTTCAACAGTGCACGTTGGGATTTAAGAGGAATGGAGGCCCCTAATAGAAAGCAAATCATAAGGACCTAGAAAACAAATCACAAGGACCTTTTGTAATTCTAGAAGTAATTTTAGGTTTCCATTTTTTGTTTCTACAATAAGTGAAAGTAGTTGGTTTCAATGCAGATTGCAATCTCAAGCATGTTTGGAAAAAAACAGAATGCTTCTTCACTAATCATGCAAAGGTTAAGAAAGAAACAGCCATTTTGATAAAAGGGACTGGAAACTCTCCATACAACAGAGTGACTTGGATGATAACTGAAGACTTGAACTTGAAGTGTGTGTTTGGGCTGTGTTCTATATATGCCTCTCAACAATTATAGGGAGAGATGTCATCTGTGAAATTGGTTGGATGATGACCTTTCCAAAACCCCATCGATAAATAGGGAGTGATTTTCATATGCACATACAGAAGACAGATTAGGGAGCAATAAGATAGGCTGAAAAGGAAATGAACTGGTTTTTTGGTCCAAACTCAAAGGATACACATTATGCTGATACCATGTACAAAAAGACAGAAGAGAACAACAGTATTTAGTACACTTGGTGCAATAACCAGACATGAAATAAAAAATTATATTCAAGGTTAGACTGGTTCTGATCGCATATGTTCTTCTTTCTGGATTGTAGTTTAACTAATAATTTAATAACAATAGGGTACAGGTAATTCCCTTTATCTTGTTTGATCATTACCCATTGATAATTCAGCAAAAACCAATAATTGCCAAGCAAGAAAATTATTAAGGAGGGCCTCTATAAAATAAATGTTAATCTTTTGAAACAGTTGGTGAAAAGAAAGCCATGGATAGAAGGAATAATGAAATATTTTATTAAGTATGATTAAAACTGAACAACTGCTCCAAAGGGATCCAACCAATACAAACCTGCTGGAGAAATTGATTGTTGTTAAGCATAATTGGGGAGGTCACCAAAACTGCTTATCCCAAGAGGCCAAATTAATAGCTAATGCCAACTGTATTAATGGTGCCGTCAAAATGTTGGAAATGTTGTCATTGATGTCAAGGGTATACACAGACATTTGGAAGTTCTCATTGATGTCAAATGACTGTTTAAGATATGATGATACAAAAAGTAAAAGAAACATGAATGCATTATTCAGGACTTGTACATTGATGTGATGAAAGTCTTTGAAGGTTACCTACAGGTGTGACTATTTGCAGATTGAAGATCTTGGTAAGATCATTAAATCAGATGCAAAGCATGTAATAAACTTGGTATTCAATCACTGTATCATAAGTGACAAGTGGCAATCATAATAAGATGTTTAAAATATAGCAATCACTATACATGCATCAACGATTGGAGTAAGGCTCTTAGAAGAACAAGACAATGCAGCAGTTAGTTATTTAATCAGCCATGAGAATAGCTGTTGAACAGAAGTAAAAGTGAGAAGAGTCAGACAGGAAGAATCGGACTATTCATTTGAAACTGGAAATTCAGTGATTATAAAGGCAGTGACTGTATTTGTAAAGGCAGTGCATGAAGTTAAGGTTGATCAACGTTGTGCTATGAGCAGTGATTATATAATGAAGACTTGGGCTCAAATACGTGAGACCATACTGCTATTTGTGGCACACAAGATAGGAATGATCACCAGGGTACGAAGCTGAGTTGAAAGGAAAATGGATGATATAAAACAGTTTAAGCAAACGGAAGAAAAAGTCTAACTGAGTGGCTTGATGAGTACAAAAGAAAATTTAAAGAAGATCGTGGAAGTTTGCTGCCTAGCCGGCAAGTAATTACTGTTTGTTAGTAAAAATTTTTGTCTGAAAAATCAAGATATTAAGGCAGACTATAAGCACTGATTGAAGTCTTAGCAACAACAAATAATATAAAGAGATGACATACATAAATGCAATGAGGTTGTTCTTTGTTCAATAAACGCACAAAAATTTAGAAGCAGTGATACAGATAAGTGGTGATTTGTTTAAATTAAAATAGAGGGAGTGTTGTAAAGAATTCAAACAATGATTCAGACAAAGTCATAGTAAAAGGGAAGATCCACATCAACATCGTTGTCTTTGGGCATATCGACTCTATGAAGTCGACTACCACCAGTCACCTTATCTACAAGCTTAGAAAAGTGAGAAGCATATTATCGAATATGTTGAAGAAGCTGCTGAAATGAACAAAAGATCATACAAGCATTTTGGGGTTCTTGGCAAGCTTAAGAAGTAGCATGGCATTACCATCGATATTTGGGTCTACAATGAATTAGGAGACTATCGTGGAATTCTACTCATGCGACTTCATGAACAGCAATAAAGACTAAGTCAAAGGATGTAAAGATTCTGATTAGTTCATGTTAATCAAAAGTCAAATCAGAAATGGAAGGGTGTGATTCCTTGAAAGAAACCGATCTGTATAAAGACAAAAGCAACAATTATACTACAAGTAATATGCAGTGTTTAATTAATGAATGGTAATACCATTAAGAGTTGGCAATTACAAAAATCAAAAGAAGAGATTGACCAAGAAGGGTGGAGTTATAAAGCTCGATCTAATAAACACATGGCAGATCTAATATTAATGCAGCCACTTTATATTGGAAGAAACGTACATTATAATCTAAAGACATAATGTGATCGACTTTATTAGGGAACAGTTTTCTGTCATAACTATAATGGAGCAAAGGATATTATGTTGATAACAGCGACTTAAGAATATAAGCTTGGTCGACTAAGAGAGAAGTGGCAGCGATAGCAATTGTAAATAAAAGAAACTAAACAAAGTAATAGCGATACATGAGAGTGATTTGTTAAGAATTAATAAACATTAGACAATGGTGATCGTGATTATGAATAAAAGATTAGAAAGTCCAAAAGGTGTGATCTGCTAATGAAGGATAAATGATTTGTTTTAAGGATACGATTAGTTATCAAAAGTTATGTTGTTTGGTAAAAGGCATATTTTTTGGGTGCAATAAAAAATATATATAATGTTCATTTTATTTGTGGAGAAGGTGTGCAAGAAAATTGTTTGGAGTGTGAGATAAAAAGAATGTGGGGGAATAAGGGTTTCTCAGATTTACCAATGCAGATCTGTTAATAAGAAGATAAGAGAAAGATAATGAAAGAAAGGTTAAAGGTAGATTTGTAAGAAGGATTTGTTACAGATGGGTCAAAAGGGTTCATGGTAGAATTGCAAGAAGACTAAATGCTGATATAAAAGAGGAGATCTAAATGCTGATATAGAAAAGCATGCAGCTGCAAATTGAAGGAAAGTATATGCAGCCTTATAGGAGAAGAATAAAGAGAAGAACAAGGAATAAAAAGTTATCCATCATCTGTTGTCATAGCAGCGTTGTCAAGGTGGAAAAACAGATTTATGTTAAGTGGGTTGGTGCTCACAAAATTCAGATTTGGGAGTTCGTGCGTCTAGTGGGTTGGTGCCTACAAACATTGTAAAAGAAGAATTGTGTAAAAGCATTTATTGCCATGGTTTTCTCCCGTAAGGGTTTCCACATATATATCTTGTGTTCTACTTGTGTTCACATTAGTTAGATCACATATGAATGTTGGTATGCAATAAATATGTTAATGAGATAAGTTATATACTAGTGATTGAAGTTGAAAAAGCTTAAATTGGCAAAATTCAATGTTATACTGATTCACCCCCCCACTCCTCTCTCAGTATAACCGTGTGCTCTTCACAAAGGTACAAAAAAATTTCTTCATCCTTCTAAAAGCTAAGCATTCTAAGGAGTTGATGTGCCCTACTGAATGTTAACATCCTACTTGATAACTATATTGAAATGAAAAATATTATACAATTTAATAAGGGTTTGTTCACATCTGATTGTAACAAAATAAATAAGAATTAAGCAAGAAAGCTGTATATGAACATTATCCCCCAAAAAATGAATAAAGATGCAAAGGTATTTTCATGGAAAGATTGTAATATTTTCAATTTTAATCCATCTAGAAGAATCTTGCATGGAATAACAAGCCTCTTGCTTTAACTAAAGGTTATTCTGCTAGACTGTGGGCAACTAAAGGAATTAAAAAGTTTGAAGATATATAATGCCAATGAAGAATTGATCTCCTGAATAAGCTTAAAATGAAATACTCCATTTTAGATTCTGAGAAAGGACCTTCTCTCTGGTGTTTAGAACAATCAAGGATTTTAAAAGGTAAAACAATTTGCTTTTTTATACTGAGATATTAGTGGAATGATGCAATCCCTCTCAATAAAGTGCATATAAGCAAGATCACTTCAATGCTTTCTGATGCCCAAGAATGATGGAATCCCTAAACAATGCCTAATATCTGAACCTATCTAATAGGGAACGGAATTCAATTTTCTAGCATAACTGGTCTCCCTGTCTTGAACCAAAAATAGCCCATTTTGGCGGCTTCTGTTATTAATATTAGATTGGCTTGATGTAGGTACTGTTTTGAAAGACTCTGGCATTGAGTCATATATGTGTCATCAAGTAAAATTGATGAATCTATTTTACACTTGTTTTTTTAATTGCATGTATGCCAAGAATATATGGAATCTTTTATTACGGGATAAATCTAGGTGAAATAACAAATAAACGATTACAGAGTATGAAATTTTATTTGGTTATATTAAAGGTTTCACTAAGGAGCTAAGTAACTGTGACTTATTTGATTCCCTGAGATTTTATGAACCACACAGAGAGCTAGAACTAAAAGGGTGACATTAAGTACCTTACAGACTCTTGCAGTGAGTTCACCTTCGAAGTGTTGTTTTGAAGGTGACAATGGTGATGAACATTTCCAAAGAGGAATTTTAGAGACTCCTTGATCACGGTGCCATCATTATACACAAAAGTTGATCTAACTTGCCATACTGGAATTGGAATCAGAATAGGAATCGTAGGTACAGTATGTCAGTATGGAAATAGTTTTTAAGGGCTTGGATACATTTGGGTATTTCCATACAAAAATCATAAATATATATTATAAATTAAATATATATGCTAAGTTGCCAAATCGGGTATGGGAACAGGCACGGGTACATGGATACGAAACACTGGTACGGCAGAAAGTGTTCTGGGAGTTGGGTATGTTTTTGGTACGTTTATTGTATATATGTATACATATGTAGCTAAAAAATGGAATTACGTTTAGAATGTCATATACCAATACATATGCTGAACAAAACCATCACAAATTTTGAATTTTGAAACATAACATACTAATTTAAATTCAGTTTTCAATATCAAAAAGATCAAACTAGAATCACTAAACATTTCAGAAACATTTCAGCATCTAAACACATGAACCCTGGATGTACCCACAGGAGATTCATTTCAAAATCCGATTCCAGTACATTTAATACCCAGAATCTGAGTCACAGAATACGGTGATTTTCATGGGTGAGGTTCAAATTTAATCAAATTTCAAACTTTTATAAAAAAATCGTTCAAATTCATCCATAAATTCGGCAACTGCTGGGTCGCAGGTGTCTGCAGAAACGTTCATGTAAAATTCGTATGGCAGAAACGTTCATGTAAAATTCGTATGGCAGAAACGTTAGCATTTTTTAGGGTATATCTGTCAAGGTTTTGACGAATTCTCAGAGGTTTGAAGTTCGCCGAATACTCCCCGCTCAGCCACGTCTGTCCGTTTTGAGGGTTTTTGGCTCTTTTTGTTTGTCGCGTGACTGAAGGTATATGTTCGAGCCCGCCATTGAAGCTATTTTTTCGTGCTTTGTGGGTGTGAACCCCTGCCCCGTCGCCGCTGTTTCCCACGCGGTGCCGCCATCAAAGCTCTTTGTCCGTCGCAGACTCGACTAGTAATGCCTTCAACGCAAGAAGGCATATTAAATTTAGTTTTGTGATTTTGGTTCTTAATATTTCATATTAAATGTATGTCATTATAATTATTAATATAAAATAGATTAAATTTTCATATTAAATTTATGTCATTTTAATTTTCTTATTATTATTAAATAGATTTAGATTTATTGATTATATTAGCACTTTTATTTTAAATAAAAATATTATATATTTAAGTTAAGATTTCACATTAAATGTATGTTATTTTAATTTACTTATTAATATTAAATAGATTAAAGATTTCATATTATATATATGTTATTTTAATTTAATCATTATTATTAAATAAATTTAGATTTATTTATTGTTTTATCATTTTTATTTATATTGAATAAAAATATTATATATTTAAAAATAAAAGTAATTTATATAAGGCAAATTTATGCTTGTTGGGTCGCAGGTGATGTCTCCTTAAACTTCACCAACCCAGTTTTAGCATATTTCTTGATAATATATAATTTTAGGAAGTTTAAGTATAAGCACATTATATATATCCATTTTGTGCATATTATATATATATATATATATATATATATATATATCACTTTACGAACCCACTTAATTTTCCCTGATGGCAAGCAGGATGCTAGGCTTGACACCTTGCATTTGCTATAAAATTTGTGAAATATTATCACGAAATCCATTTTGTGCATATTATATATGTCAAGAAATCCATTTTGTGTATATTATATATATTATACATATATTTAAAAATAAACAAAATTATATAAGGCGAATTTTATCCGATTTTTTTTTTTTCGAATTTTTCGAGGTCGAATTTCATCCGAATTTCATGGTTGTCGAATTCGAATTCGAATTCGAACCTTGTGACTTAGCCCAGAATCACCCAAAAAAACCCACGATTCAGCAACTTAGTATATACATTAAAAATAAAAATACTAATTAAATATATAGATTGTAAGAACACCCCCTGTTCTAGACCAATTTTTTGACCACTTCAATTTAGAGGAATTTTGTCAAACAGTTTGCTTGCAAACATTTTTCCTCTAAGTTTCAATCTGCTGCTGTTTAAGATCGTTTTCTCATCTCTGTCTGAACTTCATATAGCATTACAGAGAATGTAGATACAAATATTAGGCGTCTTGAGGAAACACACCAAAGTATTCACAATGACTAAACCCAACTCATAAGTATTTATGTCAAACACTTGCAGCACATTCAGATAATGAACATTGCAAATAAATTCAAGCTTCAGATTGTAATAGCTATGAATAACTATTTAACATGATATAAACCATAAATAGTTACGATTTCCAGTTTGCTCATAAATTATTTAATTGCAGATACACAAAAAATTGTATGAATAATCCACGGCTTCATTTACATCACCAAATAAGAGCCAACATTGAAAAAACCTGATTTAACGCAGAGTTTCAAAGTCCAAGGGAAACTGCGTATTTGTTGATGCTTACGCCCAGCAATCCCTCACAATTCACACGTCCAACACAGGTGAAAAGCAGCTGCAACACAGCTGCAGCTCTTGGCATTCATTCGTCGCAGCTCTGGAAACCAGGACAGACATCTACACTCTTGGTGTCTTACTGTTTAATACCTCTACCGCACTCTTAAGTTGACCCAGCAAACACGTGGTTATTTTCATGCTCAGCACAGCTAAAAATCATAACTCTTACGGCCTGTATGATTTGCTTAAACCCACACAGTATTTGGGCTGGCTGTAGCGGCTAGTTCTTCTCACAAACCTGCACTCATAATACAACTGCGAAATCTGGGTTCCTACAACCTTGGACTGATATAGTGTGACAATGCAACTGGGACTCCTCTGTATTTTTCCAATCACTAAATGCTGATAATAAAATTGGTCTTCCAATCATGAACAAGACCTGCGATTAACCCTTGCTGGCTCACTGTCAACTGCTAGTGGCAATGCCCATATTATCAATAATATCCAATTTATTTATTAATCTCTCAAGCCCAGTCTTTCACAGGTGTGATAGATGACACAAAATGAGGGATTTTGTCCTCAAATTGCCAGGAAAATTTCGAGAACTTGCTCCAGAAAAAAAACACATTCCAAGCTCGCACAATTTCCAAGACCTTTTATAACGTCACTTGGGCACATTTTCCAATTCACCACGAATGTGGGACAAAAGAATGTTATAATAAAATAACATTAACTCCTTATGTCTCCCATTTAAAGGGGACTTTTAATATTTTATTTTCCAACATTAGTCCCAGCATTAATTAAACATTAAAGTTAAATGGACCAATTAATTAATGGCTCATTAAATTTGCAAACCTGATGACAAATATTGATCACCATAAGTACTGGCATTATAAAATGCATCAAATATTTCCTGCTACTGAGCCACAACTGACTTACTATAAATAGTAAGTATTTGGAAACCCTGTCAAAACTCCTCTGATTGGCCTGAAACTGAAATCGCCCAAGCCAAATCTCTCACTGATCCCAGTAAAGTCCTGCTTAGCCCTCAAGACCAAGGCAAAATAGGCTAACGACACATCATCTGATGTCAAGCTAAAATGGGGACATTACAATCCCCCCCCTTGAAATTGCTTGTCCTCGAGCAATCTCACTGTAACCCCATGGTTACTAGACCGAATCACACTGAAGCTGAGTATAATCCCAAGGTCCCAAATCAATCCAGTCGATATGTAGTAACATCTACTCCGAACTCTACCCTGCTAATCACTTGTACCAATGACGTCCCTCGAACCTCCACCAAAGAAAGTAATCAAGAACTGCATAAACTGAAACATCTCCCCGGAATACAGCTCTATGAAGGTATCAAACTGAAAAAGCATGTCAACATAGTTTGTCACAATCCTCTCAACTATTGAGCTGCTAACGATAGTTTTGCAAGGTCCTAAATCAAACTCTATGTAGAACCACCATGTTGATATTGCGCCATTCTGACCATGATTGATAAATCATCATACGCAAACTGCATTCTCAACCTCTAAAGAAGATTAATCACCATCAAAATTCTGCAAAGTGCCCACCAAGGAACATCTGTACTGTCGCCCACTAACATCATGCCACTGACACCTAATCTTCGTCTGCCAATGAGAGGATCTCGAGTACACAAATATTCCGAACTCATTACTCTCAACCCTTTTTTGTCTTGCAACATATGCACTAACAATGGGGGATAACAGTACTATACCCCAAGATTCTTGTACAACTGTTTGCACAGATGTTTGGGAGTACTCAAAACAGTAAGTATACAAGACTAAGACTACAAATTGCAACATCAAATCGACAAGAAACCAAATCCTAGTCAAAATTTCCCTCCAATCCACCTACAACAGCTGTAATGGTCTCCTATATATACTGAAATAGGGGGTTAACAGCAACAATGCTACTACACTTTGAGTCCCTATCACAAAGAATAAATCCACCACACTGACGTTGCACTACTCTATCACCCTCTACAGTCCAATCAAACCAATTATCAAACCCCTGCTTCTGTAGGCAACTAGTTGGTGAAAACAAAGTGAGAGACTTGCCAAACTTGGTCTCATCACTTGTCATCGGAAACATGTCATACCAGGGCGGACCCAAAAGCTTCATACTCAATTCATCTTTCCGTGCCATCAGTGACATAGTCAAATCTTGCGTATGCGGGCTAAAAGTAAACTAATGAGCACACCTCAATATGCAATCGAGGTGAAACACTCTAGCCTGCACCAATGGAATATCAGAGTGGTCACATGAATTCCACTTCGTGTTGGCAACTATCGAAGATGACTCACAACTCAACGCAGGAAGAACATCTGCATCAACATTACCATCATGAGTACCATCCATCGCCTTAAAAGTGGTTGGAACAGTACTAAGGTTCAACATGCAAAACTCAGAAGGTATCATGTCCTCCTGACCAGACTGCCCAATGATAATCTCAACAGTACCCATGTGAAACCCCGTACCCAATTCTACGTTGATGCTCAAACCTATAACCAAATCCGATGTGTCTAAGTCATCAATAATCCAATCCACCTGAAGAGGTCTTCTGTAGATATGAATGATGCCCGTCATAGGTGCATAAAAACAAATACCAACCCCTGTCAAACTGCTGGTATAGATCATAACAGCGCCATGTAACCAGTAAACCAAATCCAAGATGGAGAAAAAAATATCTCTACCACCCAAGGAGGGTAAGAATTCATCAATTCCCCAACCTCTCACTCCAAAGTGACAATCCCAATCTTTCCCATCCATATACACAATCGCTGCCCTCAAAGTGCAACCTGATATAATTCTGATCAGCATCATAGGACAGCCATCAATCAAACAAATAGGAGGTAAAACCCTTAAGGAAGGTGTTGGAATACTATAGAGTATAGACAACATGTTCCTCTGCAAACTGTAAACTGAGATCAATCAGACGAGTGCTGAAATCTTTGTGTCATCTCATACTTGTAGATTTCATCAATCCCCTCAATGATCTGTTTGATCTCTAAGGTTCTTACATCATGCTCATGGATCACCGATGGACCAGCAATGGTTTTCTCCGCTTTGTGTAAGGAAATGTGGGCCATGCTCAACTATAAGCAGAGATCATCAATTTCTCCCTCCTTCCTTCTCAAGGCATCAGAATAGATCTCAAATAGGTTAAAAAGGTGATCACGATCTGAAAGAAGGTGCAAATAGTTTGTCTTCATTGTTCCCATTCCTTCTTTGATCTTCTACAAACTAACAAAAGAAGATTCCGCTTCAACTCCCCTTTGTCTTCTCTCTAACTGAATCATCCAAAGGTAATTTTCAACCAACTTATGCATTTCATCATGATGAGATAAAGCTACCACTATCCCATCCTCATTCACCTTCAACTGATTCCACAAACTATGCGGACTGTGAGAAGCATCTGACTGTGATGGAAATTCTTCTTCTACAAGGTCTCATATGCACACATTATGCTTTGGAATTAGATCAGCACTAATTCCACCATTAGAAATTTCCTCAATGCCTAAATTAAGAGTCTCCGTACAAGGGGGTTCGGTTTTCTCCAACCACTCAGCATCCAGCTTAGCTAACTCACTGGAAGACGGTATGCTCTTTTCATGAAGTTCTACTGGAGCAATATTGTGAACATAAGTAAATTCATTAATGAATTTTTCCTCTTCTCTTGTTTTATCAATAAATACTCTTGTTTTATCAATAAATATCTACACATCACCAATAAAGAGTTTTGATTTTCCTCCTCCTATAGTGAATGACTCCACAATTTCTCCCTTATCTAAATGAATGTCATTATCCATTTCACTTTTCTCAGGCAAAGTAATAGTTGTAATCACCTCTGTAACTTCCTTATCAACATCTAGATTGTTTCTCACCTGAAGAGAAGGTGAAACCTGTAAGCCCTAAGAGAACAATTCTTCAGTAGTAAGTTGTTCCCTAAACTTATCAATCTTCAATTCAACCAAACTTCTTGAGAGATCATAGGCAACAGCTGAAACATGCAGCTCTCTCCTCCAAATGTCTAATAAATCAGACCACAACTGCTTACAAACATCATCTTTTTCATCAAGGATCATGGACAAAATGTCGAACATATTTGTCTTCACCTTGTTTGAATGGTGTTTCACGATTACAGCAATGAAACATTTGAAGAATCAACTTCTCATATTGAAAGTCCAACATAAGGACAAATGATCTAGTCCTTGCCATAACTTCTAAAATTTTAACCCTAGGGGCTCTGACATCATGCAACCCATGTAAACTCTCCACAATCAGTTGTAGGACCTCCTTCAGTAAGTCATCATTATAAGGAACTTTAAGAGCTATAATCCTCATAACTTCACTGATGCAAGTGACAACTGCTAGTCCTCTCTCCTCATCTTGATGTCTCATCAATTTTGTCTTGACCAATGAATGCACCAATGGAGTCATAGTTGTAGCCATTGTTTGTGAAGGTGACTCACTAACCTTCCGTGACAACTTTCAGCTTCCTCAAAAATGTTGAGGAGAGATGCTTTAGCCCGAGGTAAGAATTTGGATTTTTAACCTACAAACTTAAGTCCCTCCTGAAGAACTTCGGTAGCCTCCTGTTCTTTGTTCCATTTGTCCAATTTTTCATGCATTATTTTTGATGTTACTTTATTGATTCCAGCTGTTCCCACAAAACTTCCATTTATTTGCTAAAGTAACCACTAAAGTTCTGATCTGCAATTGAATAGCGGAACCAAAACCAATCTACCCAACAGTCGGACAAAATTCTTAGCTCTGATACCATTGTAAGAACACCCCCTGTTCTAGACCAATTTTTTGACCACTTCAATTTAGAGGAATTTTGTCAAACAGTTTGCTTGCAAACGCTTTTTCTCTAAGTTTCAATCTGCTGCTGTTTAAGATAGTTTTCTCATCTCTTTCTGAACTTCATATAGCATTAAAGAGAATGTAGATACAAATATTTGCAGGTATCTTGAGGAAACACACCAAAGTATTCACAATGACTAAAACCAACTCATAAGTATTTATGTCAAACACTTGGAGCACATTCAGATAATGAATGTTACAAATAAATTCAAGCTTCAGATTGTAATAGCTATGAATAACATAACATAAACCATAAATGGTTACAATTTCCAGTTTGCTCATAAATTATTTGATTGCAGATACACAGAAAATTGTATGAATAAACCACAGCTTCATTTACATCACCAAATAAGAGCCAACATTGAAAAAACCTGATTTATTGCAGGGTTTCAAAGTCCAAGGGAAAATGTGTATTTGTTGATGCTTACACCCAGCAATCCCCCACAATTCACACGTCCAACACAGGTGAAATGCAGCTACAACACAGCCGCAGCTCTTGGCATTCATTCGTCTCAGCTCTGGAAACCAGGACAGCCGTCTACACTCTTGGTGTCCTACTGTTTAATACCTCTACCACTCTCTTAAGTTGACACAGCAAACACGTGGTTATATTTCTTGCTCAGCACAGCTAAAAGTCATAACTCTTAGAGAAAATATGATTTGCTTAAACCCACACGGTATTTGGGCTGGCTGTAGCAGCTAGTTCTACTCACAAACCTGCACTCATAATACAACTGTGAATTCAATGTAAGTTCCTACAACCTTGGACTGATATAGTGTGATAATGCAGCTGCAACTCCTCTGTATTTTTCCAGTCACTAAATGCTGATAATAAAATTGGTCTTCCAGTCATGAACAAGACCTGCAATTAACCATTGCTGGCTCACTGTCAACTGCTAATGGCAATACCCATATCATCAATCAATATCCAATTTATTTATTGATCTCTCAGGCCCGGTCTTTCACAGGTGTGAGAGATGACACAAAATGAGGGATTTCGTCCTCAAATTGCCAGGAAAATCTCCAGAAAAAAAAACACATTCCAAGCTAGCACAATTTCCAAGATGCCATTAATGCTCTACAAACTCCCTTTTATAACTTCACTTGGGCACGTTTTCCAATTCACCACGAATGTGGGACAAAAGAATGTTATAATAAAATAACATTAACTCATTATGTCTCCTATTTAAAGGGGACTTTTAATATTTTAATTTCCAACATTAGTCCCAGCATTAATTAAACATTAAAGTTAAATATTTAAATTTAACTTTAGGAGTTTTTTATTTAATTGCCCAATTAATTAATGGCTCATTAAATTTGCAAACCTGGTGACAAATATTGATTACCATAAATACTGGCATTATAAAATGTATCAAATATTTCTTGCCACTGAGCCACAATTGACTTACTATAAATAGTAAGTATCTAGAAACCCTGTCAGAACTCCTCCGATTGGCCTGAAACTGAAATCACCGAGGCCAAATCCCTCACTGATCCCTGTAAAGTCCTGGTTAGCCCTCGGTACCACGGCAAAACAAGCTAACGACACATCATCTAATGTCAAGCTAAACTGGTGACATTACATAGATTATCAATTAAAAATAAATATATTTATATTTAATGATGTTGTATAGCTAAATGAGCAGGCACACCCTTAAGGCCTCCTGCACCCATACTAGGTACATCTGGGTACGGGTTAGCTTAGGGGCATGCCTGGCTACGCCCAAGGTACCCAAAGGTGTTGAGTGCCAAAAAGTAACAAAAAAGGACATTTTCCCATGCACCCCTTCTATCGTTGGGTTTTTCTCACATCTAACACCTTGTGCAACTTATCATTGCTGCTCGTCAAACCCATTAGGGTCTACACTCCCAAAACCCCACTAGCTATTGGGATATCTTGTTATATAAGAAATTTGATTACAATGAGGGGGTCTGGGAGTCAAGACCAGAATCAAGAACTTGACTGCTAAAATTATCACCATTAAATGCCAATTGATAAAGCTAAATATTAAATATTTAACTATCAATTGGAATTTAATATTTATCTTTATCACTACCATTTTGGCAATTGGCATTGATCAATGATGAAGTATCATGCTATCAAAAGTATTTATTTATTTATTTTATTTTATTTTATTTTATTTTTTTGTGTGTTGTGTGTGTCTATATATACACACGTACCCAAATGTACCACACCCAAGAGAAAAAAAATTGTCATACTAGCATACCTGTATGGATGTATCCCATACCCATTCCCGTATCCGTACTCGCAACTTAGTTGTATGGTATAAATTTTTTTCATTTATCATTCTTAAATTTTATATTACTTTAATTCTATAATTTTATTATATAATATTAACAGCATCATCAGTTTGACAAGCTTTATCAAGGTTGGAATGACTATTTTAGAGGCGTTGTAAGAGGGAAAAGCTAAGCAATCTCAAGAACAGTATGTAGAGGACTTAAAAACAGATCAAAACTTGAATTGGCAAAGATTGGATTCAATAAAAATCAGAGACACTGTGAAGGGCGATAGTGGGCAGTCAGAGGAATCTCACCGTATGACAAGATATGTAGTTTAGGGAAGGGTAAGATAAGATTGAGAATGATCTGATACAAGGATAAATATGAGGCATGGTATAACATAACAGCATTAAGGACAGAAGTCAGAATTGAGTATATTGCAGACACAGAGAATGGTATTCATATTTGGAGCTAACTGTAACTGTGAGGAGGAAAGCCATGAAGAGCAATGCAAAAGACTGTTCCTATGTGAAACAAGGAGGTTAGGCAATTAATTTTCCTGATAATCGGCAGATGTTTTGCTGTAAGTTCTCAAGTGCACAATGGACTGGTATACAAATAATTTTTTACTCCACACTGTTGGATTGAAGGAATCGGCTAGGCAGGTAGGCAGTAGGCTGGTTGTTAACTATAACTGGCCCACTGTGTCTAATGTCATTGATAAGATCGAGATGGATACTGTGACAGGCTTCTTGGGAGTAATATTTGGCATAGGCAGAAAAGGCAAGGAAGATAAAATGACAACAACATGGTCCATTTTCAAGAATTGCGTCAGAAATGATGACTTTGCTCCTATGATTTGTCTTTTGCAACGAATATGGAAGTATTCACTGATGCTAAGATACAGAGGATCTATGATATTGGGGCAGGAATCTGTTTCTACCTACACAATTTCACCTAAATGTGATATGCTTTTCCAGTTTTAATAAAGAGCGCTACCCCCATACTGGTAGTACTTATCTATCAAAAAAATGATACATATACTAAATTAAAATATTAAAAATTGAGAAATAGTCCATAAATTTTACCAAATTAAATAAGAATTTCAAGAAGAAAATTTGGGGCAAGATATGCTCGATTTGGCATTAAAATCTGAGGTGCACACCCTGATACTCGGCCTTGGTAAATCGCAAGGATCTCCTGCAGGTGATTCTAGTCATTTATGGAGAAGGGTTTCGTGTATCGCAGGATTTAGAAGATGCATTAAAATATTAATCATCACTAAAGTTAAAAATTAAAATCATCACCCAAAAAACCTGAACCCTACTCGAATCTCAAGCAATTCCAAATGGTACCCAATTCAGGTACAACTCATACCTGGAAACGAGGTTATATTCCGATGATTCGGTAACATATTTTGCATTTTGAGTGGTGACTAAAAGAAGAGAGAAAAGTGGTAAATGAAAAGAAGAAAGAAAGAATGATGAAGATTCACTAGAATTGAAATATCAAGAAAATATCTCTAATGATGTTGTTGTGCGTTCCGCACACACACCCCAACCTTGACGAGGACCCTCTTGTCTTTCCTTGAAGGAGAGATGGAGGCGATCAAAAGCCGAATTTCAGCCTCTCTTCTCGTTTTGCAGGACATAAAGAAATCCGCGCAAAACACTAAATGACCCGAGCTTGATAAGAGGACCTTTAGAATTTTCTTTCTCGCATCTCCCCCATTTGGCAACTACCGGATTGACCGAATTAATGCCAAATAGTGGTAGGTACTTGAGAAAGTGGTTGACGGGATAACTGAGAATTGAGTAGGCATGGGTACAAGTTGCCAGGCTTCTAGAAGGCAGATCAGGGCCCTTGGATGCCATCAATCTTGGCCATCCGTTCAAATTGTAAAATCTATAAAAGGCAGAGGCCTTTCTTTTTTAAAGGGTTAAATTTTAGACAGTTAGATTGTTAGATTTTAGTTAGATAGTTAGAGTTTTTGTAGAAAGTTAGATTTCAGTAGTAGAGTAGAAATGCTACAGAAATTGTTCTAATAGCAGCTAGAATCAATATAATGGACATTGATTTAGTGTTTATCATCTTGGTTTTAGTCTGTTTGCATGGTTTTCTTCAGCAGTTTAGATAGATCTTCTTGGTGTACAGGTATCTGATGGATTCAGGCTCGTACAATTGAGGATATGCTGATTGTGTATCCTTATGTGTGGTTAGTCTGAGCCTTTAAAATCGTGCTTAGTTCAATTGCAGGAGCTGTGCCAGAATTGGGTGCTTAGCGATGCACCTGCAATCTGAAAATCTTCCAAGTACCCTTGAAGATTGCACCGTTCTTGCGATGTTGTGAGTTATTCTAGCCAAGCAGGGATTGGTTATGTTGAATCCGTCTACTCGCACGCCAGTCTTGTTAATCTTAGGCCTCTTAACCCTTCTTCTTTGCTTTTATTTCCCAGTTCGAAAAATCGCAACAGACCAACTTGTTGTAAATGTAAGGTCCCTTGTGCTCCCAACAAAACATATCGATCCTTGGGTTATCTTGCAGTCAAGAACTAACATTTGGAACCTTGAGGTTGTCCCCTTTGATCACCTAAAACAGCATTAGGGATTCCTTACACAAGAGAGGAAAGGATACTCAGCGAGATCATTCTATTCTGCGTTGGTCGGATAGAGTCATAGCAATGCGATTTTAGCCACATCAACAGATGTTCCGATACAGCTAGTAACAATAAACAAGTTAATGATCCTCCCATTGAAGAACAACATTATCCAGTCACTCAATGGGTGTGGAAAGTGTGCAGGAAGCTATTCTTGATGTTATTACAGATTTCTCTTCTAGCTTGGAATGGCTGGTGCTAGCTGCCTATTTAAACTACTTCATGGTAGAAACTAACATTTGTTAAGTTTCTGGCTCAAAGAGGAGGTTTACCTGGTTTTATGGTCTATTTAAAACTAAGTTGCTGGTTCGGGTTCAAAGAACTGGTACACCGGTAAGGCAAAATTTTGAAATGGAGTTTGGGTTCGTTTGGGTTCATTAGAACATAAACATGTAAATTATATATATATGCAGCCTATAAGCATGAATTAAGATTAGCATGTCACATAGTATCATATAATATTATAAACAACAAAACCAACATAAACTTGTAATCATAGCATCATGATCATACCATAACAACGTCATATACATCAAGTTTACTATCAAAATGACAAAATATTCAAGTATCATTGTTTCAACTTTCAACAATTTAAAGTTTAATCATCAAATGGATTCTCTAATTCATCATCCTCATTCTCCTCCTCCTCCTCCTCCTCCTCATTGACATTGAAATTAGATGAACCAATGCCAATGCCACTTACACTTGCACTTGTACTATAAGTTTGTTCGCTATCCAAGTCAAAGCATCCAAATCAGTATGCTTTGGCTCTACATCCCACATCTTTGTTTCCCCTTGCTTGTGTGAAATGAGCCAAGTTAACGTTTTAAAACTCACTTTTAGGGTTATATTTTAATTTTTTAAGTGGTGGATTTCAAAAAAATTAAATTTTGCAAAAAAAACACCATTTTTGGGCCATCAGACCCCTGGATTCGACCTGGGTCCTCCTGAGTTCGACCTGGTCCAAACCAGGCCTGTGAATCACGGACCCTGCCCGGACCACAGGCGGACCAGACCAGACCGGACCCGTACCAGGGGTCTAGGGGGGCGAACCCTACAACTTAGATTTAAAATTAAGTTTTGATTGGAATAAACAATTTTAAAAAGTAAACTGTTATATATATTTTTGTAGCTGCATAAGGACTTACCTATAGATGATATGTAAATATTTCCAGGACTGCACAATAACTGGATGACTATCATCTTTTGTTGGTTATTAGTCTCAGTCCAAATCTGTATGTTTATATGGCCTTACAGGCTTCTATATTGTAAATCGCTTAAGTATTTTGAGGCATAAAAAAATAGTGATGATTCTTCTCTTCCTAACCATTCACAAAAAAAAGGTAAGGTAGACATCAAATATTTACATGTCTAAGAGATGAAGACCATCAACAAGAATAACAATCAGAAATTGAATGCAAGAAACAAATTCTCTATCCAAGAATATTAAAAAGTGTTAAATCAAGTTCAAGATGTGCATGTTTCTACCTTTAAACGAGTGAACTCTTCATGTATGGCTGGATCAAGTAGTAACCTACGTGCCTGTAGAAGTAAAAGAAGCATGAGTAAAACTGATAAATTTATCAAATGAGATTTGTTGAAATTTGATATGCCAAATTGAAAAATTCCACAACTATAAAATTTCTCAGCAGTCAGCGTTCAAAGGTCAGACCAAAAATAAATGTTCAAAGACTTCATAGATACAAAGATTGAATATACCACCAAACAACAGTATCTTAGTAAGTAAACGTAGAGAAATTAAAATCATGCCCTAGGATGGGAAAGTAAGCAAGGACAATAATACTAATTTAAAGCCAATCACTATTTGAATTCCGAGAAATTTTCTTTTATATTTCAGCGACCTCTATATATTTAAGAAAGTAAGGGATACAAAAGTTCAAATGCACGAAATGTAAGGTTGTATGGCCTTGAAGCTGTGATGGAAACACAAAATACTAGCGGCACAGGGGTATGGCTGGCATGTATGTGTGTGTACACAGGGACCTCTGTATTTAAGAAAGCAAGGCACATCAAGGTTCAAATGCACTCAATGCAAGGCTGCATGGTTTTGAAGCTATGATGGAGACACAAAATACTAGTGTCACTCTACAGGGGTATGGCTCATGCACATCTGTGTATATAAAGCAAAATGAAAAGAACAGAAAACACTAAATTTATCATATAACTTTTGGGAGGGGACACACTACTTCATAAATAAAAGTTACACCAAGCATAATGCAACAAGAAGAAGTGACTTTGTTTTAATGTTGAGTCGCATTGATCTAATTTGTTCATTTATGGATATTAACAAAGTTTCTTTCTTTTCTTTTTACCATCTTAGAGTGAATATCCTTTATAAAAGCCTATATTCAAGACATAGAGGATCAGATTCTTTCATAGGCCATAACTTCACTCCTTGTGATAGTACAGCTCCTATTGTAGCCAGTACCAATTGTGTGAATGGAAAAAGCTTTAGGAGCTTTATTAACACTCTAAAGTGTCAAAAAACGTCTATTTTTCCAGGAAAGGTCATTTGACTGATCTTACCAGTTTGCAAGGTTCTTTTATCAAACAAAGATCTTTTATTAATATCATTAAGGAATTAAAGACATTTTAATGCAAATTGGTGTTTTCTAATCTCAAATAACTTGATCATTTTAGTATTAACTACTATCCAGTATACCCCTGTTTGATGCTATTTGTTCAAGGCATCCCACTTCAAACACACTTAACATAAAACTTATGTTTCCTTAATTGATAATATTCTATTTCAAGGTGCTTCGAGTGTTGATGGTCCTCCAGGCTCCCATAAAGAGAGAATTTTTTGTGTATGGTCAATATATGTTTTTTATAATTCATAAAAAAGTACCTCAAGAATTATCCAGAATGCAATAATAAGCATTCATACTCATAGCATTTATTTGTTCCTATGAAGATTGACTCAGCTGAGAATTCTTCATTAATTTCAACTTGGTTGTATCTTCCTGTAAGATATGGTTTAGAGAAGATAGTGATTCCCTTAAGGGCATTGAAGGAAATACTCAACTTATTCAACTCACCAAAAATTAAAGGCTTCACTAGCTGCTCCTTCACAACAGTCTTCTCATGTCCAATAACTGTCGATGGAAGGGATGGATAGGCCTATCCCAATAACCACATTGTTTGCAAGGAAGAGAAACTATGCCTCACATGATGGACTGAAATGACAGACTTCTTTGGATGCACTCACCTCCAAATGTACTTTTTCAAATAATCACAGTTCAAATGGAAGTTTCCAAAACAATATGTGCCTTTTTAAACCTTTTATTGTCTCCCCACAAGTACGAGGTGTCTAGCAAGTACTGTACAAACAATTCTTCAATAGCCATTCTACAAGAACCCCTCGCATCTGTTCATAGGATACTCAATTTGGAGGCCCTTGGAACCCGTCTCAATCCACT
Organism: Cryptomeria japonica; assembly: GCF_030272615.1. NCBI lineage: Eukaryota > Viridiplantae > Streptophyta > Pinopsida > Cupressales > Cupressaceae > Cryptomeria > Cryptomeria japonica. The sequence goes on from NW_026728839.1 coordinate 208,069, forward strand.
CCCCTAGAAGAGGTCAATGAAGAAAAAACTATGCCCAAAAGCCTATTCAACAAAACCATCCTTAGCAGACATTTCAAATACATACGCATACACTGGAGGGGAGTCACAACATTCAGAATCAGAAATTAGGAGAACAGAGAACCCTTGCACCTCTCAGAGAACAAGTCAGACTTGTTAATGAAACATTTGACTCCAAATTCTGAACTTATGGATTAACAAATTGACATCCACAGTACCAGTATAGATAAGATTTCATCTTTTATGGAATACATTAAAATGGGAAGAATGTGTTTGAACAAGACAATCTGGACAAGCAATTTTATACAGTGCATTCCAAGTTGATTTAATTAATAAATATATAATCACTTTACTTTTTTCCATTAGCTAAGTCACCACAAAACAAAAATGGGTAGAGTTCAGATAGGAATACTGATATTTGGGGGGGTTAAAATATAAAAAATAATAAATATAAACTAAATTAAATACTAAATCAATATATTGCGCATTATCAGGCATAAAATAAACAAAATTCACATATATAATAATTTCACATGTTTACAAATAATGATTTACATCATGTCTTTTGGATAAAGGAACTGCATACAAAGTCTCTTGGCAACAGCAGCAGTAGCTCCTTGAGGTAGTCGTCGAAAAATTTCATACAGGATCAAAAGTGTGAGAATGTTTTGGTCATGTTTGTTTCAGGGTCAAAAGAGTGAGAGGGAGGTTGAGGGGTATTAGGTTGGCAAATATTAGGGAAGGTGAGAAGTAGGGGATGGTGATAGATGTGGGTTAAGCTCAATACATCAACTTTTCTCTCTCTAACATTGTGTCATGAGTTCTCCATGGAAAAAAGAACTGGAAACACAAACAAAATTTCTTGGCCTTTTCAGTAAGGGCCTGGAATATCTGGCAAATCTGAAATGAGCCAAGGCCAAAATAGGGAGTGATGATCTCATTTTGTACATCACAATTTTTTAGAGTGTTTTGCCTCAAGAATAGCTTTTCCACATCATTGAACAAGATGCAGGAGAGCCTCCTGATTTATATTAGAGAAAGTCCTATTTGAAGAATAAGCACAGTGCATCTGCAATCATTGAATCATCATTCTTAAAAACATTAGTTAACACTACTGTTAGGTATGCTATACAAGAAGATAAAACATTTATGGAAGATATTGCAAATAAAGATGAACAATCAGAAGAGTTTATGCGTAGGTGCTTTAGATGCAGACCACAGTATCAGGAATGTTCACTGGTCAGCCAAGTGTTGTTCAAAGATGGTAAATCCATAATCATGAAAATTGTGATGCCAGAGTTGATGCATTCTACAAACAAACCAATCATAGTATGAAACCAATATGCACCGTTTTGATATTTATATCAGAACACCACATGGAGATCAACACACTTGACAACCTGACAAATGAGCAAGAAACCTTTTCATCCTGAAAAAGCTTACCAACATTGATTAGATTCCACTGTATGCATAATACCTTAAGTGATGGAGGCTTCAGTTGTGACTTCAGATCCCGAACAGCTGCCTGTGATCCAAATTCAATGTCATGAATATTATCATCAATGCTATAGATTGAAGTATAACTTTTAGCTCTAGAAATAATAATAATTCCTTGAAAATGGACAAAAAAGAAAAAGCCACACATACAGTGAATCAGATTTTACAAGCTATTCAAATTGATGAGAGACAACAATGCTATCACTTGTTTCACTACCAACAAGAATTAGAAACATTAAATAAATCTGTATCCATTGAAAAAAAGTCAATTTCTAGCTTAAAAGAAGACATTAATCAGTAGCATCATTTATGTTCAATTGCAATTAGATATGTACATATTTGCACAAGTGAAAAGGGCAGTGATGATCACTCGATTGACTTTGCCAAGCAACTAACATGATACATTAAAATTTCTTGATTCATGCAAACCAAAGTTCTTGGTACAGTTTTCTTTGTCAAATTTTCCAACTTCATTTATTGGCAGACCTATTTCATTTCACACAGATTACCAAGCCATGATGCCATTCAATTTTGTTCTGTCAAAGGTTCAAGTTGTAGCTAGCAGTTAAACCGCAAGACACTCATTTGACTCCAAGAGTCCAGACCAACTCTCTTGCATCAATACATGAAAAGCAGGAAAAGATGATGAGATAGACGTCCTAACACGAGTTTCTTTAGATGGATACAGCATGAGAAGGAAATCAACGTAGAGCAGAATGTTTATTTATGAACCAAACATTCATGACCTTCATTATTCATTATACTGACATGACAGCAATGAAGTACCATAAGCATGTAAATGTTGCCCTTTCAAAGCAGAAACATTTGAGGAATACCAGAAAACATTGCATAATAATAAGTTTAAACTCTCAAATAAACCATCCAATCTGGCATATCTCGGAGGATTTACCAATCATTAATGTAGTATCATAAGTATGTAATGGTTACTCATGTTACACTAGATGTTCACAAGCTGGTGGCCATACATCTGAATGAAGTGAGCCATCTGTGTGATAGCATCAGCTGTCATGACCCGAACCAGTACCAAGCAAGACAGTTAATCACAAAGATGAAACTGTCTTACAAAGTATGACATCACAGTTTCAGAAATTGAACATGCTACAGCAATCGGAGTATTACAGAATAGAGATAATGAAACTTACCATTTGATCGACCCTCTCTCCCTCTAGCAAAAGCGATCTCCTCTAAAAAGGATAAAAGATTAGTTTAGAAATAAACAATAAAGCATTAAGAGAGTGGGTTAAGCATAAAGAGGCATGAAGAGTCAAACAGTTGAAAAGGGACACCACCCATTCAACAGTCACCACTTAAGGGAAAGACATATACTGCCACCCCAATGGAGGGGTATAAGAAGAACAACATTCAGCATCCAAGGAGGCATCGAATCAGACAGATCAGATTGAATATTAATAATTAAATGCACAGCAGTTCGGACATACTTGTGGTTTGGTATGAGGTCTTTACACATAGCATGATGAATATTATTTGTATCTGCTCATTACTGATTAGGATATGCTGTTGTTTATGAATGATTATCATATGGAGAATACATGCATAATAGAGGATTCTTTATATGTACTGATTGATTATTGAAGTCAACCATGGTCGGGGTCATGAGGAATTACAAGGAGGGGAACAGCGATGGGGTACTCTTCTAGGTATGCCACCTCATGATGGTGACCAAATTGTCCCATGAGGCCAAGGGGGTAAAGGGGTACTGCCTTTGGGCTTAGAAGAAATGGGGTTCTGGGGCACCCTATTACGAATATGCCTCATCCCTCTATCATGGTGAATTAATATACCAAGAAGTCCAATCATTGGAAGTAGGGAAATGGATAGCAAGACGAAGGGGAATGGTTATAGGACACCTCACTAGGTACACCACCTCATATGGATGGCACGAGCCAGATGAGGCCAAAGAGGGATGGTATATCCGCTCTTGGGCCTAGGGTAGAGAATCTCTAAGGCATCTTATTGAGTTGCCTTATTCTAGATTCCCTGTGGTTGAATTTTCCCAATAAATTAGAGATATCATATGAATAAGTTAATGTTTCTTACCCTAGTTGGATTTTAGGGCAAAAACTAAGGCATTTAAAAAGGGGGCATTACATCAGCCCACCAAGTGATCCAGCCAACTCACCTCTTGAGAATGGCAATAGATTCTAAACACATCACATATTAGCAAGTGTGGACCCATTGATGAGAAGTAACATGTTCAGGGAGAATCATTTTTTTTCTACTTTGGCCTTACGTGGATCCCATTCAATCTAGCAGCGGATCAAAGAGTGATAAGAAAGCTCAATATCCAACAAAAGCTTAGTCGTAAGAGTAAAACACCCAGCAAAAGCAAAGTTCAGTCGTGCCACAAATTCATAGCAGGATCAAGCTGTTTAAACACTTTGCTAAACCCACCATGCAAGTTGGACCATGTAAAATAAGCAAAGGAAAGTGTTTTGGCAGCCACTGTTAGGGTCATAATGAAAGATCCCCACCCAAATCTGATCCAAATTTTTTGTTTTGTTTGATTTGATATATGTCTTGGACTCTCCGAGATGGTGATGTTTTTGAGTTTGGTAATTCTAATCTGAGTTTTGCTGAGTGTTGTGTTTTATGCTTTTTTATGATAACATATTGCAAATAATGAGAGGAAATGACTATGCAATGAATCAAAACATGTACAGCTAAATGATATGGCAAAATGCTAGTTTATTGTTTGCTGCTAAGACTGAAACGAGAGATTACAGTACTATTATCAGTAACAAATCAGATTGTTACAATTTAATCCATAGGATTTAACACTATATCGTCAACATGCATCATACCCGGATGTTAGCCAGCTGTTGTAGGCTGATGTAGACCACTTTGGGACTGGAAATGACCACTTTCAGGTCTGACATGAAGTCTGATCTGCAACAGCAAGAGTGATATCTGCTACAGGTCTGATATGCAATTCCCAGCCATCATATTTGCTGCCACGAATCTGATATGCACTTTCCAGCCACTATATAAACAACTACAGGTCTGATTATGATTCCAAACCCTAACAACCAGCTGTAGTAGGTTATATTCTCACTGAATAATGGTACAGCAGGCTGGATTTGCTGTTGAATGATGATGACATAGGCCCAAACGTCCCAGATCTGCGACTAAATGGTGAATTCAACCTGCTGTTACAAAAATGTCCGATTTACCTCTGAAAATAACTCCAAACCTGCATAAGAATCTCTCCAATGAAGCCCAAACAGGAACCCAGTGCAGATTCCCCTCAGATATGAACTGGCTTTTTGTCCAATTCACTATTCCCCATAGGAGATTTCGTTCCCAAGAGGCTGATCTGCTGTAGAAACCCTTCCTCAGAGCTCACATGCAATTTCCTGTTGTGAAAATGAAAGACTGAAACCTCAAAATGAAGCCCCACACATTACTTTATTGGCCTCGAAAAACCCACGCCCTAATTAGGGTTTTCAAGCAACTTTAACTAATCTCTATTTAATAAAACATTTCTTCTCAAATTGCGCATCCATTTTATGGGCTCTTATAAACTTTCATAAAGTAATTTTTAATAAATAAAACCTCCTCATAGTTGGGCGTTGGAATTCTAGGTCCATATGACATTTATTAAATTAATTTTATTCATGAATGAATGCCCCTCAAATGGCCACCTTTTAAAAACAACGTTGTGATACTAAGACATGGGGTCCTTTATTAATTTAACAATTTATCATAAAGTGACATGATCAAACCACTATAATTTATATTTTAATATTAATTTTTTATTCAAACCACATCACTTGGCCACCCAAACTGAAAACTAATAATGCTCGTGCCATCCTAGTGATATCTAAATATAGCAAGCAAACAGACAGTCCACTCCTAAACAATAGGGACAATAGGGATCTTCTCTAAAAAATAGAAACTGCAACCAAAATGTCCAAAATGATCCCTAAGGTCTACTAAAGCATTCCGGTCAACTCCCAGTCAATCCCTAAAATTTAGGAACCCCTCCTAAAAAATAGGAGTCTGTCTCAAACTATCCAAAACGGGTTATAAAGTCCCCGCGTAGCTCCACAAACCTCTAGATGGGTTCTGTTGATGTGTGTTTTATGCACATAACATTTCAGAATAAAATACCAAAATAATTTACCCTCTCTTGAACAAAATCACCTCAGATGCTAAGGATAAGATCAACTAAAATGATTCCAAGGTTTCTACATGTCAGGTCTTGACGAGTGGGTAACTCAATGGTTGATGTGAATTGTTGTGTTCACTTGGGGACTTACGCAAATGTTAGGATTATCTTCTTCGATAGTGAAATATGCGGAATAGGTGTGCTAACAACTTAGGATTTAACAATATGGTTCTGGACTTAATCCTTACTAAAGAAATGGGCAAAAGGAATAGGGTTTAGGAAATCTATTCTAGGCCTAAGAATGTAGGAAATGATGAACAAATCTAGTGGAATCAAACTAGGCAAGGTCTCACAAACAGGTATTGACACAAGCTTAGTGCAATCGTCTAAGGTATACTCAAAGATTTTCAGACTATTACCATCACACATTGACACCATCCAAGTTGATGCTTATCAAAGGTTGCATAGTAATTGAAGTTAAGCTTACTCAAATTTCCAGTTGACCACACAAGGCACACTTACCAACAGCAATAGGCTAGTGGTATGGATTAAGGATTCCACACAAATATATTCAACAAATCTTTCACTCAATCTAACAAACATGAAAATAAATTATAATCTAAAATTATAATCTAACTTGGAGGAATTGAGAACAATGAATACAAAGACAACATTTGAAGAGCGAAATCACCAACAATTGAACAATGATTTAGATTCAAATAGCTGCAACATATACCAACAATACTACAAAAACTCTCTCCTACAAATGAGAGACAAGGAGGTACATATAGAGTCTCTTACAAAATGGATGGCCAAGATTGATACAAGATCAACGGCCAAGATCATGCCAACAAAACCCTAGAATTGCCCTAATTAGGGTTTAGATAAAAAATGGCGCCACCGACATATGGCCCAATAAAAAGATACCTAGTCATCAAATAGGGAATCTTCTAGAAGATTCCTCCCTGCATCTTTCTCTCTCACATATTCCAAGAATCTAGCCAATACAGAATCTAATTCTTCCATGGAAATATTAGGCAAGGTATCCTGCTGCAAATCAATCACATCCAGTGAATCCGAGCAAGCATCCAAAGTGTTCTCCCAATCTTGCATGAGCTTCTGCGAACTATGAACATGAATCAACAAAGAGACCAAGTCATCTATTTGACTCTTCTTCAAAGAGTCCAACTGACAAAAATACAAAAGTTTCATCTTGTCTCTTAATTTGGATAAGTGTAAACCACTAGCATCACTAACATAGACACCCAATAATTCCTCAATTGAGGCAAGGATCTTCATCTGAATGTCCTGAATCAATCCCTCCATTTCCATACAGCTCAATTGGGCGTTCTCATAAGTTGATCTCTTCATGGCCAATGCACAATACCAGCCATGGAAATCATATATGTCTCCACTGTGCACAATGTTCTCGCTGATCAAAGTGGAATTAGGAATCTTCTTCAAAGCTTTGAGGCGTGGAATAGTCTTCTCCTGAATAGGCTGGAATTCTTCCCAAACTCCCTCCAAATACTGGATTCTAAACACAAGCCCTATTGTTCTATCATATGCCTGGACAAACTAAGTAAGGAAATCATCTGCCTATTTTCTTGCACTCTCAATCCACTTTTCCATCTCCGCGAGTGTATCTCTCGTTGCCTCATAGTGTGAATGTAGTCCATGATCAATTGCAATAGGGGAAATAAGGGTGGGATTCTCACGCCTTATCCCTGCAATATACTCTCTAAGTCTGATATTCTCTTCTTTGTACTTCTCCTTCTCTTCAATTTCTCTATCTAACCTGGCGTTGATCGCCTTAAGGTTATCACCAACCTCCTGAAACTCTTGCTCTCTTGATGTACGACCAAGGGCAACTGAAGTAATCTGGAAATCCATAGGAGTAGCAATGTTCGCTGTCGCACCTCCAATAGGAACAACAACCTACGCAATTTGCATTCCTGTCTCATCTCTAGCTATGTGCGACAAAATCTCAGCTCTCTTGGGTTCTTTCTCTTTATTGCTCCTAGCTAGGTAATCATCAATGTCATCAATAGGCTATACCTCTATCATTTTCTTACTCTTTTCCATAATTATCAGCCAATCAAGAATAGCGGCCATCTCCATACCATCATCGAGATACATATCTCGATCAAGTCCTCTCAATGCCGAGATAACATCATCATCATTATCAGGATTATTCCTGGTCAAATCATATATCTCATTTCCCAAACTAACCTCCAAAAGGACAGTAAGGGATCCCAGTTGATCATCATTCTCATTTGGTGGAGCAGATGTCGTTGTGGCATGTAACTTCTAAATGTTCTCTAGTAGTATCACTGTTGGAACATTGTTAAGTTTCCTTATTCTGTTCTATTATTTCAATTTCCTTAATTGATGAGACACTGAGAGGTGGTGAAGGAATAATTGTCTTTTGTTTCTTCTTCCTTCTTCCCTCTGGCCTTGACTCCTCTTGGTGTGTTTTTCCTTCTCTTGGGAGCTTGACTCTCTTCGTCTGCATGAATCCTGACATCACTAATAGTCCTCTAATTATCTTCGGAAGTAGACTCTTCCGGCTTCATCTTTTCATAAGTGAAGGAAACACCCATATCAACTAACTTATTCATCTGAATATCTACCCATGTACGAGAGAAACTCAAGACCTCTCTCATCAATACATTCAAATCAATCTCTTCTTATTCTGACCAATTAGGCAATAAGATTGCCTTCTTCATTTCATTCTCATACTGTGGATGCGTATGATCCCTGTCATCTAACACCTGATCAGGAATGAGGAAAAGTCTGCACTTCTTCATGAAATCCATTGACATTCTGGACCACATTCATCTCTTCACTTCCTGCTCGTCCATCAAGTTGGCCCAATAATCTTCTATGTCTACCTTGTGGATGAACTTCTATCCCTTGATCCTTCCAACTTTCTTGTCAGGATCGAATCTTTCTCTTTTCTTGAAGGTTGCAAATCGATAGAATGCAAGCTCCTCACTCGTAATGCTGGCGGCTAAGGCAGACTGGCAAACCTCCAACATCTTCCCAACTGAAATAGGGAATGTCATGCCTATCATATGCTTCTCTCTCTGAATGGAATCAAACTCTAGAAGCTATCTCACCACTTCCAACAAGATCATTCTGTCGGACGGATACCTAGGAAGCCTGTAGGGTTTGGATTCAAACCCATGAATCCTAAGGTACGTGAAAGTGGGAAACTGAATATACCACGATCTATATTTCTCTATTAGCTTTGTTGCCTCCTTGGACAATCTTCTGTGGATTCTACCTTGCAGCATCCACGTGATGTACATGGTGAATACATCATTCACTCTCTTATAGTCTTCAATTCTATACATGTTCAGCTGGGGATAGCACTCATGACTCCTGAATTGTCCTTTCCCATTCTCGACTTCACCTTTGCATATCAATCCATTGTATGAAACAAACCGTGCAAGCAGCTATACTAGGTAGGAAGTCATGGCGAATGACTTGGACCGCTCTATATTCCTCAACTGAAAGTCCAGATTGTCACTTATGATTCTAGACCAATTTATCAATGTCCCTCTAAGACAATCTTGGATGAAGTAGAACATCCATCCATCGAATATTGCACCCTGCGGCGTCCCCATCACTCTGTTAAGCAAGAATACTAAGTCACTATATTCCTCTTTGAAGTTTGTGCACATGAGTGTCTTGGGAGCCTTGGAATGATGAAGCCTAGGCTCGATCATCCACTCTTTGTTTATCATACTCTTACACGCATCCATCTTCTTTGTGTACCGCTCTTCATATTCATCCTTCATATCCGCTCCGCGTGGAATTCCAAACACCTCATCAATCACATCCTCAGCAAGGTAGGCAATGATAACGCCCTTAGGAGTCTTGATCATTCGCGAGCGAGGATCATAACATCGTCTACACTCCAGGATAAGCTCACTACATTGTATGGATTGTGGAAATTCAGCGGCTTGAAAAATACCACTCTTCATAATGTTTACATACACTAGGGAAGGAATCTGGTTTCCGACTCCAAACATCCGTTGTTGCATCAGGTTCAGGCTCAAGAAATGCATATTTGTATCCATAATCTCCTTCCATCTGGATGACATCTTGGATTCTAGATAGAATCCAGTCTCCAGTATCTTTTGTTGTTCTCTTCTTTCCTTAAATCCGGACTTCTACATCGCACCTGTACAAAGCTTGAAGTTAGAACTTAGGAAAAATACAATATTCTTAATAGAATTCCTGACTTCCTACTGATTTAGGCTAATTAGAGCCTGAAGTCAGAAAAATAGTCCACTTTAGGTAGATCTTAACAATTTAAATACAAAATGTGACAAGACTAGGATATGAAAACCCTAATGAAATCAACACCTCCTTATACTTGAAATTTCGTGCAAATCATAGTGCAAAGGAGTATACCGGATCAAGAGTGACTAGGGAAAGGTGTGAAAGGTTGTGTTATCACAAAAAATTATGTCTGAAGACACCTTCTGCAATCAACAATGGAGGTCACAAATCTGAAGAAAACTTGCAACTAACTAAATTAACCTCTCAAAACATGTTGCAATCCTTCAAAAATATGCACAAACTTGATAAAAATCAGTCTTGATGATGAAAATAATCAATCTTGGGAACATAGGTATGGCTGGTAAAAGATAAATTTCTGAGGACAAGCAGCCAATAACACAGTTGCAGACCTGAGACAGTCCTCCAATGGTCTGAAAATGATCCCAAAATGCCTCCAAAATATCTCCAAATGCAAATCACTAAAGTGGCAGTTGGTTGGGCAATAAAAGTTAAGTCTGAAAAATGAATGTACAGCCAACAATGGAGGTCAAAACCTGAAGCAATGGAGTGGAAACTCAGATCTATGGCAAATGACACCAAGTAGGGAACAATGGTGGCATAAAACATGCATAGAATTCACCAAAATATGCTCGAACACTTGCCAAAATAAAAATCGAACTTTCCAGCTATGGCGCCATCCTCCACAAATCTGAAAATGACCTTCGATGCACCTTCCAATGGTCTGAAGACAGCAAACAACCGGGTGATATCAAGGAGAATCACCTTTGTTTGGAGATGAAACTCCAAACACAAAAAAAATCGCCTTCACCAAAAATTGCAATTTTCACAAAAATGGCGGACTTCACCAAAATCATGGCATGGGGGGGGGGGGGGGTCTCAATGGCAACAAACCAGTCTGAATCAGCAGCAAAAAATAGCAGCCCCAAGGAAAATCGCCAACTTAGAGGTAGGAGCCCTCTAAAATGATCAAAGTTGCCAAATGGAAAAATCGCTAACTCCCCAAAAAATTGAAAATCTGAAACAATGGAGTCAATAAGCTTCAATGGCAGCAATGGAGTGGATGGTCCAGCTGGTTGGAATGGAGGAAGAAATAAGTCTTCAATACTTCACTTCAACACTTGCTCCAAAATTGCCAACTATGGAGAAAATCACCCTTGCATGGAATCCACCTAGCAAACTTAATAATAAAATAATGTTGGACTCCTCCCTTTAAACTTACTTTCATCGCCAAATTTCACCACACAAGCAATGTGGGATAAAACACTTGTTCTTATACTTGCTTGAGTGAAACTAATTTGCTTCTAGAAGGTTGAAAACATTAAATGTTCATTGCAAATCATTTATTAATTGGTTTCATCTTTTAAATAATCATTGTCTTTTATTAAAAACAATTAAAATGAGGCTCATTTATTAAAATATTTCAATTTAAATAAAAAATGGGCCAATTGGGGAAAAACGATCCTAGTAAGGATTAAAAAATCCTCACAAAATCACTTTAAAAATCGTCAAGTATCCCCTTAGGGGAAAATCGATCCCAGTCTGGATGAAAATCCAAACTCAAAATTATCAAATGTGCACAAAATAGGGCTAGGGGAAAATCGATATGAGTGTGGAATGAAAAATTCCACTCAAAATTAAGTCATCACCCAAAAAATACCCCTCTAGCGGAAAAATGACCTCAATCTGGATGAAAATCTGAACTCAAAATTATGAAATGCACTCTCAGTGGAAAATCGAGATGAGTCCGAATGAAAATCCGGACAAAAATCCTTAAAAACTTGTCACAAACACCTGGTGGAAAATCATCCCAGGTGTGGAATGAATGCAAACATCATCAGCAACCTATCCATACCTCCCTGGTGTTAAAACGTGGGTAGTCAAATTTTAATGCTTCCACTTAGTCAAATTTTAATGATTCCAAGGGAAAAACGACCCTAGTATGGATTCACAATGGTGGAAAAATGAGGCAAGTATGGATTTCCCCTTCTAGTCTGGATTCTAAGAGGGGAAAACCATGGGTAGTCAGAAATATGAGGGGAAAAGCACCTCTAGCATGGAATTTTGACCTTTTAACCCTTAAAATATGGATTTTACTCCGGTAAAATGATGATTTTTCCACTCAGAATCACTTAGAAACTCCGAAACTTAATAAAACTCAACTGGACTTAGGCAAATTCATCAAAATTGGAGCGTGACACAAGGAAAACCATCGGAACAAAGTGCAAAATCAACCTAAATAATTCTCTAGGAGCGAGAAAACAACTCCAAAAGGTCTGAACACACCTTAGCACTTAAGATCACCAACGAGGACATTTAAAACACGTTAACACTCCAAAAAAGGTCTACACTTAGACAAAACTAGGATCATCTAGAAATCTCAATTTTCACGCACTTGATCCTATAACTTCAAAACCCTAAACGGCACTAGGCGTGATCAAAACTCCGAGACTCGGGCACAAGAAACACAAAATTGCCCACTAAGCAGGCAAAACCTTAACCTAACAACGCAGAAAGCAGGAAAAGAGGGGGTCCCTGTTAGCAATGGGGTGATGTGTGAAAAGGTCAGAACAGGTCCCCACTTAGTTGGCCTATGGGAACCCTAATGATAGGCCAATCCTGCTCAACTGCCTGCCAACTAGAGAGGGGACATTACACATAAAGACTGAATTTATTGTGCATGGAGATCCATGCCTGGTGCTCACCCATCTCAACCATATTGAAGTCACTATTAAAGACCCATTGTGCCTCAAGCCCATTCATCCACACACAAAAGTCAAAATGGGCCTTTCAATTGCACCATTAGAAGCTTAAATATTAAGAAAGCTTAGGGCTTTTTAATCCAAGTTAAAAAGGAACCACAAAACCCTATTTAATGGGTTGCAGCCATGTGCAATGTAGTGAGACTACCACTTGTCAGACACAAACATTACCATCCTTCTATGACCTTGCTCATGATTGCTACTCAAAGCATGTAATGTCCCCAAATTTTTATTGACTTAATTAAAATTTAATAAGTTGTCTAGAAATTAATATTTTTCCAAAAGGGATGACTTTAATTGATTAATTTAATTAAAATAAAATAAAAATAATAAAATATCAAAAATAAGTCACTTTATTTGTTAAATTTAAAATCAGAAATTAATTTAAGCAGAAATGCAAAATAATGAACACTTCAACACAGCAAGTATCCTAGGAAAACCCTCCTTGAGGGAGAAAACCCCAGCCAATAATATTACTTTTATTATTGAATAATTGTAAAATCTGTCTTTGACAATTTGGCCACTCTCAAGGCCGAATCAAAGATGAATTATAGGCACCTTATTGGGTGCGAATTTACCCATGAAATAATATCTACTCTCAAGATATCGATCTGAAGCAATATGCCAATCTGCTGAAGATATCGAACTCCTTCCTTGAATGCAAACTTTTCTTTATGTGTTAATCGAATGAAATCCTTGTATATATACCAAACAAGGTGACTCTTCACTTAGATCGGTCTCCTTTAGAAGAATATAAAATATGATTTTGTAATAAGGCCAACTTGCCTTAATGATTATTTATTATATTAACTTAGGAGAAAATATCTCCCTAAGCTACAAACACTAACACTCCATCTTAGCTAGGGAGGTATTTTCCAAATATCTTCGTCATGGAGTCTCTCAACATGACGCCCACAATGGCTACACCAATTTGTGGAAAGCTCAAAGGTTCATCACAAAGTCTCTCAACGTGATGTTGTCATGGAGTCTCTCAACATGACTTCCACCATGGCTACTCCCATGTGTGGAAAGAAACACACATACAAGTGCCCATCACGGAGTCTCTCAACGTGATGTCATCATGGAGTTTCTCAACATGACGTCCACCATGGCTACTCCCATGAGTGGAAAAACACAAGTACAAAGAATTCATCACAGAGTTTCTCAACATGATGTTGTCATGGACTCTCTCAACATGACGTCCACCATGGCTACTCCCGGAGGGTGGAAAGACAAGGGCTTTTACCTCAAATTTCTCTGTCACAAAGAAAAAAATGCATTACAAGGGCTTTCACCTCATACTTTTCTGTCACAGAGAAATATACACTAACAAGGGCTTTCACCTCATACTTCTCCATCTCAGAGAAATATACATTATAACAAATCTTCATGATGATGTGGCTCCCTCTGAAGCTCCAAGTTCTTGCATCAACCTCCTGACCTCCTTGTCCAAGGTTGCCTCTTTTGGTTTGTTAGACTCCCTCTAAATGTTATTTCCTTCTCTTCAAAGAAATTGATCGCAATGACAATAAGGTTCTTCCTCTTTGAGAGATGTCTCCAGTCACCAACTCAGTCTCAGAGCTGCAAGCATCAAGTTCTTCCTTCCTTCTCCCTTCATCTCTTTTTCTGCCCCTTTGAAAGAGTCACTTCCTTATCTTCTTCCCATTAATGCTTCCTTAATTCCTTTGCTCCGTTCACTGCTTAAGCAAATCTGATCGGATCTTTGCTTAGACCTTCTCTGATACCATGTTAAGTTTAAGATCAGAAATTAATTTAAGCAGAAATGCAAAATAATGAACACTTGAACACAGCAAGTATCCTGGGAAAACCCTCCTTCTTGAGGGAGAAAAACCCAGCCAATAATATTACTTTTGTTATTGAATAATTGTAAAATCTGTCTTTACAATTTGGCCACTCTCAAGGCCAAATCAAAGATGAATTATAGGCACCTCATTGGGTGTGAATTTGTCAATGAAAATAATATATTAATCTGAAGCAATATGCCAATCTGCTGAAGATATCGAACTCCTTCCTTGAATGCAAACTTTTCTTTATGTGTTAATCGAATGAACTCCTTGTATTTATACCAAACAAGGTGACTCTTCACTTAGATCGGCCTCCTTTGGAAGAATATAAAATATGATTTTGTAATAAGGCAGACTTGCCTTAATGATTATTTACTATATTAACTTAGGAGAAAATATCTCCCTAAGCTACAAACACTAACAATATTAAATAGAGTTCTCCAATTTTGATAAATATTAAAGTCGGCCTAATCTTCTAAATGTTTCCTAGAGTTCTTTATAAGGAGGCTGGCTGGGTGCAGTAAGGCATGCTTGTGAATTTGCTATGATGATTTATGAGAAGTTGAGGATAGAAACCTTCAATTGATCAACAAGGGTTGGACGAAAACCTCACTCTTCCTAAGGGTGGATTTGTGAAAGAATCTACATTTGTGCAAATTGTAAGAGTTTGTTTCAGAAATAATGATACTTGCTCCTATTTCTTATTTGAGTAATAAGGTTACTGTATTCTGAATAATAAAGAAGGCTGGCTTATATTATGATGGTTTTTTTATATTTATCACAAGCTTCCTCCTTATTGCCATAGCGATATGTATTTGGGTCTTTCACTTATCAATGCACATGGAAAAATAATATTTCTCAAGGCATTTGATTATCTATTTAGCGGATGGTTTGACGGCATCATTTTAATACTCTATCAAAGGCTGCAATATTTCTAATGTTTGGCCGTTTTATTATTTCCTCTGAGGCCTATGTGATATTGGCGTCACTATAAAAGCTTGTCAGGAGAAATTATTTTACAGTGAAGGAAATCAATGAAATCATTTTATTCAAGCCAAGGAAACACAAAGGGTGCAGACTAATATTTGCAGGGCTTTCAGTCTGGCTTTTAATTAATATCGTGAGTTCTGGAGCGGTTACTCATTTCCGTAAGCTCCTAGCATGAAGGATTATTTCACATTTTGGAACAGGGACTACATCTGAGTGGGAACAAGGCTGAACAGTTTTGTTGAATGCTGTATTGATATTCAGTCTAGCACAAAGCTCTCTGTATGTGTAAGGCAGGTTGTGTGGCATCATTTCCTTGAGGGCACCTTTTGTGGCTATTCCAGATGACGGATTGTTTGGACTGGAATCCTTAGCAGTTTGTGGGCTTCCTTTCTGAGTCATGGGCCTCCTTGACAATGACTTCATTGGAGATTATTGAGAACATTGAAAATTGATAGGATCAGTATTGCCTGAGGTTCAAGCACAGCAGAAGGCGTGACAGAGATTCAAGCATATTGCAGCTGAAGAATAAAAGGGTATATTTGAATTCTATCTGCTTTCCAATATCAGCGACTTCCAACGCTGGATATAGATATATTTCTTTGATTGTATTCTGTGCTGCATTACAAACTGATATCTTTCTTTTGCTATGAAAAGGTCAGACATTCTCACTGTATCAGAGTAATTTAATTCTGCAATTTGATGTTGGGTTACTCAATTCAAGTACTGTTCTTTATCTTGTATTAAGTATTTCATGACATCTAAACTTTTGTAAGCTGGTAAGTCTGAAATGTAAGATTCAGCAGTATTGAAACATTATATGATCAGAAAATCAGGGGGAAATTGGGAAAATTCTATTAGGAAACTTCACAAAGAAAAGCTATCATGACATGATGGGCAGCCAAAAAGAAAAAACCATCTTTATCTCTTGAAGGCAAAGAATGTTTAAAGCAAATCTCTGTTGAAACTCCTATATAATGTATTTGTGGTGTGAATCTGTAAGGTCAATGACGTTTCATGAGTGACAATTCAGGAAAACTAAGGGTCTAAGGACATATCCTCCATGTTCAAACCTTCCAATGCAAAGTACCTTGTCATGCCCCCACCATGAGACTTCTTAAAACTGTTCTCAAAAGAAAAATGAATACATAGTAGATGAAGGAAGTATTTTCAGAAAACTGTCTTATCACAATAAGACTTCACATTTTTCTGTAGTATCGAACCCAAGGAAGTAATCATTCAATGTGGCTGTTATGACTGACCAAGAAATGTTAACACAAACAAGACCAATCCCTCCCATCGCTAAAATATTAACCATATGCAACACTTCATACCACGGATTAGGCATTGGATTGTTAACAAGTGCACGAGATTAAGAAAACAATAAGGATTGTATGCATATTAAAAATAATGTTATTGATCCCTGTTGAGGTGCAGTCACCTTAATTACTATTAGTTAGAGGCAAAGGGTATGCGTTGGTCTCTTGTTCAATCAGGTAGAAAGGTACAAACATTCCTAACTCACCACAGGGTTAATGAAGAGATGCATTGATTAGCCGTCAAGGCATCAGGCTACTCTTTTGGGAGATGCCACCCTTAGAGGAGGTGTGACTACAGAAGAGACACATCCCTTCCATCACAAGTAGAGGAGAGATATATATACATGTTGCGAATCAGAACTAGGGAGCATCAAAAAAGAATTAAGAGAAAGGGACTGCAGGTTATCCTGGTCCGATCACTATAACTGGTACGTTTTCTGCCAATGTACTGATAATTCTTTATCATAATTCATTAAATACACACACACACACATGTATATGTTTGTGTGTGTGTGTGTAATCTGGTTTAAGGTTTATATATATATATATATATATATATCAAACAGAATAATAATCAATTACATAAATCAAACATGTTTAAGTAATTCTTAAACTAGTATGTAATCTGGGAAATACTAAATAGCAAGATAATCAATAATATAATCCAGAATGACAAACTACTTATAATGTCCATAATACAAAGTGATATGGCCATAACTTTGTCCTAAGTCTTACACAATTTCAATTCTTCTATTCCCCAAGGGAAACAGTGCTGTTAGGGAGAGGCAGAGTAAATCCACTCCAAGATGAAAGAGCCCCAAGGATGAGAGGACTGATGTTCCTGACATCTGGGCTGAATTAGGGAGGTGGTGTCATAGCACCCTAGACAAGCCAATGCCCCTGGGATTAAGAATGAGAAGGGATTAGGAATTAGGACTGGAGTAATGACAATATTAAGTTGAATTATGGACAACTTTAATTATCTACTCTGAATTATTGTAATATACTAGGTTGTAATATATGTTGCTCTTTGGAAATTGACAGCCTCCTAATAGAGGACATTACGTGTAATTAACACTAATGTTGATAAAATGAAAATTTCAGTTAGATATTTTAACAGAAATCCTCCAAAATCATTTTAAGGTATACATGGTGTGAAAGTTGAGATGGTTTGGTTAGATATTTTTGCAAAGATAATGCTCTTTCTAAAGCTACCAATTCTGATCACTTTCTGAGGCATAAACAACTTGCCAATTAATAGAATATTAAAATAATGTTAATTTTAGTATTAATGCTCAATAGTGTATATTCTATTTTGGTTAGATCATCTTCGATCTTCTCAGCAGTTTCTTATTAGAAACTTGCTATTCTTGTAAATATCCTTGTATTATTTATGAGCCTCTTGCTCATTCTGATTTTAATCAATCAATTCTTTGAAATCCATTGCGTGTCTCGCATTGTTTTATGGTATCAGAGCCTGGTTTAAAAATTCGAATTTTTTTTTAAAAGCAAAAAATTCAGTGTGAATTTTTTTAGTTCTATTGTTTTGAAAAAAAATCGAAGGATTTTTTCCCTTCTTGTTCGGATTTTCGGTTGGCGCAGTGCGTGCATTTGAGTGTGGTAGTGTGGGTTCATTAGTGATCACGTTTTTTTTTGGCGGTCTGTCTGTCTTTGCCCGCGCGCGACGTCCTGTTGTTGGCTCACGCGGGATTTGTTTCGACCCGTCAAATCTCCTGTTGCTGGTCCGCGCGATAACCACCTCTGCTCGTGCCTCCCTCCGTGGCTTACGCACGAACTTCACAGCACGCGTTTTCTGACGCGTGAACTTCACAGAGTGAGCCTTCTGCAAAACTTTCTGTGAAAACCCACGACCTTCGGAATTTATTTCGATTAAGGTGTTTACCTTCTGTTTTTCATCGAAAATAAATTTTTCTTACAGAATCTTGCTGGGTTTTTTGAAACCTAATCTGCGTAGTTGCTCGATTTTTCTGGGTGGCTCGATTTTCGAGCCCCCGGATCCAGATTCTGACAGCAGATTCCTTCTGGGTTTTTCACACGCATTTCTGGGTTGTCTTTGGATTTTTCTGGGTCAGCCGGGAATTTTTTTGGGAAACGTGCAAATGGCTTCTCTCACCAATCTGATGTTAGAAGGCAATCAACGCTTTAATGGTCACAATTACAACATCTGGAAACAGCGTATGTTGACCATTTTTGAATATAGGCGTCTTGACCAGCTTGTGTTGGGAAAAGAGCTCAGTCCTGGTACACCTGGTGCAGATCAAGATAAGTTTGATGAACGCAATCGAGAGGCAGTTATGCTTCTCAAACTCTCAGTGACTGATGATCAGTTACCGCAGATTCCTTCCGGCAAGACAGCTTCTGACATCTGGAAGCATCTGAAGGAATTGCATGAGACATCCGACAAGAGCCGAGCATTCTTTCTAAAGAATCAGCTGTTCTCCATTATGATGGACGAACGTATGTCCTTATAGGAACACCTCACGAGGATTAAGGACATTCGAGATCAGCTCGAAGCTATTGGTCGGACTATGGAGGAAGAAGACATGGTAGTAATCACTCTGAAAAGTCTTCCGAAATCGTATGAACACTTCATTGAGACCCTCAATATTACTTCCACCAATGTTGATCTGAAGTTTTCAGAATTGTGCACCAAACTTCTACAGCAGGATCGCTGGAAACAACAGTTTGGTAGTGATACTACATCAGCCTCCTCGGAAAATGCCTTCACAGCTCAATCCTTTCAGAAGGATAAAGGCAAATTTCAGTCCTCTCAGCCTTCTCAGCAGAAAGGCTCTTCTCAGACACAGGATGGAGCTAAGAAGAAGAATGTGCAGTGCAATTACTGTCACAAGTACGGCCATATGAAGAAAGATTGCCGTTAGAGGCTCGCTTCTGAACAAAAGAAGCAGGGAGGGTCACACCAGAAGGCGCATGTTGCTGAACATTCCGAGCAGAAGGAGTCTGCCTTTTATGCCTTTATGGCTAAGAGGTCTTCAGATCATGCCAGGTCTTCTACTTGGTACATCAACTCTGGTGCATCACGTCACTTTTCTCATCGGCGTGACTGGTTTACAGACTTCTCACCTTTCAGTGATTCCATTGTATTTGGCAGAGGTGAGGAGTATACAGTTGTTGGCAAAGGCACTGTTCAGATACAGTCTGGTGGCAGGACTCTCCTTTTTCTGAATGTGTACTATGTTCCTGGAATGGAACTTAATCTGCTCTCTGTCAGCCAGATTATGAGGAATTCTCCTCAACTAGATGTGGTGTTCAGTGCTCACAAGTGTTTCATCTTTGATCGGGAGACTCCTCTTACTGTTGCTGTTGGTCTAGAGGATCATGGCCTATATAGGCTTCTTGACACTGGTGATTCTCCTGAAGTGGCTCTGGCAGCTCGTGTTTCTCCTCTCAGCACTTTGTGGCATCAAAGATATGGACATCTCAACATTTAGTATCTCTCTCAGCTATCTCGGGAGGGACTTGTTTCAGGTTTACCTGATATTCAGACTCAGCATCTTGGAGTCTGTGGCGCCTGTCAAGCTGGCAAACAGCATCGGACTTCATTCACACATGGAAAGTCTTCGCGCGCTTCTAAGGTACTTCAATTACTTCATGCTGATATTTGTGGTCCTATGAATACATCTTCTGTTACTGGTTGCAAATATTTTTTGCTTATTGTAGATGATTTTAGTAGAAAGATGTGGGTGTACTTTCTTAAACATAAATCAGATGTATTTAGTATTTTTCAGAAGTTTAAGTCCTTTGTTGAAAAAGAGTCTGGACATAGTATCATTACTCTTAGGACAGATAACAGGGGGGAATTTTGTTCTTCTGCATTCTCCAACTTTTGTGATACCCATGGCATCAAACGCCAGTTGACTACACCCTACACTCCTCAACAAAACAGTGTTGTCGAGCATCGCAATCGTACGGTTGTTGAGATGGCTCGCTCTATGTTACAACACAGGAGTGTTCGGAATAAGTATTGGGCTGAAGCAGTGTTTACTGTTGTCTACCTTCTTAACCGTTCTCCTACTCAGGCTGTTAAGGGGAAGACTCCAGAAGAGGTTTGGTCTGGTCGGAAGCCTCAGATCAGCCACCTGAAGGTTTTTGGCTCTGTTGCCTATGTTTGGATTCCAGATGCTAAGCGCTCCAAGTTGGATTCCAAAAGTCAGAAACTCATGATGACAGGATACAGTGATCACCATAAGGCCTACAGACTGATAGATATCGACACTGACCGTCTTATCTTCAGTCGTGATGTTGTATTTGATGAAGACAGAGGATTCTTTCAGTCCCCTTCTTCTGAGCAGAGTTCTGAGGATCAGCCTCACAGTGTTCTTATTCCATTAGGTTCGCCTGATGGGAGGGATGATGCAGAATCTATTTTCGATGATGCACTACCTGAGTTCCCTCCGGAGAATAATCCTCCTCCTGTTGCTCCTGTTCCTGGTCCTGCGCCTCTTTCAGCTCCTCCAGATGTTCGCACTTCTACTCTCCGGCCTAAATGGTGGGCCAAGACCATTGGTGATCTCAGGGATACTGAGCTCATTGAGGGTAGAACCTCCCGTAATAAGAGCAAACAGCAGCATACAGTCAATTTTGCTCTCATGGCTAACATACACAGTGTTTTTGAGCCTCAGACATACTCAGAGGCTAAAGGTATACCTGAGTGGGAACAGGCTATGGAAGCTGAGTTCCAGAGTCTTCAGAAGAATCACACTTGGGCCCTCTCTGACCTTCCTTCAGGGAAGAAGCCCATTAGCTGCAAATGGGTGTACAAAGTAAAATACAAAGCTGATGGAACCCTAGACAAGTATAAGGCTCGTCTTGTTGCTCGTGGGTTCTCACAGAAAGAAGGCATTGACTATGAGGAGACTTTTGCTCCTACAGCCAAAATGAGTACCATACGGCTCGTTCTTGCCTTGGCAGCCCAGTTCAGTTGGAAAGTCCATCAGATGGACGTCAAGAGTGCTTTTTTGAATGGTGACTTACAAGAAGAAGTCTACATGACGCAACCCCCAGGATTCAAGGTTGCTGGTCAAGAACAGAAGGTCTGTAGATTAGTCAAAGCACTCTATGGTCTGAAACAAGCTCCTCGGGCTTGGTACACGAAAATTGATAAGTACCTGACAGATCATAACTTTCAGCGGAGTCCATCTAATGCAAACTTGTATATCAAGCATTCTAGTAATGATATTCTGTTTGTGGTTGTCTATGTGGATGACTTAATCATTACTGGCAGTTCAGCACATTTGATCACTGGGATCAAACAGGATTTGTGCCACACCTTTGATATGACAGATTTGGGACTTCTACATTACTGCTTAGGAGTTGAAGTCTGGCAGACTGAGAACAGTATCTTTCTCTCCCAGTCCAAGTATGCCAGAAGTCTTGTGGACAGATTCAGAATGCAGGATTGCAAGCCTGCCTCTACTCCTATGGAACCCGGGCTCAAACTTTCAGCTCAGTCATCTTCACCAGTTGTGGATGAATCTCTGTTCAGGCAACTAGTGGGCAGCCTCATCTATCTTACTGCCACTAGAACTGACATCAGTTTTTCAGTGAGCTACATTTCACGCTTCATGACAGCTCCCAAGGCTGATCATTGGATAGCAGCGAAGCGTGTGCTGCGTTATGTGAGTGGCACTCCTGATTATGGACTTCTGTACACTCGGAGTTCTGATCCTATACTCAAGTGGTTACACAGATTCTGACTGGGCAGGTTCGGTTGATGACCGTAAGTCTACAGCAGGGTATTGTTGTGACCATTTCACACATCGCCCCATTAAAATGGGGACCCCCTCTTTTTTGCTCGTCTTTCTCTTTGCTTTTTAGGGTTTTGGTTTAGTGTGTTAGTCGTCTGGATTAGGGTCAAGCCTTAGGGTTTCCGTTTTATGTGATTTCAGGCCAGAGTCCAGTCCATCTTGAGAGTTTTTTGAGCTTCCTCCCGTAGGATGCAGTTTTGAAATGAGGTAAATTCGCCAGAGGACAAGAAAGTTTGTCTAGTTTCAGTCGGAATTTTGAGTGCAACTCCAAAATTTTGCCTAAGTGTTAATGATGAGATTTTGATATTTTGTCTGATTGAGTGATTTTGACCAAATTTTGAGAATTTTGATAATTGATTCCGGGCATTGGAAATGACTTGTTTTTGCCTTGAGAAGTGATTAAAATCCTGAAATCATGATATTTGGGCCTGTTGAAGACAAATCGCTCCTGTCCCTCGCAGAAGGACCGGAGCTTGTTTCTCAAAATTTTACTGTCTTTGCAGGATCAAGACGATTTTCGGATTGGAAGAGATAAAGGGAGGCATGTTCTTTCCATTGAATATAATTTGAAGAATTTCGCAAACATGGAAATGTGCCAGGAGCAAAAATCGCTCCTGTCCCTCACTGAAGGACCGGAGCTTAAAATCCAACATTGACTTGTCCTTGCAAGATGTCAACAATTTCGCAATTTGAGGAGAACCAAGGAAGTACATCCTGTCAGTTGAATATAATTTGAAAGCGCAAACTTGAGGAAAACTAGACCTAGAAGCTAAATCGCTCCTGTCCCTCAGCCAAGGACCAAGGCGAACTTTAATGGTAGCTCCCATCCCTCTCCCAGGGACCAGAGCGAATTTCTTTATAAGGCATGTTTTGGACAAAAATTTAGTAAGTTTTAAGTTTGAGGCAAGTAAAGGTGGCGTAACGGACCTGTTGAAGATAATTTGAAAATTGCAAAACGCCAGGTGAACTCCATATTGTCCTAGGCGCTCCTGTCCCTCAGCCAGGGACCAGAGCGATTTCTTCCTTAGACCAATTTTTCGCCAAGTTGAAACAAATTCTATGCCAAGGATAAATGAAAGGGGGCACAACGAGTCCATTGAAGACAAATTTGGGAGTTAGCAAAACACGATTGAGCCTACAAGTGTCAGTTCGCTCCTGTCCCTCAGCCAGGGACCAGGGCGATATTAACTACATCACTCATTTTCTTCCAAAGATCACATCAAAACAAAGTTGCATAAGGTTGAAAACGTCATTTGGAAGGCGACAAACAAGAAGTGAACGTCAAAAGATCACAAATTTGAGCTGAAAATGCAAGTTCGCTCCTGTCCCTCAGTCAGGGACCAGGGCGAAATATTGGTTATGTCGCCTTCCTCCCAAGTTTAAATCACTCCAAGTCAAAGTACAAGGTGGCAATGACGTTTGAGGTGTCTCGACAAAGAATGAAGTTGCAAAGACTGCCAAAGATGAAGGATTTGCACTAAATGCCCAAGTTCGCTCCTGTCCCTCTCCAAGGGACCAGAGCGAAATGTTCAAATGTGTCCAAATTTAAGTTGCCACTCACATTTCAAGTGTTCGAAAGGGAGTAAAGAACATCATTATACGCCTTGAAGACAATTGCAAGTCAATCTGGTGAAGGATTTGCAATATATGCCCAAGTTCGCTCCTGTCCCTCAGTCAGGGACCAGAGCGAAATCTCTATAAAGGTTTAAGTTTTGAATGATAATCACATTTCAAGTGTTCAAGAGGGATCAAAGGACATCGTTTTACATTGTGAAGGCGAATGCGAGTTGATAGGAACAAGGATGAGCCCAAGATGCCAAGGATCGCTCCTGTCCTTCAGGCAAGGACCAGGGCGATATTCACTACACTAGCCAGTTCCTTCAAAAATCACGTCTAGCCAAGGACATGCAGGGTTGCACAAAGTCAAAAGTGTTCTTAAGAAGGTGATATGCGAGAAACCAAACGCCAAAAGTGATCAACTTGAGCAAAGAAGCTAAATCGCTCCTGTCCTTCAGGCAAGGACCAGGGCGATATTAATTAAGTCACTCATTTTTCTTCAAAAATCACCTCAAAACAAAGATCAACAAGGTTGAAAATATCATTTGGAAGGTGATGAACCAGAAGTTAAGGTTAAAAGATGGCAAATTTTGGCTAGAACATAAAGTTCGCTCCTGTCCCTCACCAAGGGACCAGGGCGAAAATCATTCAAACATCAAATGTGCCTTGTAAAAGACAAGTAAAGTATGCGTGGAGTGAAGGGGTAATGTTGTTACTTGCCAAGTGATGAATATTGGCGATCAAAGAAATAAGGATCAAGGAGAACACAAGGTTCGCTCTTGTCCCTCACTAAGGGACCAGGGCGATATTGACCTTAAGATGCATTTATCCACAAAGTCGAATCGATCAAGCTCGAGATACCCAATGAAGATGTCAGTTTCAACGTGAAGGTGGTGATTTTGAACGTAAAAGGCAAAAGAATCAAGGTTAAAATGCTAATTCGCTCCTGTCCCTCTCCCAGGGACCAGAGCGATATGGTTTGTACCCTTACCTCTCCCAAATTTTGGCGCTAACACATTTTTTGAATTTTATTAAATGCTAAAAAATCGATAAAATTTGAATATTCAATTAATAGCATTTAAAAAATAGCGCAAAGCATTTAATCAATTATTTGTTGCCTTTAAAAAATCGAATTAATTAAAAAACGAAGGCATTAAATGAATTAATTATTATTTTAAATAAAAATTGGTGCGCTTGGGTTTTTATTTGATTTATTTTACAAAGTCGGCCTTATTTTTTAATTAAAATTTGTTTTAAATTGCCTTATTTTACCAAGTCGGCCTAGAGGTAATTGAAAGGGCAAGCGCCTATAAAGGGGAGGTAAATTATTTCATTTTCAAATCATCATTCATCCTTCATTTGCGATTTGGAGAAGACAAAGAAGTGCGAAATTATCATTAAAGGAGAAGTGCGCATTGTGTTCAAGTGGAGCGAATTTCATCAAGAATACAAGGTGCGAATTTCCATTCAAAGGGAAGAGCGAAATATCAAGAAGGCAAAGGGAGTGCGAGTTTGGTTAGAGTTGAGCGAACTTGCCAAGATCACATCAAAGACCCCAAAGGTGGCGAAGTTGCTAAGGAGGACGTTCGCTTGAGAAAAATCACGTGGAAAAACTTCAAATTTTGATTTTTGCCTAGGCGAATTTCTTAATTTTGCATTTTTAAAGTTAAGCTCTCAAGAGAGGTATGGCGATGTGATCCCTTGTCTTAATTTTGAATTTTGAATTTCAGTAGCTCAATCGTTTTTAGGAAATGATAACTCAAGGACTTATCATGAAGTTTCCTAAAATTAATTTAATCTCTAATCTATAGTTATACATTGCAAAATCTAGTTACTTATTATGGAATGTTGTGTAGGTATTACAATGGCGACCCCGAAGGCGGGAGCATCCACCAGTCGTCCAGCTCTCATGAAGGAAAATCAAAAGAACGAAGAAGTGGAGACTAAGATCGTGTCTAAGTGGAGCAACATCGGAGATACCAACTTGGGCAACTTCAGTATGAAGAAGTTTCGAGAGGTCCCTTACATCGGCAAGCCATCACCTGTCGCTAGGAGGATAATTGAAAGTGGCATCATTAAGGCGGCCGGCTTCCCTCCAGCAGTTCAGTGCCATGAGTTGATGATCGAGTGTGCTCGTCATTATGATCCTCAATCCAGAACAATCGTGTCCAAGGAGGGAAACACTTTAGCTTATCTTTCAAAAGAAGCTATAAGTGAGGCTTTCCATCTTCCAGAGCACAGAGATATGGTCTACAAAAGCATAGAAGGAGCCAGGTCCATGTACGAAGATGATCCAGATGCTTGCCTAAGCATCATCAACAAGAACTGGTTACTTAAGAGTCGTCCTCGCCTGAGCAAGATCCCGAACACACCACATAGGATCAATTTCCAGGAGGAGTACAGAGATTTGATAACAATGCTCAACCGAGTCACGGGAGCCCCTCAGGTGTTCTACTTTGAGAAGTGGATGTTCTACTTCATCCAGGTGATAGTTCAGGGAAAAGGAACAATTCATTGGGCTAGAATGATTAGCCATTGCTTGGACGTACAATTAAGGAGACTCAAAGCTACCAAATCCTTCCACATGAGTTCATACCTCATATATGCCTTAATCAGGAGCTTTGAGTATGCAGGACTACCTCACAGAGTTGGAAGAGGACCCGGCAAGGTCAGAGTTTGTGATTCCTATGTTCACTTGCATCATCCGCCAGGAAGCAACTACAAGTTAGTTAATGATACCTTCACGATGAACATCACAAGGACGTTGCAAGGTGGGATTCACAATCGACTATCACAGGATGCACAAGAGCTAGTAAAGAGGTACGGTGCTTGGTTTATCCAATTTCCGAAATTTACTTATATCAGAGTTCATGGATGTCCTTCACCTCCATACATGTTGCCGAGATATCCGACAGACAGAATAGTGTTACTTGAGGTAACAAGACAGTTGGCAGCTTATGCGAAGGCATTCAGACACAGACATGGAAATGGAGTTCCTGTACCTATCATATTGGGCAATTCAGTTGAGGTATGTCCTAATGCTTTAGCCATGGATGATGCAGAGAAGGAGTTAGCTTTGTATTCTTTTTCATTCTTTGCTTTGAGAGAAAGCTTTGATCCACATGGATATATAGAGGAGACAGTCGGTAGGAAATTTAAGCATGAGTTTCAGATAGAAGATTTTATGATGAATCTTTTAGACGATCTTGAAGTGAAAAGAAAGATGCATTCTAGATTGCCTTTGGATTTCATCAGGAAATGCAAGATTTACAGATTGGCCGACCAAGCACAGGACAGTGGCAGACATCTCCAATCATCCTATGATCGAGAAAGCAAAACAATGAGGTTAGATTGGAATGAGCCCAAGGTTGTGGATCTAGATGCTCTGATGGCTCCAGTCTTGTCTTGTACTCGCAGATGGGTTGATGTGCAGCATCAGAAATTGAGAGAACAAGGCATAGCTATGACTTTTACCTTGGAGGAGAGACCAGCTGAAGGTGGAGCCAGTGTAAGCGAAGGCAATCCTAATCCCAGAAATACAAGTGAAGGCAACCTTCGAAGTGCAAGTGAAGGCAATCTCCATCCAAGAGGCTCGAAGAGGAAAGAAAGCCCTGAGAAGAGAGAATCTTCCAAGAAGAAGCAAGAGGCCAACCGAGATCGTTCATCTGGTACGTCTTCTCGACAAGAGAAGAGGACATTTGAGATAGAGGAGTCTATGGAGTCAATGGTACAGAATGATAAAGAAGGACAGGCACCAGGTGGATCTCTCCAGGACAATGAGTTGCATGAAGATAAAGAAGATAATGAAGTAACATCTCCACTCAGAGAAGAAGAATTGCTTAAGGAAATACAGGTTAAAGAGACAAGATCTGCCATCCCAGATTGGTTGAAGGAAAGATTAACGAAGGTGATTGTGATCGAGGACGAGGACAATGTGATTGATTTGGAGAGCCTTGTTGGACATTCCCAGGAAGTGACAGAGAAGAGGAAGGCTACCAAGATGTCCAAGATGATTAGAGATGAGACTGGATCCAGAAAATTACAGATAGCTACACCGGCAGTGGACAAGTATGAAAGTGAGATCCTCGCAGAAGAATATGATGTAGAGACATTTGAGCTAGGTCCATCCACAGCCGAACAGACAATGGATGATGCCACCGATTCATTTGAGGCATTGAAAGACAAGCTTAGGGAAGAAATGGAAAAAAATAGAAAGCTTGAGAGAGAGGTCGGTGCATGGAGAACATATTTCAGCCATCTCAATCAGCCTTTAGGACGTCAGGATCCAACAAGATCACCCGTACAGGCACTTCCCCTTCAATCAATTAGTGAGGCAGAGAGATTCAGGAGTTTGGTCCAGCATATGAGCACTTGGATGGACAAATCTCATACAGTTGCCGTAGAATTTGCAACAAGGATGATGAAGACCATTCACCGAGCTATCCAGGTTCTTGAGATCATCCACAATTTGATGATAACGGTAGCCGCTTTTGCTCATACCAAAGATGTTATTATTCCTGTCTTGCAAGTAATCAGACAAACATCAAGGAAGGTCTTAGCGCAGGAAAAGATCATGGATGGAGGACCTCACAGTTTACTTCAGTGGTCAACCTTACTCCAGATGAAGGAAGTTCTCTTTGAGGACATCAGTACTAGATGTAGCCATGTTGAGGAGGTTATCAACCCGATCCAGGACAGGGTATTTGAGGTACTACATACCATTCTTGGCAGGAGGATCGAAGTTGAGACAGATGTGGATTTGCAGGAATTGGAGGATAGAATTAAGGTCATCTTTTGCAAGGATGCAAATGTTATCACGGATGAGCAACGGGACCAGATGTTTGCTACCATGCTCCTGATTGAGAAGACTAAGGAACTTGAACCTGAATGGGACGCTGCTCTTCTCAAGTCATTTGATCAGGTCATCCACCTAGAAGAAAGAATGAGGAATCTTCCCGAGATTCCAATCGCTGAGATCGAAGGAATCGTATCAAAATTCATTGCATATGCTAAAAAGGAGCATTGGAAAGGGAATAAGATTCTAGATGAGAGGTTGTTATAGATGACATGGCACCTTAATTGCCATTGGTCTATGTCTCCTAGATTTTTGTGCCAAATTTAATATTTGGCTATGCATTTAATATTGTTCAGTAAAAAGGAGGCTATTTGTAATAAACCCTAATTAGGGTTTAGGTGTCATAATCTTGACCGTTGATCTGCTTTTTGATCAGGACCGTTCATTGTAATTGAGGATGCTATTTATACCCTCATTTCATTTCATTTTGTCATTAGAAATTAGAAGATTAGATTATTGATGTATTAGAGAGAAATTAGAGATTAGCAAGTTGTTTTTGTAGCAAGATTGAGCTTTGAAGAGGGAATTCAAACAATTGTTGTACATGATGGCTTGGAGATCAATAAAATATTGAAGTTATGGTGTTTTATTGCAATTCTCGTGGTTATCTTCATGGTTGTTCATTTTCTTGAATCATTCTCAATCATAGTAGTGTGTTAATTTGAAGGACAAAGTGTTGGACTTAATCTTTGGTAGGATTCACTTTCCAAACCACTAGCTTCTTGCTGATTGTAGGAACGCCTTGCGTGGTCGACTGGAGATACTTGAATCGCTTAAACCTTCAATCGTTGTTGTATCTTGGATATGTACCTTCGTGGTAGTATCTTTGATCTTTGACGTATTGAAAAATCATTTGTTACCTTAGAAGATCGCATCAATTTCAATTGAATTGTTAATTTATGGCAATATTGAAGTTGGTAGAATCTCACCGAGTCTCGTCCGCATTGAGTCATTCTTAGGGTTAGACTAGACTAGACCTCTTGCAAACCCTACTCTTTTAATATTTTTTGAAAGTTTGTTTAGTTTAGGAAAATCTTTGGCAACGTAAGGCCCCTTGATGACACAGCAATCACAACGACCACTGGTGCTTATCCACACGTAGAGACCCTACTAAAAAGAACATTGGAGTCATCCTAACTGATCCTTCTTGCGACATCTTCAGCAATTAGCGACTTTATTCAAGAGAGGATAAGATGCCTTTGGGTATTTTATTCTGTGTATGATTGTGTACAAAATACACGTCAACAGGTATGTGTTTAGTTTGAGATCTGGTGCTATCACATGGACTAGTAAGAAGCAGCAGGCAGTGGCTCTCTCGTCGACAAAAGCAGAGTATCGGGGAGCAGTTAAGGCATCTTGTGAGGCGGTTTGGCTTCGACGAATGCTTGCGGATATGCATGTATCTCAGGCAGGTCCTACTCCCTTGTTCTGTGATAATCAGGGAGTGCTCAAACTCGCCAAGAATCCAGTCTTCCATGAAAGAACCAAGCATGTGGAAACTCATTGTCACTATATTCGACAGCTGGTTGAAGACGGATCCATCCAGTTGCTGCATGTTCCTACCTCGGAGCAGCCAGCAGACATCTTCACCAAGCCCCTTGGTCCTGATAAATTTGTAAAATTCAGGGGGTCTATAGGTGTAGTTAATAGATTGAGCATTAAGGGAGGGTAATAGAATATTAAAATAATGTTAATTTTAGTATTAATGCTCAATAGTGTATATTCTATTTTGGTTAGATCGTCTTTGATCTTCTCAGCAGTTTCTTATTAGAAACTTGCTATTCTTGTAAATATCCTTGTATTATTTATGAGCGTCTTGCTCATTCTGATTTTAATCAATCAATTCTTTGAAATCCATTGCGTGTCTCGCATTGTTTTACCAATAATTCAATATTAGGGGCTGATGGTATAAAAATTGTGTTATCATGGATGGAATTGAAGATGCAAACTAATGAGTTTCAAAAACTAGGAACCAAAATAAGAAATTATCATCACAGGTTGGCCAATTGAAAAGTGTCGATAATGATAACGATAAAGATGTGGAGATTTTGCACCTCAATAACTATTATCACGATCTCCTCAAAGAAGTCATGAGTTTGAAGAAAATAATAACACTATAGAAACAAAATTGATATGTTGATAAACAAAGTTTCATTCTGTTAATGTATTTCCATACTAACAAAATAGTTCAAACAAACAAATTATATCTAATAGTCAATTTTCTATCAAAGTGATTCCAACCGTGAAGTTGTTAAACATGCACGATCAACCAAAATCTCCGAATTTTGCAAAGGTTAAGAATACCAATCAGCAAGATACAAAGAACCATGTTAGAACCCACGAACACCCTTCCTATTGTGAGCATTGTTCCCTTCATTGACAAAGTTCTAACAAAACCATTCATGATTCTAAAAGCTATGGTTGGATTTTGAATCCAAGTTGGAAAAGACATTCTTGGAGTTCAGCCAATAATACTCAACTCAATACAATTCAAGTGTCGGTTCCAGAAAATACTTGATTTCTATTAAAATTGATCCTAGATGGATTGAGCTCAATACGAGCAGTCAATATAAGATATTGATCCTAGGTGACTATCGTTTGCTAGTAAAGTGATCTGTAGTGTCCCCATTTTCAGCACAGGTTTTTGGAGAAGAAATAATTTAAATAATTAAATTAAGTTGTCAAAATTAATGTTTTCAGGCAACTTGTATTTGATTAATTATGTTTTTAAGTTGAATATATTATTTTTATAATGTGACTTTACCTAACGCCAAAAAGTGAAATAACATAAAGTCACTTTATGGAGCAAAAAGAATTAATATTTAAAAAGTAATGATATAATTTAAATATTGCAAAATTCCAAAGGGCTTTTAATAGTAGGTTGTGGAAACTCATTCAATCATTATTGGTTATTCATTTTGGTGAAACCCTCTTTGGGATTCCGAGCTATTGTTCAGCAATTCAATCTAGGACAAAAACACTAAGGTGAATATTGGTTTTGTGGACAAAAACTCACCTAGGCAGTTTTTGCAAGGTTTGGAGCAAATATCTTTCAGATTCACAGGTTTGTCAGGTTTTCTTTCAGGTACAAATTGTTAATTTTAGCAACCAGATTAATAGTAAAGAGCAGAAAATCAGTATGCAAAGCAAAATAGACACATGACACACATATACCCTGGGAAAACCTCCCTCAACCCAGCAACAAGATTCAGATCAGATTATATTAATGTCAAAAGATAGCCAAGTACAAATTCGCCCACCTAGGGCATGAACAACTGACTTATCTGAATCTCGAATTTATCTGAATCTCGAATTCTGATCAGAATTTGACTTGTCCCTTCAATCACAAATAGGGCAGACCTGGTGCAGATCAGAAGCACAACAATCTGATGATAATCACCACCCTTGACTGGATTCACTCAGCTAGAGAGATGCGCTATGGCTCAGAATAAATTCGCTGATCTCCAAGGTAAGTTAGCTGACCTCAGAGCATGATTGCAGGCCTTCAATGTATATTCGCTGAGTCTTAGAAGAAATTCGCTGAGTCTTAAATGTATTCACTTGCAGATCAGATCACTGGATTGAATGAATGCATGAATGGTGTATTGGGTTGCTTAGATTGCCTTGCTTATATAGGAGATACATGTGACCTATTTGCCTTGGTCAGCTACAATGAATTTGGCACCAAAATACAAAAATTGTTTTACAAGTTACAAGTTACATTTGCTTTGGGTCTTGCCCTGTAACACGTTACATATAGCTTTTACGCCCAAATAGGGCCAGTCTCATATGATTACAAATAGGTCCAGCTTATATGCCAAATTTCTAAGGCCAATGGCCAATTAGAAATTCAAAGGCTAGGTCGGCCCAATCAAGGGATGCGGCCTAGCTATATTTCAACACAAATTTATTGAAGATTTATGAACAAATAATAAATTTGTGAATTAATGTTGTGTGTGCAAGTGGTGAAGAGAGCAGAATTTACAAGTGCATTGTGTGCGGTGTGAAGAGAAGTTGATTTAAAAAAAATGAATATATTCATTTGCAGCTGGCATTCTATTCCCAGACATACCATTGAAGTTTCCCCAAGAGTGCTGTACACCTTGGAAAATATTCGGATAGGGTCAAATCTTGTTAGAAGGCTTAATAAGCCTTGTTTCATCCTTGGCACTGCCCTTATAAGCCTTAATAATGCTGCAGCAGCCTTTTTAGTGAGGAAATAAGTTTTCAAAGACTGATGTACCTTTTTCCAAAGGAGCTGTACCAATATCAAAGGCAGCAATTTTTGTATGGAAAGTGCTGTACATCTTCAATAACTGGTCAAAGATAGTATTGACTGCTGATTGGCACTTATTTCAAAGACTGATGTACCTTTTTCCAAAGGAGCTGTACCAATATCAAAGGCAGCAATTTTTGTATGGAAAGTGCTGTACATCTTCAATAAGTGGTCAAAGATAGTGTTGACTGCTGATTTGGACTGCCAATCAGCTACCTTTTGAGGTAAGCAAAGAAATAAAAAAATATTGGTAAGTTCATTAGTAGGAACAAACTCTATTTGTTGTTTGGAATTTACAATTTACAACAGCAATACATGAATTTAGCATTTGTAGTTAGAATATTCATCAATCAGTAATTTTTGCAAAGAAAAGTTGTTTGGAGCAATTGGAGCTGCCAGATTTAATTTTGTGGTAATTATTCGTGAAAATCTGTTAAAACGCTATCGGATGAACTGTTTGACGAAATCTCTCTGTAAAATCTTTGAACATTGGCATGGTTTAATGATGGATATATGATTCAGAATTTTATTTGCAACTCTTGTGATTGTTAGTATTCAGAAATTCTTCATATTTAGTTATATGCAAATGTTTGATGAAATGCCTGCAAGTAAAGAATCAAAATTAATGCAAACTTGGAACAAAATTTCTTGGAGTTAATATATGATCCTCTTGAAATCTATTTTGTAATGTTTGTCAATCTATAGATTTCTAAGTTTAGGTGCTCCCAAGAGTTTTCTCAAAGAGTTTGATGCCCTCTCTAAGAAATTGAAATTCCTTTAGGCGGGTAATTTGGAATCTCACAAATGGAGTCTTGTGAGTTGGGCCTTGTTTGTAGATCTAAGAGGGTGGGAGGCCCTGGGCTTCAGAATCTAAGCTCAATTTTCAGGCCTTGGCCACCAAATTATATTGGACATGGTGTAAGGTTGAGCCAAGGTTCTCAATTTTAAAATTTAGGGGAGGTTGCAAACAAAGATATCTCATGAATGGAGTTGAGTGGGAAGAATTCAATGATTTGGATCACTATTAAAAAGGGAGAGTTGCTTAACAAGCAAGGCTTGTTCTAGATTATAAATAAAGGTAATAATGTTTTATTTTGGGATGATTCATGGGACAACCATCCTCCTATTCTCTCCTCTTTTCCTCATCTTCAACCTCTTCATGACATCTTCCAAAGATTCGTTGGTCCAAGGTGGTGGATTTTAAGCATAACTTTTCTATGAGGAAATCTTTCCTCCAAGGTTGGAAGGAGATTTAAAAGTTCACCTAGAGGAGGTTTGTCAAAGGATAGGGAGGCCTTGGCTCCAATTTTGGCATCTAGGCCATGTAGCTCTTTGGAGGACCCTGATATTCAGGAACTCTCGGTTATCTTTCATTAGAGATGCAGAAAGATAGGTACATTGAGTTTCCTAGGTGGCAAAGTGTTTGGAACAAGTATGGCTAGCCTAAGTGTAATTTCTTATGTGGCTATAGAGTCTAAATAAGTGTGTTACTTGGGAGAATATCTGTAAGAGGTATTTTCATGGGACGGCCCCCTGCTTCAGCTTCTTTCCATGGGCTAGAAAGAAATTGTCATATTTTCCAAGATATGTGGATTGCCGTTATACAAGTTTGGTATAAAAGTAAGAGCATGCTCAAGGAGACCATTGAGACTGAATTCCGAGATGAGGATCCTGTTACCTTCTTGGATATGCACATTGTCAAACTTTTGGAGTTAATCTTTCTTTCTACTTCACAAGCTATGTTGGGCTCAAGAGTTCAGAAAGCTAGGAAGGCGAATAATCAGGTAAGTGGTCCTCCTCCTCCCTCTAACTTCCTTAAAATCAACACAGATGGCTCCTCTAGAGCAACCCAGGTGCAAGAAGGATTGGTGGTATTGGTCATGATATTGCTGGTCTAGTTCAGTTTTCCTCTCTAACTACATGGGTAATCTAATAATTAGATAGAAGCTTGAACTATTCTTTTTGCTCTTGAAAAGCATTGTGCTATTGCCTAGAAAAAGATAATATGTGATACTGATTCTATGATTTTGATCTCCCTTTCTAATGATGGGAAGTTTTAGGATTCCTCTTGGAAACTAGGTCTAGTGGCTAAGAAAATTCTTTGTTTGTCATGAGGTTTAAAGTTGTATCCTTTGTTCGCATCCCCAATGAATGGAACAAGGCTGCTAACTAAATGAGCCTCAGATAATTCTCAGATTCTCAGTTGCTTCCTCAGATTCTTTACGAGGACTACAGGGATTGATTTAAGCTGGTTGAGGTTGAGAACAGAGAGGTGTGATCAGAATTGTGGTTCTTCTTTGCATTCTGTCAATTGGTTTGGTAGGGATCCCTGATGGATTCTTTGTCTGTTGTTTATTGTGATGGCTATGGCCATCTGAAAATCTTTCTATGTATCTGTTATTTAGGTTTTCTTAATATAATTTTATTTTTGCCCCACAAAAACACTATAAATATAATAATATAATATTATAATTATTAAAAATATCTAAATACATTACCGGCTCCTTGCCTATCATGCCCCCCGCCATGATGACTTCAACAAACCAATCACAACAGTATTAATAACTAAACCTGGGCAATGCATTGCATGGTACAAGGCTAACTAGGGCAGAAGTTAGGGCCAACCCAGGGCAACAATGTATCGTAGCTTTAATAAGTTAATTTAGGCAATAAAATATAAGTGAAAGGCTGACTCATTGGAGCAGAATCACCTTGTAAGAAGGCTGACCTATCTTGGCATAATCGCACCATTTAGAGAGTCCAAATACATTAAAGGATATTAAGCAATTAAATGATAAGAAGGCCAAATCATGATTAGACACCTCTATAGGGAGAGAAGTCACCACACTTGGGAAGTCATCCCTATTTATAAGAAGTCACCTCCAATCAAGAAAGGTGGGACGGAGTATAAAAAAGGGTATGCAAGATAGAGTTAAAGGCAGCAAATGGAATCAAAAAATCTACCATCTAACAACAGATATAAGCGGGGATAAATCCTAAAAGCAGTAAGCAATCAGCAGCAACACAGCAATCATCCTAAATAGGAGACAACAAATTAAATGATGCAACCATCAGTTACTTCACAAAAATAGTATATAGGCATAGAACCATGAAGGAAGGCAATCTATCCAATTAGCAATCAGTGCTCATAAAGAGCAGATCAGTCCAGAAGATATCAAGCATCAAGCATCAAGGAATCGTTTCAAAAAGGAACATCAATCCTCATAAGAGAGAAAACAATATCCAGCGATCCAATAAATAGATCGAACCATTCAGCATCCAAGGAGGGAATCGGCATCAAGGTCAGATCTGTCTAAATTGTATCAGCAAACTGAAAGTCTATAACCTGCAATAATCTTATGTTCTACAATTATAGTAGTATGAAGTAGTGGAATCAATTATTGTTATGATAATGTGAAATACATACTCTAAATCATTAATCTATCTAAACCCCGACAAGCAATCATGTGGAAAAGAGGAGGAAATGCAAGAAAAGGGAGCAGCTACGAGATCACCATCTAAGTAGACCACCCCATGATGGATGTCCAATATGCCTACCGCTTGGGGCCAATAGGGTAAGTGTCCGCTCTCGAGCTTAGATAGGAGGATTTCCGGGCACTCTATTGTGATTTCCTTCCCAACCTCTATAATGGTTGATTGTTGGAGGAACCACGAGTCATAAGAGGATGAATAAGGAGACATGAATAGGGAGGGTAGATACAAGCACCCCACTAGGTAGACAACCCCGTGATGGATATACAATGTGCCTGCCACTTGGGGCCAAGAGGGTGAGTGTCTGCTCTTGGCCTTAGTGTGAGGATTGCTTCAGGCCAACCTATCATGCTCCCTCATTCAACCCCTATTGTGATTGAATACTAAAAATGAATATAGATGTGGTGAAAATTAAAACAATAGGGAGGGCAGAGACAAGCATCCAATTAAGTAGACCACCCCATGATGGATGTCCTATGTGCCTACCACTTGGGACCAAGGGGGGTGATATATCCACTCTTGGGCTTAGCGTGAGGATTGATTAGGGGCAACCTATTGTGCTCCCACATTCAAACCTATTGTGATGAATATAGATGTGACATGACTTATCTAATGAACTATGATGATTATATATCATTATACTCGTATATGTGATTACTAACCCTAATAGAAATAATTCATCTTATAAATTATATCCAAATATTATCTAACATGGTTATGAGATTTCACCCAGATTTATCTTGATAAAGATGTTTTATTGGTAAAGGTATGATCCCTAACTATCTTACATTTCTTATTTTAATGGAATTCGTGATTTTTGGGCACCATCCCGGGTCCTCCAAAAAGGGGACATTACATTGCCACACCAAGTCAGATCCCAAATCCAGTTCAAACTGGACCCAGATCCAGGGGGCTTGGACCGTTGATCTGACACCAGAGACTTTACAAGGTGAACAGTAGGCACGAGGAGAAATTTGACAGCAAAATCTCCACTATAGTGGTTATTAAAATCTATCTGTCTGTCTCTCTATCTGTAGAGATATACATGTATATATACATATAATATATGTACATATAAACTATTGCACATTATCATCACAAATAACTTACCTCCAGATTTGACAAATTACTACCATGATATTTTTGAACAGAGTCGCAATTTCCACACAATTTAAAAAGCAAAAATCAATCTAAGTGGTTAAATCTTGATATCAACAAAGAGAAATCTCCAGAATAAGCTGAAAGTGATGAAATGCAGACACAAATGTTCAATTCTTCCAGAATATGGAGTAGTAAGGAACATGTCACACTTCAACTCAATCCTTGTTTGACATTGCCCCTGCTCTGCTCCAAATGACTAGTTTTTAAACTAAAGAAGTTTCATATGTACAAAAAAAAAACTATATATAGCATACATGAATTAATGTACAAAAGTTAGCATCTCTAGCCAAAGCTCAAAACTTTTAAGTTTCTTATGCAAAATAACTGTACATCATTGTCATACAATGATAACTGAAACAACCCAGCCATCTATGATTTCACTTCATCCATCTACTGCCAGCACAGTCTAGACCAGCCAAATATTATTCAGACTGCCTATAGAAAAGGTAGTCCGCTATTGAGACCTCATTGAGATCTTGGCATGCACAGATCAAAATCAACACTCTTCATCTAGAACCCAACAAAAGTTTGTTTTTATTGCCTAAAGTCCAATAAATGATGCTAGAGGAGCAAATTTCATCGGTGAAACTCAAACATTACAAACTAGAGTAGTTGGGAAAACTTGAGTCTCCAAACAATTATTATTTCATAACTGATAATCAAAGACTTCAAAGGATACTAACTAACATATTTTTAGCAGAAAGAAATGATTCAACCTAAGGATAGTCCTTGCCATAGTAAAAGAAGATAGATTACCTTTAATTCTGTGATTTCCTGTTCCCGTTTTGCAAAATTTACAATAAATGCTGCCTCCTTTTTCCTTGCCTTCTCTAACTGTTACAAAAAGTAACAAAAAAACTGAGCACAAGATACCAAATCAACCAGCAATATATAATAAATAGTTCAATTTATATGCAGTGCCTGCTTGAAACTCTACATGGCATTCCCATGCCAGCATTTCACCTGTTCTTTCAATGATTCCTCGGAAGATCTCAGATTCTGCACAGCAATCACCACAATACCTGGTTCTACATCACCAAAAGAAAAAAATTATGACCAATGGAAAACAAGGCATAATATTTATTAAATGCATGAATACTACAAAGCATCTGTGAATCATAAATTGCATTCAATCCAAAATTTCAAGACTGCTTTAGAATACCAAGGAAAAAAAGAAAATTCTACAACAAGAGAAACAGCTAACCAGGACATGTGCCTGCGGGAATAAATGACTCATTCTGAAAAGCTGAACGCCACTTCTCTAGCTCATCTTCAGCCTGTTTGCATTTGTCCTGCAGTAAAAGTAAAAAAATTCCAATGTGACATAAGATGTAACTTAAGGAATATAATATAATTACATTGCAATGTGCATAATTCCTTTAACAGTAAGCAATAATGTGGAGTAATATGTTCAGTTACATCTCATATATAGCAATTTACATAGGCATAGATAAGATACAAGAATTAGACTTAGGATTCACTCGCACCTAAATACAGATACACATAAAATATGATGTCCCTTCCTAATAACAGAATACAGATAAGTTTGCCTGATTGAGGTCATAAGTAAAAACAATCAGATAATAGAGAAAATAACAAAATTCGTATTGGCTTAACAGTAAAGAGATTAATTGAATACAATAAATTCATATTTACTTTATTTCACAGCAGAATTTGACGTAATATTCCTTATTATTATACCAATTACGGTTGCCTGGAATAGAAACCAGAATAAGTATATCAGACAATAATTAATTCAGAAATAAATAAATCAGATATGCAGGTGAAAGATTAGCAGAAGATTCATAGACAAATTTTACCATAATGGTTCATTTGGGTTTAGTCGAACAGTAAGCTGATTCATTTGTATTATTTGTTCCAGAAACATGGTACAGTTAGATTTATTAATTAGTTCTTTACCTTTCCTAGAGAGGCAGTGGATGGTAAGGGTGGTTCATCATGGCCAAACCCAAACCCAGGAGCAGTCACTTGCCCTCCTGGCCTACTAGTTCATCCTCACACAGTAGGTGGTATATTTAGGTGGGCAATCGACCCCCCTACAGATCCCCTCTCCCTGGAACAGTATAGGTTAATTCTGATGATTTATATAATTACGACAGAGAATTATTCTAATTCTGTCATTTATGGAAACTATTTATTCTGTGTATTAATTATTCCTCTAGATTAGTTCTTCCATTTTAATGTATTCATTAGGTGAATTATCAGTAATCTGAGACAAGTTATATAATTATTTGAAGCTTCCCTCTGAGGCATAAGGGCGGTCTGCATCCTAACATTTATATATTTACGGTCACT
The DNA here is from genome assembly GCF_030272615.1 of Cryptomeria japonica. Classification (NCBI taxonomy): domain Eukaryota; kingdom Viridiplantae; phylum Streptophyta; class Pinopsida; order Cupressales; family Cupressaceae; genus Cryptomeria; species Cryptomeria japonica. The sequence continues at coordinate 248,364 of NW_026728839.1, forward strand.
GATTGTAGCAGAGAAGACAGTTCACATACTTATCGTATTATATGGGTTTGAATTAACGTAGTTCACATAACTATCATATTATATGGATTTGAATAAATACAGTTCACATTACCATAGCCTAAAACTCTAAGCATTAATCTATCTATAGACTGTAAAGGCAGACAGATCTGACATGCGTCAGATCTGGTCTGCCATTATACATAAAATTAAACATGACTCCTACGTATTGCAGATAATATTAATATTACTGTTAAATTCTGCATACAGACATTATCAAGCTTCATATATTAGGCATACGTATTAAGCACATTCCCTATGCATACTGCCGAGAACAAGGATATTACTGCCTGTAACTTCATAATAGCTCTGATATGATCTGAATGATCAGTCTTAGTCCCCCCTTGCATTCGTGTGCAGTATCGGCCTTTTCTTATAGTGGTCCGATGTCTCTTTGGGGAGAGACGTGGCTTTAATAAAGGTCACGTCTCCCTCTAACAATTACTTGCCTTAAACAGCCCGATACTCCTAGTAAGCTTTCATTATTATTATTGATTGCTTTGCTAATATTTAATTAACATAGGGAATATAAGTCTTTCCTTAATTGGTATTCTTCAATCTGCCTTTGTGATCTTAATTAATTACTATTGGATATATATATATTAATGTTGTATACATAAATTATTATATCCATTAATTAATTATTGTATAGTTGTGTGAATAAAAATAATATATAAGGGCATATTAATAATATGTTTATTATTTTATGAATTTGAATACTTAAACTAAAGAAGTCATATCTTTAATTGAATGAACAATAAGTAATATATATGTATGTATGTATGTATGTATATGTAAACATTAAATATATTCAGATAGGGCATGAATATCTTTACATTTTACTGGATTAATTATAGTTTGGATTACACTACTGATCGGTATGGGATGGGGATATGACATAAAAGGTGTACATTTTATAGGCATATATCTTCTCAGTCATGGCTTTCCACCGTTTTATAATAGAAATGATCCTATTACAGAAGTTACAAACAAAAGTCAGAATGTCACGTGTTGCAAGGATAACTGACTACTCACTATATATTCTATAACATATGACATATAAGTATAGCAAAGTGTAAATACTCTGCAATGCATGATCAGCAAATAAACACAACACTAAAGTATTCATCACGTCATCTCTACATTGGATATAATCATCCCTGGTCTCTTCTATATTTGCAGGATTGTGCATAAATGTGAACCAGGGGATCCTAATATCTTGTGATGCTTTTTGTGCCAATCTGATACATTTTATCTGACTATTTTAATTTGTTCTTGTCCTGGTCTGAATAGTATGTCTTATGGAAGGAAGGGTTAAAAGTCCAAAACCGTCCTGAGAATACACCACTTACACCTGTTCTATTTAATTTGGAGGTTATCAGATCTGTGAGTGTCTTAGAAAGCCAAATAGTTGAGAAATAAAGTGACTCACTTTGACCTAACAGCCTATATGATGGTATGACAATCGTATAGAATAGTATACCTAGTTTTCTGTGATATTGGTTCCTTTGATATTTGGCAGTGTGTAATTTCCCTTGAGGAAATGTGGTTGGGCTAAATGTCTTTTTCCTATAGAGCTTCAATTTTTCCTAATCCCTGTGACCTTGACAAGTAGTTTTGCTGAAATTTCTGCAAACTTGTTCTACACTTCTTGTGATGTAAAATCAACAGGCAGTGTGACTGAATTGTTACTGTGCAAGGGATTGAAAATTGCAACTTAACACCAGAGGTGAACGAGATGGAGGCAAGCTGTACTCCTCTCAAACTATGTAGGCTGATGGGAAGATACTTGTGTGTCATTCCAAAATGGTATACAATTGTATGGACAAATTGAAAGAACATTTGTAGAGAACAATAACACAACCAAGCATCCTCCACAATAATTTCCACGTAGATGATGCTATCCAGTTCCAATCCAAAATGATGGTGAATAGAAGCCAATACTGTGCTCAATGAGATAGACCTCACTGCTTGAGTTTTATTGAGGAGTACATTGATTTAAGTACTTTCTTTAGGCTAATCTAAGGACAACAGATTGATCCCCCATTCCTTCATTCTAAAATTTTAATGATTCTATCAGTTGACAATAAGAACGCAAGAAGCTAGGCACTAGAGTCTATCACCCTCCATGATTAAATGAATCCCTCCTCACACTCTAGAAACCTTTGGAAATGCACTTTTCTTTTGGTTTACAATCCACTTAGAGAGCACAGTAAAGTGTTCCTCGTCCTACTGAAATCCTCTTTCTCTTTGAAGATAGTGTTCTAAGAACACCTCATTTTTGTGTCAGGAAGAGATGGGAAGCGATTTGTAAATATAAATCCATGTGAGTTTCCTCACTATATATTTGATACTCACATAAAATGTTACAACTTACAATGCATTTCGAAAAACTAAAGGTTCTCCATTCTCTGTTGCCAATTAAAATCTGTGTCATCAACATATCTTTTCCACCATTTTAGCTCCAATCAAAACAAGTTAAAGACCTAGAAACACTCTACTGGCAACAAGATAGCAACCACTTTTAGCCTGCTCTATGAAATTGCCATGGTACCTATAGAAAGCTGATTAAGATGGAGCTCAACTACTAAGTAATTTCCTCATGTGTTACTGCCCTTACTACCTCAATAGCTAAACAGTGAAATCTTTTTGTATGAGGTCACTTCAAAGTTCACCAACAACAAAACTATCTCCCTCATCCAACTGTGTTTTTTCTATGGAGCCAACAAGATGCGTTTTTCATGGGCGATCAAAGTCTCACCAGCAAAAGGTGTGATTTTCATTGCCCAAAATGCAGTGAGATTATAAGTTGGGATACAAAAAACTAATAGTTTTGGGACATTATGGGGTTCCATCTATATGAATCTTTAGTGATACATGTATCCTTGTACTGACAGCTGTATAATATGCAACCTTTTTTAGAGGACAGCCACCAATACTTGAAGATGCTCCAGCATCTCTAATGGTACTTGAAAAGTAGATAGCCATTTATAATTTCAAAATGAGTTGTTTGATATGACTTTCATTATAGGTATTTGAACAATAAGTAGTCAATGCAACAAGTCATATCAAGAAAATATGTAAGTTCCACGGCATTTTGGGAATGGATGCAGAAAAACAGCAAGGGATGTGTTTCATGGATGGCAATCTGGAGGCCATTTTTGGGGAACGGTGGGACAGCAATATATAGATAGATAGAGTCAAATTTTTGTAAGTTCAACTAATATTGAGAAACATGACATCAAAATCAAGACAGTGACTGCATTAAAACAGCAATAAATATATTGTGACAGCAATATAACAGCAATAAACTTAATCATGACAGCAGCAAATGTATAAATACAATAAATTTATCATGATTCAAATTCATAGCTAATGACATAAGTTATATAACAGTTAACAATATTTTTTAAATGTCATACAGGAATTCTAAAACAGTACTTTTTTAATGTCATAAAGTAATTTTCAAACAGTATTTTTTCAATGACATGAAGGATTTGTATGTCAAAAAGTTGCCTTGCCACCAGGATCATCTGATCATCCCCAGAACAATCAAGGGATGTCTTAGACATCCTTGGACACCTTGGAGATAGTCAAACATCCCCATGGCATTCCCTATTCCTGCAAGGCATTTCCAGAAAAGATTGGAATATTGAAGATTCTTTAAGATGGCCAAGGGATCTCCCCTATTGTCCTACCATACCCAAAATGCCTTTGGGAACAAGGACAAGGGTTTTAGGGCCAATGATACATCCCCATGTAACACAAGAAAATATCAAATCAAGTAATGACCCATAGATTCACCAAAGAGGGATGATATAATTGCAAATGCCCAAATTTATTTTTCTTTATATTTAAGCATCTCACAAATGCCTTCAAAAATGACCTTCTAAGAATATTTTAGCTTGACCACATAATATTATTGCCATCATAGTGTTGTGACTCGCTAAGGACTTGTCCATATTGTAATGTACAAGGAAAAATTAACTTGAATTCCCAAAATAAGATTCAATTAATTCAAATCGTATCTCTTTCTAATCACCAAGTTCCCGATGTGGGCAAGGTGAGACAACACGGAGACTAGAATGAAGACAATGAAAATAACCAACAAGATATTGGCGGCTTGCTGACCAAAGTTACAATAATATCAAACCATAGAATAAATCAATGACAAAATAGATGATAGTGATATGAAAATTCAAAATTCTGATCATTTTAAACTAGCAGATAATAAGCAGAAATGCATTAAAACCAATATGGCAAACTATATCATTAGATTCCAATTCACATCAATGGTGCATAATAATATAAAAACAAAAGGATCCAACAGGTAAACCGACCAAAATCTAATTACAATGAAAACATGGATCCAATGGCAAACCATCCAAGATGTTTATAAATTAAAATCAACTATTCACTGTAAACCATCCAGTTATTACAATATTGGATTTGTAAAAATAAATGGAGCTTCACATGATTAATCTGCAAAATCCAAATAACTCAAAACATTGCTCTGAAAACTAGAAATGAATTGATACCTCTACATGTTGAGATGAAACCCAAAAAGACTAAAGATAAAGTCCAAAAACATTGAAACCATGACCTCAAATGAAACAAGAAATTAATTGGCCCGTACCCAAACTATAAGACACTACGGAGAAAACACAGTTCAAATGTCTAATATCTTGATTGTTTCTATTTGCTGCATCCTCTGTATGAACCCCTTTATGACCAGGTAGAGCCCTAAAATACCTTCGAAATTTGCTGCAATCAAACTTGAGTTGTACCATCAAGTTTGGTGGATAGTATCGCATGGAAAAATCATAAATCTGTCGTGTACATCTAAACAAGAAAGATGTAACTAGATTGTAGAAACAAATGGCGCAGCCTGTTATGACAAAGTACGGGCAGTTTAAAGAAGCACGGCCAGCTTCGGAGGGGTATGATAAGTCTTTGGAATTAGATAAATGTAATCTTCCTTTCAATGGTACAGCCTACCAATGATATTAGTCTCACCAAAGTACAGATAGATAGTCAACAACATGATTTTATCATCATTCAACAACAAAATCATTGAAAAACTGCACACCAAAATCTGGAACTGAAAACAACTAGAAATCTTTATCAGCTAGAGCACCCTAGTAATCCGTGCGTAGAATTGCCAAAAAACGTTAGAAGGGTTTTCATTCTCAAAAACCATCATACCAAAAGGGATTTCATCCTCAAGTGAAAAAAGAACTCATGTTCATTCTTGGAAATCGAAATTGATAGAATGAGCAAGAAGTCCTTTTTCAAAAACGATCATCCCTTTTATAACTTTTTCGACGTAAAATAATATAACATTATATTTTTATTATATTCTTTCCTCAAAATTATAAAATATTAAAATGTCCCTTTAACTTTCACATTTAGAACCCTTGGTCTGGTGACATTTATAATTCATTATAATGTCCTTAAATAATTAAAAATGTCATCTTTAGATTTATAACATGAAGTTACTTTTCAACAACTTGATTTAATTATTTAATTATTTCCTTTTCTCCACCACCCCATTAGCCTACAATGAAATTTTAGAAAGATAAGCAAAAGGTCTTCATTTAACTTACACTAAAGAAGGAAACATGGCAATATTCTCTCCCAAAAATTGCTTGTCTGCGAGCAATTGCAAATTGGGATGCCCCAAAATCTACTCTCCTTCCCATGACATCCTCAACTAATCCTTCCAATGAACCAAATATTCTTTTATACTTTTACTTCTCAATTTTCACTCCTTAGTGTCAACAATTTCTTCAAGAACCAAAATCAAATTCCCTCCATCATCCAAGGGTGGTAGCTCAATTTATGGAATAATTATAAATTATACAATCCTCTAGCAATTCTAACTCATAAGCAACTTCCCAAATCCTTTGCTTGATTCTATATATAAACGAGGCATAAGATTCTCCACTCCTCTTACAAGAGAACTAGTTGTACGGTTGTAGTTTCAAGAAGACCATGTCACCTACATTATAAAGGCACTCAATATGATTGCTAATCTGCATACATTTTCTACTAATTTTGAGCATGATAGAGGCTGTCCCTAAGAGTTATAAAGATATCTTGTCTTTGTCAACCAAATATTCGGCTCTTGAAACCCTTTTATCTGAAATAACAACATCAACAAAAGTTTGAGTCTCATTGTCATGCAAAGCCATAAATGGTATCATCTTAATAGACACTTGATAGGTGGTGCTATAACAATGCTCTCCCAAGTAGAGCTATTTGATCCATTCTTATTGATGACCAGCTACTTAGTTCATCAAGTAGCCTTTCCCCCATTTTTGTACAATCTCAATCTACCCATTTGTTTAGGGGTGGTAGCAAGCGTTGAGGTGAAGACAAAGTTGCGTGGAAACGGATACACATACAAATACGGATACGGATACGACCTTTTTTTAAGAACCACAATATGGATACGATTGGATACGATATTCATATAAAACACATACACATATATTTAACATAATTTTCTAAGTTATTAAAAGAGATTTTCATTACTTCAAAAGTAATATAGACACATAATTGCTACATAAATAATTATAAGTTGATTTAACAATTCAAAATATACAAAAAATGTAGAGTTGCATTGGAAGATAACCCAAAAATGGGTTGCTGAAACAGAAAAACATTTCATTTGTCATTCTCATTTTTTTTTTTGAAAATGCATGAATGAATTTTTTTTAATTAAATTTAGGAAGATTTATGTCAAATTTAAAAAAAAAATCAAATCCCATGGAATCTGACCTGGTTGGAAAATCAAGGTTTTTTGAGCACTTGTGAGCATAGTTTCAGATACGTATCCGGGACATATCGGATACATATCCGTTTTGGATATGGGGATATGCGCGCCTAGGGAGGGACAAAGGAGTTTCTGGCTACTCTGGGTGAAGCTCAATTTTTGCCAAATGAAAAAGATCGTACCACAACAAAATTAGGAACCAATTTTTTCCATCACTCACAATATTTTTAGGCAAACCATGGAGCCAAAACACTTCTTTGGAAAACAAATTAGCAAACTGCTATGCTTTGCAATCTAAAGAAATGGCAAAAACATGAGCATACTTAGCAAGCGTTGAGGTGAAGCTCAATTTTTGCCTAATAAAAAAGATCCTGCCACAACAAAATTAGGAACCAATTCTCCCCATCACTCACAATATTTTTAGGCAAACCATGGAGCCAAAACACTTCTTGAAAAACAAATTAGCAAACTGCTATGCTTTGTAATCTACAGAAATGGCAAAAACGTGAGCATACTTAGAAAATCAACTACAATGTGAATACAGTCCTTGCCTTGTGTTTTTGAAAGTCCGATAATAAAATCCATGGAAATAGTCTCCCATTTATGATGTGAAACTAGTAAAGGGCTACAACAAACCTGCTAGAAAAATATATTCTGTCAACAACAAGACACTCCCTTAAAGGCGTCATCCTTAAGGCCTTTCAATGAAAATATTTCTTCTATTTGTTTATATATTTTGAAGTAATGACCAACTAAGGATGTATCAGGGGCTTCTCTTAAAATCTTATCCTTCATCACATATTCAAGCACCAAAATGATTATGTTCTTGTAATGAATAAGATCATTAACTACCTCATACTTGTCATCTTGCAATCTACCTTCCAATATGTCGATAGCAAAGGCATTTTTGGAATATTTTACTAAAATGTGAAACTTCCACTCAACTCCAATGTCAATTATAGAACATAAAATGGGCTTTCTTGACAAAGAATCTGCAACAGTATTCCTTTTACCTTTAACATACTCTATGTCAATGGCATATGCTTGAAGTTTCTTACCCTTTCTATTGTATTTCATTGAGGTCCTTTTAAATCAATAAGTATTTTAAACTATTGTGGTCTGTTTTGACCAAACTTCCCTCCCACCAAGTATTTTCAAACTATAATGGTCTGTTATAATTAGGATACAAGAAAGTTTAGCAAGGGTACCTCCTTAAGCATTTTTTTTCCTCTTGATCCTCTTGCATTTACTCTTCTGCTTCACTTTCCTACTCCAATTCTTCAACTCCTAATTTTTCATCTGAAACTACTTAAATGTAGTGTATTTGACCCTTTCTAAGACATCTGTGGCTTGGTACCCAAGGCTCTTTGCATTTGAACCAAAATTTGTTCCTCCTCAATTCATTTTTTCTCTCCTTCCTTTCTTGAAGGAAATAACTTATGTTGATTAACCCTTTCTTGAAAGACTTCTTTGAAGAAAAATCTGTTGGCATGATTGTGTAATACGCTGCCCTGTGCTTCAGTTTCCTTTTCTAACTTGCTGTTGGTAATATGTCGACAGTTGGTAGTCTCTCAATGAAGGTATGGTTTTTTTGTGTGTGTTTGCTGTAGTTATGTTGGTCCTGGTGCGTTTTATTTCTTGGAGTTTAACCATGAAAGATTACCAGCAAACATGAAACAATACACATAACATACATCACACAACATATTGCTTCAAAACAAAAAATAATTTCACTGTAATCAATACTAAACTTTCCAGTTTTGCGTGACAAGTATTCATGCTTATTACAACCTTCAGTGGCATGTAAATACACTTCAAAAAGAGCAGAAAATGAATTCTAAAACCTGGAACGTTCTTGTGGCTGGTAATGACAGCGTTGCAGCAGACAACTCCAGCTAACGGAGCCACGTACACCACCACCAATTAGCACGCCAAACATCAGCCTAAACGTCTCTTCAGTGACTTTCTGAAAACTAAACTCAGCTTCTGATTTTTAGACACCAGTACCAATAGCATAGTCAAACTCCATAACGTGGTTCTTCTCCAATCTCTGTGACCAGATTATAACCAGCTTCAGGTGAATTTCAGGTGATCAGTGGCTTAATACTCTAAGGCGATATAGCAGAATATGTTGCACAGTTCTCCTCCAATTTGTCCTACTGGTTAAGCTGTGATACCAAATGTGAATACCAACCAGTTTTCTAATTCGATCAGCTGAAAAGTCTCCCTGTGAATGCCCTCGATACTTTCCAGTATGACTACCATTTCTTAGAGAAAATCACCCAGTCAAGTCTCCTGTAGCTGCCCACCCAATTCAAATAAATTCCAGATTGATACTGCTATAAAGCCAAACCCAGTGGTTAAAAACTTACTGCGATTTTGTTCTGCAATCACTCCCAGCAATTGCTCATCCCAGAGTTTCCAAATTGATACCCACAGTTTCCTGAGAACTCCACAAATCACACAGCTGAAGCTGACTATTTTACCTTTCCTCCAAAGAAATTCCTAGGCTGTTTCTTTCAACAGTGTAGGAATTGTTGGCTGTGAGGGGTTGCGTCCTCAATGCCCAAATCTCCAGAATTATCTTCCAAAAATCACCATTACCAAAACTCTATTCCCAAAGATGTCTAAAACTCGTTTAATGCTTTCTTTTTTTACCTCATTTGGGCTCAAATCCCAATGCACCAGGAATGTGGGATATTAGAAAGTTATAATAAACAATATTAAACCTTATGTCTCCTTTTTGAAAGGGGACTTCTAATTTTTTCCCTTTAAACTATAGACCCCACATTTAATAAAACATTAAAGATAAATATTTAAATTTAACTTAGTACTTTTCCATCAAATGCCCAAATAAATTAATAGCTCCATAAAATGGTGAACCTGCTGATGAAAGATGAGCCCCAAGATATTGGCATAATAAAATACATCAAATTTTTCACTACCACTGCACCCTCGTTGACTTACTATAAATAGTAAGTACCTAGAAATCCCATCAAAACACCTTCGATTGGCCTGAAAATGAAAATGCCTAGGCCAAATCCATCTCCAATCCCTGCAAAGTCCTGGTTAGCCCTCGGAACCATGGCAGAACGAGCTAACGACAAATCACCTCATGACTCCTAAAAAGGGGACATTACAATCTGCCCTCCTTGAAATTGCTTGTCCTCAAGCATTCTCAACTCAGGATGCTGTAAAACATGCTCGCCCTCAAGCATTCTCAACTCAGGATGCTGTAAAACATGCTCGCCCTCAAGCATTATCAACTTAGGATGTTGCAAAACATGCTCGCCCTCCCAAGTAGCATCCTCTACTGGCAACTTCTTCCATTTCACCAAATACTCACTGATGACCCGTCTCCGTAAAGTGTACTCCCTAGTAACAAGAATGGCCTCAGGAAACCAATATAAGTTTCCCCTCATCATCCAGAGGAGGTAACTCTGCAGAAGGTACCACGTTATGTCCCAACGCCTTTTTGAGGCGAGATACATGAAATACATTATGCACCTAACTATCTGTCGGCAACTCAAGCTCATAAGCCACCTCTCCAAATCTCTTGATAACTTTGAAAGGCCCATAATAGAATGGCTTTAGTTTCTCTGCACCACCCCTTTTGAGAGTGGATTGTCGATAAGGCTACAGCATAAGGTAGACCATGTCACCGACCTCAAAAGATCACTCCACTTTGTCCTGGTCTGCATGCTGCTTTTGTTGATTCTGAGCTTTTTGCATATTCTCCTTCAAGGACTTCATTATATCATGACTCTCCTATAAGACATCCTTAGCCTTAGGTACCCGACTATCACCAAACAACAAATCCAAAAAGCTCGAAGCCTCGTAGCCATAGAGGGCCATAAAAGGTGACATATAAGTGGTGTTATAACAGTACTCACCTAAATGCGACCACTTCACCCATGCCTTCTGCTGCCTTGCAATATAATTATGGAGGTATCCTTCCACCCACTTATTCACAATCTCGAACTGCCCATTTGTTTGCAGGTGGTAACTAGTGCTTAGTGTAAGCTCTATCCCACACAACCTAAAGAACTCCTGCCAAAAATTACTCATGAAACTGCTGTCCCTATCACCGACAATGCTCTGTGGCAACCCATGCAACCTGAATACCTCTCTAAAAAACAACTCTGTTGTCTGACCCATTGTATAGGTGGATGAAATAGTAAAGAAATGATCAAACTTTGTCAACTGATTCACCACAACATAAATGCAATCCCTGCCTTGGACCTTAGGTAGTCCCGTAATGAAATCCATCGACACACTGTCCCACTTCCTCTCGGGAATGGGTAGGGGCTGCAACAATCGACCTGGGAAAGAATGCCCATGTTTATTTTGCTGACATACAGGACAATCCCTCACGTATTGTAACACCTCAATCTTGAGCCCTTTCCACGTAAAGTGCTCTCTCACCTACCTGTATGTTTTGAAATAGCCCAGGTGTCCTGCTAACAGTGATTCATGGAAAGCTCTCGAGATCTTCAACTTCATAACAAATCCAGCACTAAGAAAATCCTCTCCTTGTAAATGATCAAGTCATTTACCACTATGTACCTGTCATCCTGAATAGTGCCATCTATAATCCCAGTGGCCCACTTGTCCTTTGCATACTCAGCCGAAATCATCTCCATCCAATCCTCTACTATATTACCCAACGCACACAAGTAAGGTCTCTTGGATAAAGCGTTAGCAACAATGTTTTTCTTGCCTTTGACGAAAACTATGTCAAAGTCAACCGCATGTAGTTTGTTGACCCACTTCTGCTACCTATCATTCAAATCCTTTTGTCCAAGGAAATGCTTCAAACTGTTATGATCCGTCTTGACTGTGAACCTGCTACCCACCAAGTACTGTTTGAATTTAGCCAAGGCATGCATTATTGCCAACATTTCCTTGTCATAGATGTTGTAACTCCTCTCAAGCCCCCTCAATTTCCTGCTCTCAAAAGCAATGGGGTGTCTATCCTGCATCAATACCGCACCAAGGCCTTCACTGAGGCATCACAATGCAACTCAAAAGACCTACTGAAATCAGGAATGGCCAACACTGGGCATATGCTCATCAACTCCTTAAACCTGTCAAAACACTATTGAGGTCTGTTTGACCACTCAAATGCATCCTTTCGAGTCAAATCTGTAAGGGGTGCAGTAGTCTGAGAAAAACCCCTCACAAAGTGGCGGTAGAATCCACACAAACCAACGAATCCCTTCAACTGAGAAATATTCTTCAGTGGCGGCCAATCCATAATAGCCCCGATCTTCTTCGAATCCACAGAACACCCTCAACACTGATGATGTGCCCCAAATACAACAACTCGGTCATCCCAAAAGCACATTTAGACATCTTTGCATATAGGGATTCACGCTCTAGTATGCTCAACACAATACCTATGTGTTTCAAATGCTCCTCCCAATTCTTATTATAAATCAATATGTCATCAAAAAATATCAGCACGAATCTCCTTAACTGATCTCTGAACGTCCTGTTCATACAGGACTGGAAGGTAGCTGGTGCATTAGTCAAGCCAAATGGCATGACTAAGAACTTGGCGTGTCCATAATGACACCTAAAAGTTGTCTTCTCCACATCATCCTCTTTGACCCGAATCTGATGGTAGCCGCAACTCAAGTCTATCTTGGAGAAGTAACAAGATCCATGCAACTCATCTATGAGCTCATTGATATGGGGAATCGAATATCTGTTTTTTATTGTTTTCTTGTTCAACTCCATGTAATCAATACACATCCTGAAACTTCTATCCTTTTTAATCAACACAACTGAAGAAGCAAACGAACTCTTACTAGGCCTGATGTGCCCCATCTGGAGAAGCTCTCTGATAGCCTTCTCGATCTCATCCTTATACCTTTACGAATGCCTGTAGGGTGTAGTAATAACAGGGTTAGCCCCCTCCTCTAATTCTATAACATGCTCAGTGCCCCTGTCATGAGGTCTACCTAGCGGAATATCACTAAACAATTTGGAGTGTTTGGTCAACAATGTCTGAACTTGTGGAGGATACTCCTACTTCTGTTGATCTATCATCTCTAGCATCACTAAAATCTCAACAGCCCACTACACCTGGTCATGATGAATCAACCGCTCCATCTGTCTAAGTGATACCACTCTAAGTCCACCATCTGATAAACGACGTAGTACCACTTGCTTGCCCTGATGCTCAAATCCCATTTCCACCTTCTCTAGATTAAATGTAAACTCTACAAGAGAAGTCATCCAAGTCATGCCTAGTATGACATCATAATCTCCCATGTCAACTACATAGAAATCATCAACCAATTCATAATCACCAATCCTCATATGCAAATTAGTAATTTTATGCGTACATAGGATTTTGTGTCCACTAGCCACCATAACTTTGAATCCCTCATGCTCCTCTATTTGTAATCCATGTTTTGCCACTACCTAAGCATCAATGAAATTATGAGTAGCGCCAGTGTCAATAAATGATATCACTCGTTGTTCCTGTATCACACCACGCACCTTAAAGGTAATTGATTTTTGAGTATCTAACAATCGTGCTAACACCTTGTCATCACTATTGTCCCCTCCAGCTGCTAATTTACCATCGTTGTCCCCAGAAGTAGATGAATTTTCTGAACTCTCAAAGGTTTTCTCCTCAATTGAAAAGTACTCAATCTGCTTGGCCTTAGCCTTAAGATGACATTTATGAGAAGAGTCCCATGGCTCCCTACAAGGAAAACATGGTTTCTCCCTCCTAAGTTCATTCAGCTGGTCACCATCCAATTTCTTAGTACCCTCACGTGGTTAATGCGATTCCTTTTGGAATGTTTTCTTATCTTTGTCCTTCCTGAAATAAGAGTCCTTAGAATGAAATTTATTCTTGTAGGATGATGGTGCCAAGTCCTTAGCCTTTTTAATGGGCTCCTATAATGTCAACGGATCATGTCCCTTGACCCAACCACGTAATGGATCTAAAAGACCATCCATGAATAGTACAACAAGCCTCCTCTTTGAGATATCAATCACTAACACAACAATCCTCTAGAATTCTGCAATATATGCATCTACTAACCCCCACTGTCTAAGTTGTGCTAGCTCCTTGAAATGCAACTAAGGATCCTTGGTGTCAAACCTCTCAATCAATCATTCTATGAACTCAACATAGGAAGTAATTTGTCCATGTCCCATAGTCACCATACCGTGGTGCCACCACTCATGGGCAACTCCATCAAGGTGTATAGCAGCATATTTAATAGCTTCTTCTTCAGGCATTGGATTCAGTTGTAGGTAAGTATCCACTTCTGGACCCAAACTCGTGTTGTAGTTTTCCCAGAAGCATCAAAATAAGGTAGAGACAACTTCCCTACTTTCTTCCTTAACTCATAGTTTTGATTCCTGTCTCCTGCACGAGTCATGTGTCTCATCCTCACATCAATGTAGTCCCGTAGAGTTATAGCTGCCTGAAAATCCTATCCTCCACTCTCCCAATCTCTCTAAAACTGATCCTGTAAATCCACGATCTGTGGCTCAACAGCTGGCTGAACTGGAACTCTAGGTGGAAAAATGGGTATAAGAGGTCTAGAACTCACTGTCCTAGTGGGTTGTGCTGCATGGCCAAAATTATCTGCCATTTGTCCTCGTCTATTTCCGTTGTGCCCACTATTATTACCTCCATTCTATCCATTATTACCCCCTTGTTGGTTATTATTACCCCCTTGTTGATTGTTTCCAGCATTACCACCACCTAAGTTATTCACATTAAGTCCCATCTGACGAGCTATCATCTGTGTCAACAAGTCCAACCATTGATTCCGTTGTTGTGCCCTTTGTTCTGCTAACTGCTGCCCTTGTACCAGCATGTCTATAACTATAAAAACCTCTCCTCACCCAGGTCTCTTCTCTCACCCATGTTTCTAACTGGTAAAGGATCACCTATTTCTTCAAATATGGGTGGATCTTCTGGCCCTGCTCCTGTTTGATTGTTGAGGTTATTGTTGGATCTGTTTCTCCTCGAATAATATTGAAGATGCATGAGCATTTAGGCCCTCAGGTTGGCAGAATCTTCTGCTCTGATACCACTGTAATAGGCTGCCTTGTGCTTCAGTTTCCTTTTCTAACTTGTTGTTGGTATTATGTCGAACAGTTGGCAGTCTATCAATGAAGGTATGTTTTTTTTCTGTGTTTGCTGTAGTTATGTTGGTCCTGGTGCGTTTTATTTCTTGGAGTTTAACCATGAAAGATTATCAGCAAACATGAAACAATACACATAGCATACATCACACTACATATTGCTTCAAAACTGAAATAATTTCGTTGTCATCAATACTAAACTTTCCAATTTTGTGTGACAAGTATTCATGCTTATTACAACCGTCAGTAGCACGTAAATACACTTCAAAAAGAGCAGAAAATGAATTCTAAAACCTGGAACATTCTTGTGGCTGGTAATGATAGCTTTGCAGCAGACAACTCCAGCTAACCAAGCCACATGCACCACCACCAATCAGCAAGCCAAACATCAGCCTAAACATCTCTTCAGCGGCTTTCTGAAAACTACACTCAGCTTCTGCTTTTTAGACGCCAGCACCAATAACATGGTTCTTCTCCAATCTCTGTGACCAGATTATAAACAGCTTCAGGCGAATTTCAGGTGGCCAGTGGCTTAATACTCTAAGGCGATACAGCCGAATACGTTGCACAGTTCTCCTCCAATTTGTCCTACTGGTAAAGCTGCGATACCAAATGTAAATACCAATCAGTTTGCTAATTCGATCTGCTGAAAAGTCTCCCTGTGAATGTCCTCGATACTTTCCAGTATGACTACCATTTCTTCGAGAAAATCGCCCAGTCAAGTCCCCTGAAATATCCCCTGTAATGGTATGACTGAAAATACAAGGAATATTTACAAACAACTGACTATCCAACCTGCTGTTACAAAGTTTATGTCTTGCTGATATGTTGTCTCAGAGTTTTCAGTTTAGTTTGGAGATTGAATAATCACATATTTCTCATAATGAACAACTACTAAGGGTTGCAATGAAGGTATGATAACCCTATATGCATACACAATAGACTTATAATGATCTATATTGAATTAAACTCAGAAATGTGCACTTTCAGCCAACTGACATTTTGTCAAACAATTACCATGCAACCTCAGAAAGAACATTTATGAAGACGCAATTTATTGTTTCCTTTCTTTCACAAAAGATGTACCAACAAGTCCTTACAATAATGATAGAATGAACTAAACCCAACCTATTAATTAACTCATAGTTTTCTGAGTACAATGACAGCCATAATCACATACATTAATATCATCAAACATTCATTTGAATCAACTCCAAAATGAACCTGGTTGTGGCACCGTGATGCAAGGATGAAGAAGCAATCAATATCCAGTTTGTTGAGCCAAATTCAACATCAAAAATGAAGTGTCTTCAGAATTGCGCCTGCTGTTCATGATGATCAGATTTAGGATGAATGATCAGCTATTAGTCCACAATCTCCTTCCCAAATGTTCGCACTTCCTCTACAGATATAGCGCTGTCCTTATTGATGAAATTCAATGCCAATTGAATGAATTATGAGCAGAATCTAAGGGAAGATGCTAACTGGTACGATCTGGTTTCAGACTGATAAGATACTAATCCCTCCTTGAATACACTCCAAATTGTCACAAAAAGAATCCCCTAGCCCTTCCAATGTGATCGCTGGCCTTAGTAGGAAGATTCAATGCCTCTATGATCCAAATTGAGGGTTTTGGAAGTAGAAGTGCGAATTTGTTTCAGACCTGGTATTTCCATCAGCAAACTAACAAATTCAATTCTAGATGCTCCCCAATATAGTCACCTCCCTTCTCCGATCAAAATCGATATACTATGGGATTCAATCTGACAAATCTGAAAATATCATAATCCCCATCCACCATGGAAATGCAGCAACTCAATATGCTCAATATGGAAGACTGAGTATCTTCCGCTCTCAGCTGCAACCCCTCAGAAGGTCTTCCACTCACTCGGTTATGCAATCTATGGGAGCTTTTGTTCCCAAAGACCAAAGTCTGCAGACACCTCCAATCAAAATCCAAGCTGCCTTGAAGCTCAACTTGATCTCCTTAAATACTTTTTCACCCCAACATCCAGAAGCTTCTAGAAATAATAATATTATTTCACTTAAGTGACTTTATGATATTATTTTTAAATTAAGTCACTTTATTAAATTAATTAAATATAAAGTCATCTTTTAATTTTTAATTTATTTGAAAAACTTTATAAATAATTAACTTAATATTATTAATGAAAATAATTAATTAAGCTATCCATGAAAAATAATAATAATTTGGACAACTTAACTAATTGAATTAATTAATTATTTCTTCTCCAAAAATGGGGACATTACATCCCCTGTAGCTGCCCACTCGATTCAAATAAATTCCAGATTGCTACCGCTATAAAGCCAAACCCAGTGGTAAAATACTTACTGCGATTTTGTTCTGCAATCACTCCCAACAGTTGCTCATCCCAAAGTTTCCAAATCGATACCCACAGTTTCCTGAGAACTCCACAAATCACACAGCTGAAGCTGACTATTTTACCTTTCCTCCAAAGAAATTCCTAGGCTGTTTCTTTCAACAGTGTAGGAATTGTTGGCTGCAAGGGGTTGCGTCCTCAATGCCCAAATCTCCAGAATTATCTTCCAAAAATCACCATTACCAAAACTCTATTCCCAAAGATGTCTAAAACTGCATTTAATGCTTCCTTTTATTACCTCATTTGGGCTCAAATCCCAATGCACCAGGAATGTGGGATATTAGAAAGTTATAATAAATTATAAAACAATATTAAACCTTATGTCTCCTTTCTGAAAGGGGACTTTTAATTTTTCCCCTTTAAACTGTAGACCCCACCTTTACTAAGACATTAAAGTTAAATATTTAAATTTACCTTAAGTACTTTTTCATCAAATGCCCAAATAAATTAATAGCTCCATAAAATGGCGAACCTGCTGATGAAAGATGAGCCCCAAGATATTGGCATAATTAAATGCATCAAAATTTTCACTACCACTGCACCCCCACTGACTTACTATAAATAGTAAGTATCTAGAAATCCCATCAAAACACCTCCAATTGGCCTGAACCTGAAAATGCCTACGCCAAATCCATCTCCGATCCCTACAAAGTCCTGGTTAGCCCTCGGGACCATGGTAGAATGGGCTAACAACAAATCGCCTCATTATTGCTAAATAGGGGACATTACAGGTTGTCATTGATGTCACCTTGTATGTCCCCCTACATGTACAGTTTAATAAAAAACAGAGCAGAAAGAAATCAGAAAGAAATTGATGTCACCTTGTTTCTGCTGTTGCACCTTTCAATTCTTACATTTTCAGTTTAAAGTTGAGCAAACACTAAAGTTATTAAAAGGTCTCCCCCCCCCCCCCTCTCAGTAGTACTTCTGTGTTCTACAAAATCTTCATCTAGAATTTGCTCTTTGGAAGTGAAGACTCAAAAGCCAAGAACCTTTTGATAGCCTCGTATAGAAATAGAGGTTCAAAAGCATTGACTAAACATTTGAGGGGTTCAAATAGACCTTCAGCGAACAACATAATCAACCTTCTTTTAATGATATCAGGTACCATTATGGAAATTTTTTGAAAATCAATAAAAAGTTCTCCACACTTCTGTATTGTTTGAGCTGTACTAACTCTTGAAAATAAACTTTGATTTCTATCAAACCTTTGAATTAGCCTTCCATTGAATTCATCATATGAATTGATGAGGTTGTGTCATTGGGTAACTCAGCATACCATTAGCTACACCTTCAAGATAAAGAGTAGCAAAATTAATGGCTTCATACTCTAGCATTGGACAAAGAGACAAGTACATGTCTAGCTTCTATATCCATGATTGAGATGCACACTTGCTAGAGCCATCAAAGGTAGAAAATGGTTAACTTTCCCAAGACATGTTGAAGGTGTCTTTGGTTTTCTTGAGGCCTTCATTTAGGTCTTAGACCATTTCTTGTTCTCTTTAAATTTATGAAAGTTGTGAGGGTCAATGTCAGCTTGTATTTCTACTAGTAGGGCTCTAAATTCAGCATAGCCTGCAGTAATATCGTTCACCACAGGTACTTTAACCTCTACATTTGGAACTTCTTCCTCCCTACAAAGGAAAGTAGGCTAAAAGAGCCTTTTAGCATAACCAATAACAGTTCAAGTGTTGATGTTATCAATATTGTTGATCCATAAAGTGCTCCCTTCACCATTCTAATTTCTTGGCATGGTCATATTATTCTGTATTGTATATATCAACTGTGCCAACATATGTATGACGCACTCTTGCCCCTAAACAAGTTTTTTTGTACTATGCCCCACCTAGGTCATCTTCTACCATAGTTCCTTTTTTCAATTTTTTTCTGCTCTATATTCTTATGTTCTTCACTCGATTGTTTTATTACTTTCTTTTTCTCTCTCTGATAATAGCAGATTATCTGTCACTGTCATGAATGTGGAATAGGCTACATGAAAAGGATTAGCTTCTGAAAATAGTTTGGCAAGACCACCAACTCTAATACCCTTAAAATGTCCCGAGCAAGATGATTAGCTCAAATCCACCAAAAAATTTTACAATCAACTCATTTCCTAGCTCTTTTTTATCGCCATGTTCTTGGTGTAGGCAAGGTGAGAGCATACGAAGACTAGAATGAAGACAATGAATATAATTGAAAAGATATTGGAAGCTTATTGACCAAATTTATAATAACATCAAACCATACAATCGATCAATACCAAAATGGCAGATAATGATATGTGAATTCCGATCATACCAAAATAACAAATAACAATTGGAAATGTTCAATGCTAAAATGGCAATCTATATCACTCAATTCTGATTCACGCCAATGGAGAATAATGAAATAAGAAAAAAAAGATCCAATGGATAAACCGACCAAGCCTTTAAGATGAAAACATGGATCTAGCAGTGAACCATCCCAGATCTTTATCAATAGAAATCAATTGCTGGTAACAAACCATCCAACTATACAGTATTGGATTTTTAAAAAATAACCAAAGCTTCAAACAATTAATCTGCAAAATCCAAATAATTGAAAACATTGCTCTGAAAACTAAAAATAAATTGATGATGGAGAACATTTCAATACACAAGTGTGCGCCTTTAAAAAATAACCAAAGCTTCAAACAATTAATCTGCAAAATCCAAATAATTGAAAACATTACTCTGAAAACTAAAAATAAATTGATGATGGAGAACATTTCAATACACAAGTGCGCGCGCGCGCACACACACACTAAATAAATCTCCAACATAAGGAATAAGCAAAAGACCTAAGAGGAAGAATAGTCTAGGAGGAAGCCCAAAACCAATCATCTTCGGTGTTTGGTTTCATAGCCTATTCTTGGATTCCAAAATGACAAAAGAACTGAGTTGACTCCAAGTGCAAGATACAGATGATCACAAGGTACAACAACAGTCATAAGACTTACAGGTTGGTTGATATTGACACCAACAAGTTGACCTTCAGCAAAGATATTGTTCTTGATGAAGTTGGGCTTTCCAAACTTCTCAAAAGTTGAAAATTTTCAAAGAACAACCTATTGTAGCTAAAGATTCAAGTGTTCAGCTTCAAGAAGCTCCACCTCAAGGATTCTAAGCATATGGAGTATCCTAGGTCGTTAATAGTTTCAAAGGATAATGATGACAGCCTGTATCAACATTCAAATGACACAAGTACATGTAGTGACAATGTTAATTTGGATGAAGTCGATCCTAAGAAGAGACCAAAGTGGCAGCACAACAACATTGGATATGTTCAACTTATTAAAATGATCAAGAGATGATCATTGAGAGGCAAGAGCACAAGTAACACAATGAACATTGCTTTAATGGCCAATATTCAGGGAGTTTATAAATCTCAAGTGTTCGAGGAGGCAAAATTTAAAATTGAATATGAAATAGCCAATTTGAATGTAAAAAGGCCATGGCAACCGAACATGAGTGTTATGAGTAATAAGACTTGAGATCTCACAAATATTTCACCAAGGAATAAACACATTGGCTACAAATGGGTGTACAAAGTACAAGGTAAGTGGCACACTAGACATGTAAAAGGCAAGGCTGGTTGTAAAAAGGGGTTCTCATTAAGGGAGGGCATTGACTAAAAGAAAATCTTTGCTCCCACAACAAAGATGAGCACTTCTGATTATTCCTAGCCATGGCACCTCATTTTGTCTTGACTTTCCATCAAATGGATATGACGAGTGCCTTCCTCAATGGAGATTTGGAGGAAGAAGTATTCATGTATCAATCATAAGGTTATAAAGTTATACAGAAGGAGAATCCTATATGCCAATTGAAGAGAGCTCTATATGGCCTCAAACAAGCACTCACGGCACAGTACATCAGAATTGATAGGTACTTAGATAAACAAGAGTTCTAATGGTGTCCTTTGGATTCCAATAAATACATCAAAAGCATAAGTACTGATCCCATTCTACTAGTCATGTATGTAAATGACATCATTATTACAGATAGTGAGGCATGTGCTATTGAACAAAATCAAATCTAATATAAGTACAACTTTTGCTTGGGTGTAAAAGCTTAGAAAACACCTAGCAGCATTTATGTCTCACAAACCAAATATGCTAGGAGTTTGTTCCACAAATTCAGAATGATTGATTGCAAAATCCCATTCACCCCTATGGAGAAAGAGTTGAAGCTTTTGGCCAACACTGACCCCTAGACAGCTAATGAGCCAGCCTACAAGTGACTAGCAAGAAGCTTAATATCAAAGATGTAAATATCTTAATCGGCAATAAATCGGCAAAATTATTGAACATTTGAAAATATATAATTTCTTAAAATATTCTAAAAAATATCAATATATTATATAAGACCTACAAATAAATATCAATATCAATATATTATAACTTTATATAAGACCTTTATATAAACTTATAATATCAATATCAATATATTATAAGTTTATTATTAATAACTTACATCAATATCTTAGTTCTGACTTCTAACACAACTCGTAGCAGACACTTGAACAGGAAACATCAATATATTTGGATCCCGTCACTCGTGGAACCCGTCGGCCGTCGCGACTCTCTCTCGCGTGCTAAACAAACCAGACTTTGGCCGTCGCGACTCCCTCTCACGCGCTAAAAAAACCAGACTTTGCCCTCTGTAAAAATTATAAAGGCTCTTTATAATTTCCGCACCCGCAATTTTTATTGTATTCTGTGCGATTTTTTCGCAATTTTAACCGAAAAAAACATCCGATTTTTTTTAAAAAATCGCGCCCGATTTAAATGGAGATTAAATCGGCTAGGGTTTTGGATCAGGATATATCGCGATTTAGGCGATTTTTAGCCGATATTTACATCTTTGCTTAATATATCTTAGAACCACCAAACCTGATTTGAGCTATTCTATAAGTTTCATTTCTTGATTCATTGTAACACTATAGATAGAACATTGGATGTTGAGAAATGTAAGAGGGATGCTTGACTTTAGCATTCTATATAGTTGAAGCAAAGATCCTAGGTTGTGTGAGTTTACAAATTTAGATTGGGCCGGCTTTGTTAATGATATAAAATCCATTTCTAGATATGTTTTCAATGTTGACACGAGTTCAATCACATGGAGTAGCGAGAAGCAATATGCAGTAGCTCTTTCCTCATCTAAAGAAAAAAAATTGAGCAGTGAAAGGAGCATGTGAGGTAGTTTGGCTCAAGACTCTAAAGATGCCACATATCACACCTACCACCATATTCAATGACAATGAAAGACTGATCAAACTTGCAAATAATCAAGTCTTCCGCAAGCATAACAAACATGTGCAAATACATGGTCACTTCATCAAACAACTTGTACAAGAAGGATCTATTTTGCTGCAATATTATCCAACAAAGGACCAAACTATAGACATTCTTACCAAGTCTTTAGGTCCTAACAACTTTGTTAAATTTTGGAATAAGCTTGGTGTATTTAGTAGATCAACCATCAAGGTAAGGTATTATAATAATTAATATTCAGTAATGGTTAATTTGTTACTAGTTGTAGGTTTTAATAAAGTCAATCTGACTTTTAAGATAGATGCTATGCTTCATTTCACTTTAGTAAGTTTTTTTATTTGTCCCACATTCATAATGTGGATTGTCTCCCATAATTGTAATCATATTTAAGAAAATTTCCACTTATTATTTATTTAATGAATATATTGGTAATCATTATGTGCTCAATTTCCATAATATTTCTTGCCTTTTTATTTGTCCTCATTTCCTTTGATAAGAGAGCAGAAACCTCCTCTTCAAGTTTCAACTTTGTAATGATCAAATTGATATCCGTAACCAAGTTATCCCATGAATCCATCAACAAACACAATAGAATCATGCAATGGTCTTCTTTATCCATCTTCACGTCCACTGTAGCAAGTTGATTAATAACAATATTCAGGGATTCAAATGTTCAATTATAGAATCACCATCTCCCAGTCTCAAAGATTACAACTTCTTCACAAGAAAGAGTTTGTAAACCAGTGACTTTGCCTTATTTAATGTTCCCGACTTTGTCTAGAAAGTTTGTTTGTATCTTTGTCTAGAACATTTAGTATAACTAAATTTTCTATACAAAGCCAAATGAAACACCTAGCCTTCCAATGAATTTTTTACCTGTCTAATGTAGACATATTAGATGGTGTTTACCTGTTGATGTGTTTTTGTTGTGACGTATTCACACATCGCCCCATTGCAAATGGGGACCCCTACTTTTTTGCTTTCTGGGGTTTGCTTTCTAGGTTTTTTAGGGTTTGTCTATTAGCCTTTGCATGCTGAGTGTTGCCAGCGGGATCACTAGGATGGCAGGCTCTGCGTGAGCCAGGGTGAGTCCACGGGGCCCCAGAATTAGGGTTTCTTTGAGAGTCTTCCTTAGAGCCTGGTTTTGCTCTTGTTGCTAATTGTGTCTTGCTTGGTGAGTGTGTATCATCCTTGAAGGTCTGAGCTAGGTCAAGTTGGTGAGTGATGAAGTCTAGAATGTCATCCTAATCTTCAAATGCCTTGAAATTTGGCTAAGTCTGGAATGTCTTACTGATCCTGAAATTTGACTAAGTCTGGAAAACTGACGAATCCTCCAAAAACTAGATTTTGCATTATAACTCCTGGAGGTCCGAAACCACTCTCAAACATCCTGACAGTATATATGGAATATAACTTAAAGTATAAGTGACATTCACTTATACTTAAATGTTATATTCCATACATGAATCCTGATGGAGAGACCAAAATGTCAAATTTTGCTCCTGACCCTTCCAAAAGGTCCAAAGCGAATTTCGCTCCTGACCCTTCCAAAGGGTCCAGAGCGAAATTCTCCATAAGACATTCTACATTGCCCAAAGTCATGAACTAGCTCATTCCTAGGCATTTGTGGAGGCAAAACACTTATTTGGAGTGAATAAATATGAAAATGAAGTCAGGATTTGAGCCCAAGGATGATTTTCGCTCCTGACCTTCCAAAGGGTCCAGAGCGAAATTCCAAGAAGACACCTATTCTTCACCTTGTTTGCACTAAAAGTCTTGTTCCTTAGACATGTGGTGAAGGTTTTGATATGTTCTTGCCTGGAAGTGTTTGAAAGCATTAAAGGATGAAGATTATGACCCAAGACATGAATTTCACTCCTGACCCTCCCAAAGGGTCCATAGCGAAATCCACTTTTCCTCCACTTTGCTCAAGGATATGACCAAGATTGTTGACTTTTGAGGCATAGTTGATAAGGTTTTGATGCATGTTTGCCTTAGAGAGGAGGTTGAGACTTTGAAATGGCGAAAATACACCTGGGAGGAGGATTTCACTCCTGACCCTTCTAAAGGGTCCAGAGCGAAATCCTCCATTTAGCCTTCTTTTGGCCTTAAAGACCTAGTTTGACCTTGCCTCGAGCCAGTTGGATGGTGGATTGTCTTGATTGCAATAGGAGGAAGTTTAATTGATCAAGTTTGAAGGAGAATGAGATGAACCTAGGTGAGAAACTAGCCAAGAATAGGGATTTCGCTCCTGACCCTTCCAAAGGGTCCAGAGCGAAAATCCCCTTAAAACCTCAATTTCTCACTTGTCAAGGCCAAATTCCTAGTTTCTAAGGCATGTATGGAAGTGTTTGACATGTTTCTTGCCTAAGGGAATGACTAGAGGTGGAGGAAATGGAGGATTTTAGCCTAAAAATTGAATTTCGCTCCTGACCCTTCCAAAGGGTCCAAAGCCAAATTCTTGAAAACACTCATTTTCCCTTTAGCCAAAGTGAGGACCAAGATGGAGATGCAAGGAGTGTAGTCTATGTTTGCCCCCCAGGGAAGATTGAAGATTGTGTTTATTGTCCTTGGGTGGAGGTTTGGACGAGTTGCCAAAGGGCTTGGTCTTGTCCTTGGGTGAGCTTTCTTCAAATTTCATAGCTTTTTGTATAGCCTCATCTAATGTTTGGGGTTCATGGGCACTTACTGTGCTTTTGATTGATCCCCTCAGGCCTTCTATGAATGGGTAAGTAAGCCTTTCTTGTGTTAGACCCGGTACCATCACTACTAATTTCTGGAATTTTGTGACATAGTTTTCAATAGTCCCCTACTGCCTTAGTTGGGTGAGCTCTCGAAAGTACCACTCAGGATGCTTTTGGTCGAATCTTTTTATGAGATTTTGGGTGAACTCCTCATATGTGTTTATAAGTTGATGTCCTTGAGTGATGAGGCCATGGTGCCACCACTCATGGGCAACTCCAGATAGATGAAGTATAGCAAATTTAATGGCATTGGATTTAATCATGCAGCTGAGGGATAAATAGGTATCCAATTTTTGGACCCATGACCTAGCCGATACCTTTCCTTCCCCATCATAGTTGGGGATAGTCACCTTACTGAGCTTGTTTTGAAGCTCTTTGTGGGCTGGAGGATGTCTTTCGTTAAGGCCAAGTGTCTTTAGTTTGGCATCACAATAGTCTTTGAAGGTTACAAGATCTCGTAGTTCAGGATCCAACCTACGATAGTCTGCAAGGATTTGGTTTACATTTCCCATGGGTCTGCCATGGTTATCATCACTTATTGGTGCTTCCTCTGGTAGGAATGAAGGTCGAGTGGGCCTTGAGCTGGTGTCCTTTGATGGGGTGGGGTGGTGGTTTTCAGAATGATTGGATTGGGCTTCTTTAGTGTTATGGTTGCTTATGTTTTGGAGGGCCTGAAGGACTAGTTGGTTATTCCTCTCATTCTGTTCAATGAAGGCCTGCATGGTTCTTTCAGTTTGCTCCCTCGGTGCTTGAGCGGTTTGCTCCATGAAGGCCCTAAGTTCATTACTAGCTTGTTCACTCATGTTGTTGGCTTCTTTTTTTCTCTCTCTTTCTAAGGCCCTACGAGATCTTTGGCTTTGTTGAATCAACTATTTCCACAGGGTGGCAGGAAGGAGGCTCTGATACCACTGTAATGAACCTTTGTTGTACCCGCCTCGCCTTCCTCATAATTAGGGCCTAATCTATCCACCGAAGGTTGGATTAGGGCCACAAAAGGAAATTACGGTTTCCTGCAACATTTAGATATTTTATTTTATATGTCAGCAGTAATATTAGATCAGTGGCATAATTATTGCAGCACAAAATACATACACGACCCATTCTAGATTTTGAGGATTTTCCAGGTTGGCTGGGATACCCATCCAGACCCATCTCGTCTCTTAGGGCTAATAGGGCCACTTGAGGATGGGCCCAGCATACCCCTGGCTTGCACTCATTATCTTGAATGTACTAACAAACAGAGGATGTCAGGAAGATAACAAATGCTTACAGAAAACATAGATTCATGACTATATTACTTGGTTAACATTTATCCATTACATATAAATTTGTAGGGATTAATTCATTATATTTGTGCCTTGTTGCAGAAACATGACTATCATTAATTAGCATTCCTTTTCTTTACTTATTAGTTGTGTCTGAGAATGAATGAATTATTTTTATTCTCCTATCTGTCACTAAAGTGTATTTTAATGAAGCATACTAAACCTGATATTGCAAGTTACCTATCTGGCGTGAAGATTAAGTTCATTTTACCCTTTTGTACATTACAAATGTGCTTAGTTCATTTGGCAAGACAGTTTTTAGGCATGGAACCGATTTAGCAATTAATCTAGGCCACTAGTTAAATTATATTCATTACTGTTATATGAGGAATGAAAGCAGATTTAATACAACTTGCACAAACACATACTTCATCATTTTGACATTTAAGCGGATTGGCTTGGGAACATACCAGCCTGCTGGCAATGGGGAGGGATGCTTACCAGGCGTTGGTGCTTCATCGCTGGGAAGAACTAGCACGTAGCCCTTTCACATCGTTTGCTGACTGATGCATTCCCAGGGCAGTCCTCATGGTTGTCTAGGCATCATAAATTATAAAAACTGAAATAAATATTATTACTCAGTAATGAGGTTACCTGTTGGATGCTTCTCCTTGCCCTTCTCTCCTTGTCACCTCCTCTTCCATGTTTCCTTGGGGTATGGGTTTATACCTCTTTGAAACCACGCAATTCCCCTTGAAACATGGCGTCTATTCCGGAGGTGGCTTGGGAATGGATGCATCCTTTCATTACTCCCACTAGTTAAAATAAAACGTATTTTAAGCAATAAAAATAATTTATGTATTAAAAATATATATATTTATGTACATGTATTGTTTAATGTTTCTAATCATTGCCTGTTGTCTACATGGGAATATGACAGCCCTCCCCCCTTACATTGCTTGTCCTCAAGCGATGTGGAGATTTGGGTGGGTGAAGATCTCTTCACCCTTCCAAGTTGCATCCTCCTCCGGCAACCCTTTCCATAAGATCAAATATTCTACAATGTTTTTAATCTTTATTCTCCTTTCTCTTGCGTCTAAAAGGGCTTCTGGCTCCAGTGTTAATTTTCCCTCGTCATCTAACAGAGGTAACTCCTTGCATGGGGATATCTGCTGCCCTAATGCTCTTTTTAATCTAGACACATGGAATACATTGTGGATGCGGCTGCCTGGAGGAAGCTCAAGTTCATATGCTACCTCTCCTACCTTCCTTGATATTGGGTAGGGTCCGTAGAACCGTGGCTTCAACTTCTCTGCCCCACTAGATTTCAGCGAAGACTGTTTGTAAGGCTGCAACCGTAGGAAGTCTAAGTCTCCTATCTCAAATGATCTTTCAATACGATTACGATGAGCGTATATCTTTTGCTGATTTTGGGCTTGATGTATGTGATCTTTTAGAGCCCTTAGGATGTCCATGCTTTCCTGAATAAAATCCCTGGCTCGTGGTACTTGACTTTCTGGAGTAATTAGTGATCCAAAAGAGGTGGGTTCATAACCATAAAGTGCTTTGAATGGGCTCATTTGGATCGACATATGATGTGTAGTGTTATAGCAGTATTCTCCTAAATGTAACCATTTGATCCAAGCTTTTTGCTGCCCAGTGACATAATTTCTTAGATATCCTTCAATCCATTTGTTGACGATTTCAATTTGTCCATCAGTTTGGGGATGATAGCTAGTAGTCGGAGTGAGACTAGTCCCTGCCATCCTGAAGATTTCTTGCCAAAATTGCCCCATAAACCGGCTATCTCGATCACTTATGATATTTTGGGGAAGCCCATGAAGTTTGAAGACTCCCTTAAAAAACACTTCTACTACTTGAGATGCTTGGAATTTGTTTGTTATAGCAAAGAAGTGTGCATATTTGGTGAGACGGTCCACGACCACATATATACAATCTTTTCCTTCGGCCTTGGGTAGGCCGGTGATAAAATCCATCGAAATGCTTTCCCACTTCTGTTCAGGAATGGGCAATGGATGTAGCAACCCGACTGGGTGGTTGAGTTTTGCTTTGTTCTTCTGGCACTGTGTACATTCTTGTACGTATTTTTGGACTTCCTTCTTAAGTCCTTTCCAAGAATACCATTCTCTGATTTGTTTATATGTCTTATAGAACCCTGGGTGTCCTACCAATGGATTATCATGGTACTCTTTAACTATTACTTCCTTGAGTTTAGAGTTGGGCACCAAGTACAACCTGTCCTTATATAGGATAAGCTCCTCCACAACTTTGTATTCTGCATGACTTGATGGGTCCCTCAAGATCTCTCTAGCAAGAGGGTCTTTAGTGTATTCTACCAAAAGATCATATTTCCAATCAGCATTTATAGAAGTTATGGTATTTATTTGTGGCTTCCTTGATAAGGCATCTGCTACCACATTGGTTGTTCCTTTGACGTATTCAATATCAATGTCATGAGCTTGTATCCTGCTGACCCATTTTTGTTGCCTATCATTTAGATCCCTTTGGTTTAAAAAGAATCTGAGGCTATTATGATATGTCTTTACATGGAATTTGGTGCAAACCAGGTATTGGCGGAATTTGGCTAGGGCATGCATGATGGCTAACATCTCTTTATCATAGACGGGGTACTGCTTTTCTGTTTCTGTCAGCTTACGGCTTTCGAAGCCTATGGGGTGTTTGTTTTGCATGAGGACAGCTCCAATCCCTTCTCCAGAGGCATCACATTGTAGTTCAAAAGTAAGGGAAAAATCAAGGATAGCTAGGACGGGGCATGAGCTCATAGCTTCCTTCAGACTTTCAAAAGCTCTTTGGGCTGCTTCACTCCAAGCGAAAGCCCCTTTCTTAGTTAGATCGGTGAGAGGGGCTGCCACTTTGGAGAAACCCAGTACAAACCTTCTGTAGTAACTGCATAACCCCAAGAACCCCCTTAATTGTGTGAGGGACTTAGGTCTAGGCCATTCTCTGATAGTGGCTATCTTCTCCTCATCCACGCTACCCCCCTCCGCATTAATCTTATGCCCTACATATAGGATTTCCTCCATTCCAAACTCACATTTGGACGCCTTAGCATAAAGTGACTCTTGCTCTAGGATCCTCAATGTGTCCTCAATGTGTTTGAGGTGCTCCTCCCAAGTTTTGTTGTAGATCAGAATGTCGTGAAAAAAAACTAGTAGAAATTGCCTTAGTTGCTTGCGGAAAGTATGATTCATACATGACTGAAATGTTGCTAGTGCATTGGTTAGACCAAAAGGTAGAACTAAGAATTCAAAATGTCCATAGTGACACCGAAAAGCTGTTTTGTGGATGTCCTCTTCCCTCATCCTGATTTGATGATATCCTGATCGAAGATCGATCTTGGAGAAATATCTGGCTCCATGTAGTTCATCAATCAACTCATCTATCCTTGAGATTGGGTACCTATTTTTGATGGTTTTCATATTCAGTGCTCTGTAGTCAATACACATTCTTAGAGTGCCATCTTTCTTTTTAACAAGTACCACCGATGATGCGAAAGGGCTGGAACTAGGTTGGATGTGTCCCATAGCAAGTAGTTCCTTAATGGTTTTCTCAATTTCTTCCTTATATTTGTGAGGGTGGCAATAAGGGGTAGTGATGACTGGTTTTGCCCCCTCTTCCAATTCTATAGTGTGTTCAAACCCCCGTTTGGGAGGCAAACCTTGGGAAATTTCCCCAAGCACCCCTTTATATTTCTCCATGATGGTTTTGATGTCCATATGCATGGATTTCTCATGAGTATTGCTCTTATCTAGTATCATGCATTGGGCCACCCATTCTCCTCATCCCTTTCTAAAAATTTGCTCCAATTTCTTACAAGAAACTACTTTAGGGCTACCATTAGGTAAACCCTCGAGAGTAACTTCCTTCCCTTCATGCTGAAATCTGATTATTTGGTTTGGGAGATCAAACATGAAACATCCCAGTGATAAATCCATGGAGTCCCCAATATGATGTGTCCAATGGTACCACGTAGAGATCTTCCCTTACCAGATGGCTACCTATTATGAACTCCAACTTAGGTACCAACTTAGTGCATTGGACCCTTGCACCTGTGGCTATTGCTGCTTCGAACCCCTTAAAAGTCTGCGTGGGTAATTTATGGTGCTAGACAACCCTTTCATCGATGAAGTTATGGGAAGCTCCGCTATCCACAAGTGTGACTACTTTCTTCCCTTTAAGTGAACTCTTGATTCTAAACAGGTTGTGTTTAGCAGCATGGGTGATAGTGGCAACTATGGCTTGATCTTCCTCCCCCAGTCTTATCCTTTTGCTAGGTGGCTCTTCCTCATCCTCATATGGTGAGGCTTCTATTCAAGTGAGCCTGGCCTTGACATTTATGGCTCCTTCCTTCATAGGGTTTTAGGCATGTGAAACAAAGTCCCTTCTTTTTAAGGTCCTCCAAGGCTGAACACATATGTCCCTTTTCTCTCTTTCCCTTGCAATAGGTGCAAGACCTTACAATCCCTTCTTGATTGTGTTTATTGTCCTTGGGTGGAGGTTTGGAGGAGTTGCCAAAGGGCTTGGTCTTGTCCTTGGGTGAGCTTTCTTCAAATTTCATAGCTTTTTGTATAGCCTCATCTAATGTTTGGGGTTCATGGGCACTTACTGTGCTTTTGATTGATCCCCTCGGGCCTTCTATGGATAGGTAAGTAAGCCTTTCTTGTGTTAGACCCGGTACCATCACTACTAATTTCTGGAATTTTGTGGCATAGTTTTCAATAGTCCCCTGCTGCCTTAATTGGGTGAGCTCTCGAAAGTACCACTGAGAATGCTTTTGGTCAAATCTTTTTATGAGCTTTTGGGTGAACTCCTCATATGTGTTTATAAGTTGATGTCCTTGAGTGATGAGGCCATGGTGCCACCACTCATGGGCAACTCCAGATAGATGAAGTATAGAAAATTTAATGGCATTGGATTGAGTCATGGAGCTGAGGGATAAATAGGTATCCAGTTTTTGGACCCATGACCTAGCTGATACCTTTCCTTCACCATCATAGTTAGGGATAGTCACCTTACTGAGCTTGTTTTGAAGCTCTTTGTGGGCTGGAGGATGTCTTTCGTTACGGCCAAGTGTCTTTAGTTTGGCATCACAATAGTCTTTGAAGGTTACAAGATCTCGTAGTTCGGGATCCAACCCGCGATAGTCTGCAAGGATTTGGTCTACATTTCCCATGGGTCTGCCATGGTTATCATCACTTATTGGCGCTTCCTCTGGTAGGAATGAAGGTCAAGTGGGCCTTGAGTTGGTGTCCTTTGATGGGGTGGGGTGGTGGTTTTCAGAATGATTGGATTGGGCTTCTTTGGTGTTATGGTTGCTTATGTTTTGGAGGGCCTGAAGGACTAGTTGGTTATTCCTCTCATTCTGTTCAATGAAGGCCTGCATGGCTCTTGCAGTTTGCTCCCTCAGTGCTTGAGCGGTTTGCTCCATGAAGGCCCTAAGTTCATTACTAGCTTGTTCACTCATGTTGTTGGCTTCTTTTTTTCTCTCTCTTTCTAAGGCCCTACGGGATCTTTGGCTTTGTTGAATCAACTATTTCCACAGGGTGGCACGAAGGAGGTTCTGATACCACTGTAATGAACCTTTGCTGTACCTGCCTCACCTTCCTGATAACTAGGGCCTGATCTATCCACCGAAGGTTGGATTTAGGGACACAAAAGGAAATCACGGTTTCTTGCAACATTTAGATATTTTATTTTATATGTCAGCAGTAATATTAGATCAGTGGCATAATTATTGCAGCACAAAATACATACACGACCCATTCTAGATTTTGAGGATTTTCCAGGTTGGCTGGGCTACCCATCCAGACCCATCCCGTCTCTTAGGGCTAATAGGGCCACCTGAGGATGGGCCCAGCATACCCCTAGCTTGCACTCATTATCTTGAATGTACTAACAAACAGAGGATATCAGGAAGATAACAAATGCTTACAGAAAACATAGATTCATGACTATATTACTTGGTTAACATTTATCCATTATATATAAATTTGTAGGGATTAATTCATTATATTTGTGCCTAGTTGCAGAAACATGACTATCATTAATTAGCATTCCTTTTCTTTACTTATTAGTTGTGTCTGAGAATAAATGAATTATTTTTATTCTCCTATCTGTCACTGAAGTGTATTTTAATGCAGCATACTAAACCTGATATTGCAGGTTACCTATCTGGCGTGAAGATTAAGTTCATTTTACCCTTTTGTACATTACAAATGTGCTTAGTTCATTTGGCAAGACATTTTTTAGGCATGGAACCGATTTAGCAATTAATCTAGGCCACTAGTTAAATTATATTCCTTACTGTTATATGAGGAATGAAAGCAGATTTAATACAACTTGCACAAAGACATACTTCATCATTTCGATATTTTAGCGGATTGGCCTGGGGACATACCAGCCTGCTAGCGATGGGGAGGGATGCTTACTAGGCGCTGGTCCTTCATCGCTGGGAAGAACCAGCACCTAGCCCTTTCA
The DNA here is from genome assembly GCF_030272615.1 of Cryptomeria japonica. Lineage (NCBI taxonomy): Eukaryota > Viridiplantae > Streptophyta > Pinopsida > Cupressales > Cupressaceae > Cryptomeria > Cryptomeria japonica. Next base: position 281,543 of record NW_026728839.1, read on the forward strand.
CATCGTTTGCTGACTGATGCATTCCCAGGGCAGTCCTCATGGATGTCTAGGCATCATAAATTATGAAAACTGAAATAAATATTATTACTGGGTAATGAAGTTACCTGCTGGATGCTTCTCCTTGCCCTTCTCTCCTTGTCATCTCCTCTTCCATGTTTCCTTAGGGTATGGGTTTATACCTCTTTGAAACCACGTGATTCCCCTTGAAACATGGCGTCTATTCCGGAGGTGACTTGGGAATGGACGCGTCCTTTCATTACTCCCACTAGTTAAAATAAAACGTATTTTAAGTAGTAAAAATAATTTATGTATTGAAAATATATATATTTATGTACATGTATTGTTTAATGTTTCTAATCATTGCCTGCTGTCTACATGGGAATATGACATAGTTTCACTTTGGAATGGGGCCCCTTGTGTTGTCCCCATTGCATGGGTTTCCTTGTGTTGTCTCCATCGAATGGGTCGGTATGCATCTAACTTACCAATAAAATGTCAGAAACACACACATAATTTATATATTGCCAGCCAAAAACATTGCCAAATAATCAAATGCAAAAGCATATATGCACACACACACACACACAGAGATTATATATTGCCAACCAAAAACCTTGCCAAATAATCAAACGCAGAAGCATATATGCACACACATACTTACGCACGCATAAATACAAACATACAGAGACACATGCATACTGAATCTTGCCAGCCAAAAAACCTTGCAAAAGCACACCCTGACATACCTACCATTTTCATGCAATACAGGACACTGAAATGCCTGTATATTCTTTATCAACATAGTTTATGATTACATCCATAATCATGACCAATAAAAATATTTCCTTTTTCATTTAGAAAAGCATCTCAAGAGAACAATCAGGCTACTATGAGTGTGTGCAAAACAAAATCAGTCGAAGTGAAATTAGAATGAATCACATATATAGTGAAACAGATATCTTTTTTTTTTAAGTTAGTTTCTTAATTCCACAATACAGAGATCTAGCTTTACCATAGAAGTAATGCCTACTAGGATAACTTATATTAATAAAGTATAGATAGTAGCTTACTCATGCCAGCAAAACAAAAAAATGATATGTCTTTTTAAAGAAGACTTGTACCTGATACACCTTACAATCTTCTTCAGATTTTTTTAAACTGAAACAAAGAGAAGCAAATGCATTTTTTTAGATATGAAATCCATATCAACAAATGATATATGACATCAGAAATCTAATTATATCCTATGAGTCTCATACTACCTGTCTCTCAGAATTAAAACTATTCCTGTAGCCGCACCAGGTGCATGTTCTTCCTCTACATGTTCCTGCCATGTCAACACTAATGAATGAAGTGGCAAAGTCCTATGTTAAAAAGAACCAAAAGACTGAATTAAATCAAAAACAATCAAGGAGCAAAACTACAACAGCCGCATCTCTCGTGCAGGATAGAGAATAAAGTTAAAAACAGGATTCACATATTCACAAGAGATGATTACAGGCATATTTACAATTTGGAAGGATTGTCAAAGTAACTAAAACATAATAAGAATCAATTCACTGATCGTGGGCCACAGTGTGGCCTGAAACATCAATTTAAATGATCTCTGATCTGATTTTCTTCGAAGATCTGTTTTATTAATAAGAATCAAGTTAAAGCCATCCCAAAAGGATTACCCTACATTGTTCCTCTAAAATTGTAACCATCCAGATGAAAATGATCATAGCAGCTTCAAACCTCTAGACTTATCCTGACTGAAGACTTAAAGACAATTGAACCAGCATAAATCTTTCAAAATCTATTTTCCATTTTGTTGAGTTAGGTGTTGAGAAACTTGCTGGTACTCATGGAGTTCTTGATTCCATTTTGAACAATTTAAGAAATTAGAGAGAAAAAATGGATGAATCTATTGTTGATGCGAAGATAATTGATGACCAACAATTTGTATAGAGATATGGTACCTATATGTCCAATGAAGAGATCCTTGTCAAAAATCAGACGATTATATTTTTTTTATAGCTTCCTCAACGAGTACTGTTTTCTAGAAACTAATTGATGCTTCCACTAAAACATAAGCGTGCACAATTGTCATGTCACCTATTAGTGGAGCTTCTATATCAGGTGGGAATTGAAAAGGCAGAGTTGCATGGAAACAGATATGGTATCAGGCTACTATCAGCTATGGATATGGCAAACTTTCAAGATCCTCTGATACAGATACAGCTAGATACAACAATTATAGAAACATGCATATATCCAACTGTTAAAAATTATGTAGAAGGGTATGGATGATAACTTTAAAACAATTTATTTATAATAATATATATTTTGGTTTTTTTATATTTTAATCTACAATTTTTATGTGTGTATGTGTGTACACTTTTTTGTTTTTTGTTTTTTTTCGTTTGCAAACTTTGAATGTTTAGCAGAAGCACTTTATTGAATATTACACCAAACATGGTAGAGCCGAATCCAAACGTTTTCGATATGGCTCAAATATAGGTTCATTTACGGATATGTCCAGATATGGTATCCATGCCATATTTCGGAGTATCATTTCCATATCAAGTATCCGATACTCAGATACATGTATCCAGATTCCAGATTGAGGAGGAGAATTATCCAGCAACATTTTAAAAAGTTGTCAAATTGATTGGCGCAATGATACCAGTTATATAGTTGTTGGAAGAGTTATTATGAACAGAAACCCTTCCATTTTTTTTAACTCCTTGTGCCAACCACCACAAAGATCTTATTTTGGAAAACAAAGGAAAAATGAGTTGTGTTAAACAGTAAACCTATTGTCAAGAGAACAAAGAACATCACCAAAAGAACATATAACCACACTTCAATCCTCAAATTCATGAGGATGCTCGCAGATAAGAAAGAATTTGTATGAGCCTTTATCACAAAATTTACAACATATTTATAACTTTGCAATATCTACTTGTGATGAAGAGATAACCCAAGAATTGTAGATAGGATTTTGTAATGAACATTTTTGGAGAATGACAAATTATTTGCCCTTCCAACATGATAAATTGACGAAAGAATAAAAGATTATGTGTGCATGTGTGTGCACCTGTGTATTCTTCTTTCAAGATTCCACCCATAATTGCCTTCTTAAAAAATGAGAATTTATTCTTCCACAACAATAATATCATTTTAACTCCATGAGATTGTATGTAATATTCTTTCCCTACAATGATAGCTAAACTAAAAAATTCTGTATAAAATACCTTGAAGTCTTCATCATCATCTAAAGGACGAGGCCGCTTGTTACCTGCAATAATGGACAGTTGGATAAACTAAATAGTTAGCATTTCTTGGTCAATCCTCTAAACAAAAAAATAAAGAGTTTGGATTTCGGACATACGTGTAATGTTTCCTGCATAATCTCCACCAAAATCATCATCCTGTAAAAGGTCAAAAAGAAATTTGTTTGAAGGTATATAATAAATAAAATATATATGCAACAATACAAAACAATAGTTGGAGGAGTCAGCATACATCATCCAGGTTAGGGGAACTGGCCATGGCGGTGACACAACTCAGTGACAAATGCTCATTATGTTTTCCTTACTCCCTTCTGAGCACAAACAATCAAATTCTTTAGAAAAAACGTCATCAAATAATGCAAAAACCATTTCTAAATTCCCCTACTATGGCTCGAGCACAATTCTTGTTCTCTACGAGGATAGATGGAACTCAATCCCATTAATCCCGCAATAAAAGTAGAGAAATAACCAGCAAACAAGAGGAAACTTAAGATAATTGTTAGGAAAGCCCACAGCGGAACCAAGAACAAAGTGCCAAATCCCTAACTCCTTTCAATTTTTTTGTGGCTTGGTTCAGTTCGTTTAACAGTTAGGAGTGTAACAGTAAGGCATATTTTAAAATCTTACAAGTTTTGATGGTGTCAATATGTTATTTACTAGCGCTTGCACCAAAACAAAGCTGCAATGGTTACACAGATAGTTATATAAGTCACAGGGTTCGCCAAATTTCACCCATGAAATTCGGAATGCGGCGAACTTCAAACGATTGCAGAAAAATCGTTAAAATTCGCTTTGAATTCGTAAAGACTAAATGACGTAGCATTTTTAATAAGTATATTTCAGGAAAACGTTTTTTATAGGCATTTTTTCCTACTTCATAAGGGTTCATGAGGATTTCTTCCGCCATTCTAGGGTTCCGCCTTTATCTGGGTTTTCATTAATCTTTCCAGAAACTGCGTCTTCACTATCATGTCGAAACATGGCAGCATTTGACAGCAGGTTTCGTGAGGATTTTTCTGCCATTTCATGGTTCTGCCTTTATCTGGGTTTTCATTAATCTTTCCTAAAGCTATATCTGAGCGGTAGTGTTGGATTTCGGAACTGGAGGCATGAGATATCCATACCATTCTAAAGCGCCCTATATCTGTATCTTGCGAAAGCGCCTCAAAGCACACCAACAGAAAACTTCCCAAATCTCACCGCTTCCCTTCGTGTCTTACTATCGTGTCTGCTGCAACGTTTCCCATCGAGCTCTAGATTCAAAAATTTCTCCCAAAATTATTTAAAATCATATGTTAAGCAGAAGTTTTATTATTATTATTAATTTACGAATTTATTATAATTAAACTTCAATATTTTAATATTTAAAAAGTTAGTAATATTATATATGTTTAAAATATTATATCTTGAGTTTAAGATCATAATTAATAATTATGATACTATATGTATTTAGAATTTAATATTATTTAATTTATAAATAATAAATTTAATTTTTATGGTGATTTTGTTTATTAAATATATATTAGCAATTGCATCTTGGTGTGCAATAGGTATGCCGAAGAGGTGTGGAAGTTAAATGAGGATAAATTTTGTTTTGTTTTTTGCATATATTTGTGTAGTGCATGATTTCAATTGGTAAATCATTTAGAAAATGTTGTTATTTGTGCAAAAAAGGTCTCAATGGAAAAATGATAGCTTGAATTCAACTATGAATCCACTTACAAGGATCCTAGCATGACTGTAACAAAACCTCTTAATCGAGAAGATAACCAATGTCCATTACTAATAGGCTCATGTTATGAGAGTGAGAGAGAGAGAGAGAGAGAGAGAGAGAGAGATAAATATATAGCTCTAGGAAAAGGGATAGGGAGGGAGAGGGAGAGAGATGTATGGATAGAGAGGAAGACATGTTTAGGGATGAAGGGGGATAAGAATAGGGAGACGAATAGATGGAGAGATAGAAAGAGGGAGATGACGAGATATAGAATATAGATAAAGGGATAGAGGAAGTTGGAGAGGTAAAGAGGAAGAGAGAGGAGAGCTAGAGAGAGATTTAGATGGTGAAATATAATGATAGAGAGATAGATATATAAGAAGATATAGAGATGGGGAGAGATAGATTAACAAATAGAGACAAGTAGAGAGACAAGTAGAGAGGGAGGGAGAGAGGGAGAGAGAGAGATATATGGGAAGAGAAAGAGAGATATAGAGATATGTTGGAAGAGAATGGGATAGAGATAGATAGGGTGGATAGGGAGGGAGCAGGGGAGGCAGAGATGGGGGGAGAGAGGGAGGGAGAGATGGGGGTGTAGATAGAAAGGGAGGGAGAGAGATAGGTAGAAATAGACAAAGTAGAAGAGGGGGAGAGAAGGAAAAATAGCTCAATATAGAAAGACGGATAGATATAGATAGAGGTGATATAGAGAGATAGAGATGATTAGGAAAAAAGATAGGTATAGAAAGAGAGTCAGAGAGCTAGGGAGATATAGGTAAATAAAGTTATGGATATAAAGAGATACAGAGAGAGAGGGAGGGAACTGGAGGTAGAGAGACATGGATAGAAAAAATAGAGGGGCAAGAGGGATATAGAAGGAGAGAAATATAGATATAGAGATATGGAAAAAGAGATATGAAGTGAATAAGAGAGAGTTAGAGATAATGCGAATTATAGACAGATATGAAGAGGGAGTGTTAGAGAGATAAAGATAGAGGATGAAAGAATGAGAGAGGAAGTAGGTGAAAGATATATAAGTGATAGAGAGGGATAAAGATACGGAGAGGGGAGATGATAGAGAGATAGAGATGAGGAGGATGAAATTGGGAGTGTGTGTATGAGAGAGAGAGAGGGGGGGGTGAGAGATATATAGAAATACAAAGGGAGAGATGAAAGGAGTTAGAGAGAGGGGGAGGTAGAAATAGGGATAGAAAGAGGGAGGCAAGGAAAGAGGGGGAGGTGGAGATAAAAGGATAAAGATATAGGAGGTGACACATAGAGAGGTGGAGATAGGGATATATAGAGAGAGTAGGAGACGGATTGAATAAGAGAGACATAAAGATAATGAGATATGGAGAGATGGGAAGATAGAGATAGAGGGGCACAAATGAGAGATAAAGGAGGTGGTAGTGAAAAGCAATATAGAGAGAATGTGTGTGTGCGAGAGAGAGGGAACGAGAGTGAGAGAGATAGATATATATATCACGACAGGGAGATAGAAACATGGTGTGTGTGTGTGTGTGTGTGTGTGTGTGTGTGTGTGTGTGTGTGTGTGTGTGTGTGTGTGAGTGTGAGAGAGAGAGAGAGAGAGAGAGAGAGAGAGAGAGAGAGAGAGAGAGAGAGAGAGAGAGAGAGCAAAAGATAAAAGGGGAAGACAAAGAGAGAGAGAGATTTCAAAACACATTTCAAAATACTTGTTAATTATTACTCTTAATGTTTTTCCAACTATTTATTTTAATAAAGTAAATATGACATTGCTAACTTCAAAATATTAAACAAAACAAAAATAATAAGTTTTGAATTATAATTAATAGAATTTGTTTAATTTTTAAACTTTAATTTAAATTAAATATTAAAATAGAATAAACTGAATGTAAAGTCCAAATGGTATCAAAATCAAAGTATTAATAAAAATGATAATTTAAAAAATAGAGAAAAAAATATTTTTTATGTTAAAATTTAATATTTTATTTTAATAAATATTTATTTTGAAATAAATTAATTCAATAAAAATTTTAAAATGAAGGTCAATTAGGAAAAAAATTGTTTTATTGTTTACATACCTTTGTGTGTCACATGAGGTCAAATGATATATCAATTAGCTAATAATGTTATTTACACAACAATGGTCTTAATGGAAAAGTGACAGCTTTAAATAAACTATTTGTCCACTTACAAGGATTGAAACATGATTGAAACAATATATCTAAAGAGGGAGTGACATGGAGGAAGAGTGTGAAAGAGATTTAAATATAAAAACAACAGGAAAAGCCCAAACTTGAAAATGTGGAAATTATTAAATTTACACTCACAACATATAATCAAAGGAATTAAAAATAAAATAAAATAATGAAAGGGTGGTGGGGCTAATCACCATGCGTACCCAAATTCTCCATTAATATTTTCTAGAATTTCTTTACTTACAAAATCGTAAGCCAAATATTGTGCTAGAGAGTCAAATCGTAAAAAAAAAAATTAATCACATTTAAAAAGTCCATCATCCAGAGGTTCGACATCAAAAAAATATTTTGTTACAGTTGGAGGGGCATATGATTTCACCACATCAGAAATGGAGAGGTGGACCCATTTCCATACCTACCTATTTGGGCGCTGGGAATCAATGCAAAGGTGAACTTGTTTTGAGGTGAAATGATGACGGGTCTACCTATTCGTGTGGAAGTGACGTCCATGGAAAACAACCAATTCTTCTGGTGTATTCAGAAGCCTTCTAATTACGCCGAAGGCATTCCCTATTTGAGATGACCAACACAATCTTTAAAATCTATGGCTGAAAGTTAGCCAAAACGAATGCAAGACCATTGGAAAAGTTTCCGCCGTTGATTGGTTTTTTCCCTATTTCGTCATCTCCGTACGGTGGCTGCGTGAAAGGACTCATCGGCACTAGCTATGCAGCCCTTTAAACCGCACTGCATAGCCTATGCCCCACTATGTTTGATTTCTATGCCTCCGTATATAGTGTCAGTCCGTGCTCTAGCGGCTTCTGCCTATCCACAAGCTGGGTGGTGATCAATGGCGGTGACAGATAAAGCATGAACGTAAGCAGCAATGTACACATTGATGGGCAAATCTTTTGAAAGGGTAAATCAAATCTGAAAACTTTAATGCAATCAAATCAATGATATTTTTCATCATTAACAGATTATTTGTGAGTGGCTACTAGAATCCACCAACATTGCATTTCCCTGATACAGGTTTCCCAGACTTGTTTTCTGATGCAGTTTACCGAACAGGAGAGGAGTTTGGCGTTGGTGAAAACCCTGTAAATTTTTATTTTTTTATTATGCTTGATAGAATTTTTTTTAAATGTTACTTTATAAATTTTGATTATATTATTAGTAATTTTTTAATATATTTTATTTAAATTATATTTTTTTGATTTTTTAATATATTTTATCAAATGAATCTCAAATGATTTAAAGGTGTATAATATAAATATAACAATAAAAATAGGTTTAATTATAGATAAAATAGCATTTAAGATTAAAGTAGCAATACGATTAACATTAGGGTTGAAATATCATTCAAGCTTAGGGTTAAAGTACAATTTACCCAAATAGGAGTTTAATAATGGTTAACATATCGTTTAAGATAAAAATTAAAATATAATTTAGGATAAAAGTTAAAATATTTTAACCATAATCTTAATTAAATAAAAGGTCAATATCAACATTTTAATTTGACCTGAGTAAAAATGAATGTGATGCAAGTATGCAGTTCTCATTTATATACAGATGTTTAAGATAAGAAATAATTAAAAAATTCATATAAAAAGATTATCATTGATTAATAAAAATTAGTTTGAACCTTCAAATAAAATGATTTTACTCATAGATTTCTTTTCTTTTTAAATATGAATATTATTAGGATTATTAGTGTAACGCTTATTAATTTTTAATAATATTAATATTAATAAAATGGATATGAAGCATTAAGTAAGAGGTGAAATATCTATAGAAAAAATAATAAATATTTGTTAAACTAGAATAATACTCTTTTTGCAAGTTATAAAGAGTTTAGTAATTAAGATTAGGGATGATTTATTTGGATATGAAGCATTAGGTAAGAGGTGAAATATCTATAGAAAAAATAATAAATATTTGTTAAACTAGAATAATATTCTTTTTGCAAGTTATAAAGAGTTTAGTATAGTCTTTTTAAATATGAATATAATTAGGATTTTTAAAAATGAAGCATTAAGAAAGAGGTGAAATATCTATAGAAAAAATAATAAATATCTGTTAAACTAGAATAATAAAATGATTTTATTCATAGATTTATTTTCTTTTTACATATGAATATAATTAGGATTGTTAGCGAGCATGTATATAAGTTTAGAAACCTCAAGAGATCCCATTTTACCCTAAGTGTAAGAAAAAAGTCATGCTGGATTAATTAAAATAATTAACATTTTAACTAACAAAATCTTACTTTTTAATTACTTTTTAATCAACAAGATATTTGTTTTTCCTCTCTTCATTGGGATCGCAGAGATATTTTATTCAGGTAGTTGTTCATTTAAAGAAAACAGATGTAACTTAGGAAGATGTTTGGTTTGCATTTAATAGGAATGCTTAACCGACCTGGGAGTGCTACAAATATTTGGGTGTTCCTGTATTTTAACAGTCACTTATTTTACTTGTAATTTCTGAGTTTTTAACAATGGTATGTGTATTATACTTTGTTTTCTTTGTTCATCCTATTTATTCAGTTCCTCTTGACTATAAATTGTTTTCCTAACTAATTGATTTGGGGATGTATTGTTTTCAGCTTTGCATTCGTCCATCAAGTTACTTCTTTGCCACAGGTATTTTCCATGACTATTAAACTTTATATGCTATTATTACATTTTCCCATCAAACAAGTATTTTACCTTCTACGTTGCTGAAATTTTTATGCTCAGATTACTTATATTTAAGTGAGTTTTTCCATTTATTTAGGGTTTTGGGTACATGGAGGATAATCAACTCAAATTTTGGGGTTTATGGTCTGCTGTAAATTAATCCGTTTTAGCTTCTATATCCTCCCTTTCCTAGTTTGCTGCTGGTAGCTCTTCTTGCTACGGATAACTCCTCTTGGACCACTTTGGAATTTCATATCACATAAATAAAGCACAAGTTAAAAGCTGAAGCTATAACCCAATTTTTATTTTTTTAAAATGCTTTGTAAGACAGCATGGCACGGTTCATTTGTGAAATCATAGGGACACTCGCACAAAGGTTAACTTGGAGATATTAATAGTGCTGTGTAAAACAAAATTAAAATGTGTATATTTCTTCCTTTAAGATGATTTCAACAGACAATAAGGATGAAAGGGACGGTTTAAACTTTACAGTATCTAGATTTTAAATCAATCATGGCTACTAAGATATTCAAAGCTTTTAAATGGTACAACATTTATATTCACAATAAATGACATTTTTTTCCGTCAACTTCACCTTTTGGGGTTGGATTAGTAGATTTTCCTTATGGGAAAACCTTTGGCTCAGAATCTTAGATGTCACAATAAGTATCTCTTTAGGCAAGTTACACTTGATGAATTCAAGGTTCAAGCCAGTCTCATCTTTTCAAGGGGACTCCACTCAATGAGTTGGATGTGGTATTTTGGCATTTGACAAATATGAACAAGGCCTGATGATTTTACTTGAGCTTATTCCACTTAAGCAACAATTTCAGTTGAATTATACGTTGGGGTTAATTTTCTCTTTAGGTTTGGACCCTAGTTTATTCCTTACGATAGGCTATTTGTGGTTAGGGTTTTGATAGGCTGGCAATGTTAATCGTACTTGCTTGTAATGATAGGGTAAATTGCTCGTTAGGATCTTAGGAGCCTTTTTTGTGGTTGTCGCCATATATTTTCATTTTATTTTAGGTACTAGTGCTTCTGTGAATAAATGCATGAATAAATGCAGATTATTTTTCTTATTTGATGTAAAAAAATTTTACTTTCCTCTCTATAGATGCTCAAATCCACAGTTGCCTGGAGATGTGGGAAAGGTGTACCATGGCGTAAATGAATAAGGAAGGGTACAGCAATATCATGTGCAATATAATCCCCAGAAGTAGTGGGAATGGGGCCAGGGTCCTCATCCATATACCAAAGTTTTCTAGTGTCTATGATTAAACCCTAAACCATGAAATGTTGATTTGAACCCTACACTTATATGGAACATTGATCATTCCATTCTTCTCTTTACTTGGTAAATTTTCCCTAGCATGAAACTATCCATGGATTTATTTCTTGTTTCATACCATCCTCCAGTGTATAATTTTACGTCTTTTTCGATGGTTTGCATCTTATGAAAGTTCAGACTGCCAATTAATAAAATAACAATGTATCCACAAATTTGGCTTATGTATTGTGGTAGAGATGTAGATTAGATTGCCTTATAATAAAATAACAATCTATACACAAATTTGGCTTATGTTTTGTGGTAGATATGTAGATTGGATGGCCTTATAATATTATAACAATCTATATACAAATTTGGCCTAGGTATTCTTGTAGGTCTGTTTGGCAAATTTTCCCTAGGATGAAACTATCCATGGATTTATTTAATTTCTCACCACTCCTTGCCACTCGTCTACCATCCATTGCCTTTCTTCTTTACTTCTATCACCCTAAATCTTTTTTATCATCACGTCTTTCATAAACTAATATGATTGACGCGTGACAATTTCGGCATCTGATCAGGGAGTTATAGCCCTCTGTCCTTCATTGCCACCGAGCCAGATTATATACATGATAGCCTAACTAGACTCAACCGGAGCTCTTCCATTCTCTCAACAGCGGGCCCATTATTTGTATAGGGACTGTCTATCAACAGCAGGAAGGGTGGATCCGGAAACAAAGGATGGGAGTTAAGTAGCAAGAGAAAGGAGGATCGATGGAAAGAAAAAAACAGCTGTGGGTGGGGGCTGATAATAAAGCAGCTTTTATTCGCATCCGCTAGCGCCTCTCCTTAGCAACTAATCGTGGGTGAAGGACGTCCATCCATACCGAAGGGAGGATCCAAAGATTGAAATGCCGGCCGGGAGAGTTGCTTGATGGGTTAGCATAAAGACTACTGGAGATGAGTCAAATCCGGAGGGTCCAACGGGGTGGGAAGAGATGGCCTTCCTTGAGCAGAACGTTCCTATCTAACCAGCTATATCTCCCAATTATAGAAAATAGGGGCGGTGTATTGGGTTCGATTAAAAAATGAGGAGGCTGGTAACAGAGGAATCAAAGTGCACCTTATTCTTAAATTAAAAACTGTTAATTGCTAGAGTTTTAAAATTCAGAAAAATATATATAAATTTACAGGTAATGTGCAAAAATAATACTGAGATAACCAACACAGGCAAATACACAAGTCTAGTTGCAGTTGGAACTTTGTCAAACTGAAACAATGATGTGTACATTTCATTCACTATGTTCAATTGAAAACATGACCATAGCGACACAGGTGTTGCCTCTGTAAAGCTAGAGAGAAGAATTCGCAACTCTGATATATGTATTCAAATTTCTTATTTAAATAAATAAATAAATCTATATTTCCTATGCCATTTGACTCTGCTTTTCAAAATGACAAATTAAAAATATAGATTCATTAAGTCTGGATTTCCAGGTATACAGAAGCGCGGAATCTAAGTCTCTTTCGATTGATATTTTCTCAGTAAAATATTTTCCTAGATCATGTAGAATTTTTTTACATACGGATAAATCCAGGAAAATTACACAAAATTACAACACAATATGATTAATTAAATAAGACAGTTTTTAATTCACACTACATTTCATAAACAAGCATAAGCCAGAATACAGAAACATGCACATGAGGTACATCAACGCATAGGCAAGTTAGATCTATAATAAGGTAGCACAATAAGCTCATACCATACCCTGGTAATGTTATCGATTTGGATATTGAATTCCAAAAGCTTTGCTTTTCTTGACATAGGAAGAGCGGACCATCAGTCAATGGGTTGTGCAGATGCTGGGCGTCCACATTACATGAAGATTGTTGGATACCAAGAACAAGAGGCAAAGTTCAAGAAGGCTGCAATGACACTACATTTATCTCTTATCATCTGTTAATTCTAAATATATGTATTAAATAAAGTGTATTAAAACTATAATACAGAAATATCAGACACAACCATTTAAGCCAAATGAATTTTGTGCAAGTATGAGTAGCTATCATGTATTCTTTTTTTAGTGGATAAAGCGACTACTATCTATGTTTGCTTATCCAACAAGAGCTCTGTTAGAGCTGGAGTCCCTGCCTATTGGAAAAAAACAACAGGAAATTGACAATGCTGATTTGTAGTGGTATGAAGTGTATTGGGTTCGATTCAAAAATGAGGAGGCTGGTAACAGAGGAATCAAAGTGCACCTTATTCTTAAATTAAAAACTGTTAATTGCTAGAGTTTTAAAATTCAGAAAAATATATATAAATTTACAGGTAATGTGCAAAAATAATACTGAGATAACCAACACAGGCAAATACACAAGTCTAGTTGCAGTTGAAACTTTGTCAAACTGAAACAATGATGTGTACATTTCATTCACTATGTTCAATTGAAAACATGACCATAGCGACACAGGTGTTGCCTCTGTAAAGCTTATTAACTTGGACAGTCTCCTATAGAAGATTTTACAACTTAGGGTATGAATTTTTTCCATTACTACAGCAGTCTCCTATAGAAGATTTTACAACTTAGGGTATGCATTTTTTCCATTACTATGTTGATTTTCACAAAGAAATGAAGGATTTTAGAGGGTTTAAAAGAAGAACCAGCTTTCTGCGCCTCCAAGTCTTCTTCCTGCTATTTTCAACCTTATTTCTGCACCCTTTACGTATCCTCATCTGAATAAAAAACCATTACAAACTGTAAGAATGGAGGGCATTAGATTTAAACCACAGAGGAAAAGAAGAAATAGTGAATGAGAGCAAACGAATGTGAATTAGCAGGAGATTGGAAGACAAATCCGGAGCTTTCTAATAATGTTAAAACAACTCTAATACGGATGTATGAAATGTTTTGAACATGTCTTGGTTTTGGAACTCCAGAAGCGAGTTCTCCGAGAATACTAGCATCCTCCACCTTTCACCACATGCAAACAACCTAAGTGCCACATCCACGGTTGAGAAGACAGCTATATAGGTTTTTAAAAATGATTTTTGCTGAATACGGGACAATGAGGCTATTATTATTAACTACTTTCTCTATGCCTTTAGTAAATGACAGTAAACAACTAACTAAATAAAATTTTATTAGCATTCAGTTTTAGTTTTACAACTTTAATTTAATGTAAGTTTTTTAAAGATTAAACTTGATATTATATTTATAATAAATTTTATGTCAGGTTCATATTATATAAATATAATTAAATAATATAAAGTCAAAATAATAATTAAGAATTAGATTTTAAATTAAGTTTATTATTGTTTTTTATTGTTAGAATTTTAATAATGTAAATTAAGCTATAATTGTAATTATGAATTTTTTTTATTAGACTAAAATCATAATTATATGAATTAGAATTTGCTTAATTGGTTTGAATAAGATTTAATGTTGTAAATTAGAGTTAGTATTTAATTATAATTATAATCATAATTGATATTATATCAATTATTTATTTTTTAGGGTTCTATCTATAAAATTTATGTTTCAAAATTATCAATTGTTAATTCAAATTTAAACATAATTATAAAATATTTATAATTATTTGATTCAATTATATTATATATTATGATTGTGATCCTAATTATTAATTATCTTAATTTATGAACTCATGTATTGATGAAAGGAATGAAGAAAATTATTTTTGCAACCAAATTTATATGTGACTAAAAAAATGCTCTATTGGCAAAAATGAAACCTAATCTCTTCTTGCATATATAACATCATTCACTAACTATCGTACCAATAGCCCTAATGTGATACACAAATATATTTGTACAAAAAGATCCATTTCTTTCCTTACTACCTTTCCACACCTCTTCCACAAAATTAGTGCATATGAACATTTTAATAGTTATTTCCATTTTAAAAACTTATTTAGAATTTGAAATTTTAATTTTTATAGTTTAATAACATGGAGAATCAAATTTATTTGATACTTATACATTCTTCAAATGTACTCCTATCAGGAAATGGCCGAAGATACAAATTGTGATGGTATCACTAAACTACCTACTGGAGATACAACCAAAAGTACTGAAAACCCTTTATTGGCAATGGATATCACAAACATGCCAGCAGAATCATGTTTTTCTGTGAATAAACCAGATTGTCTTGCAACTGATGTCCAAAATCTTGCTTCAATTGTGTCCACCAGCTGTCATGATATTGTACATAAATTCAAACTTACATGTCAATCAACACCTCTTGTGGAAGAATTGGATATTGAAAAACTTCAGGAGACGATGTCAACATTCCAAGCCAGTTACACTAAATTAGATGGGCTATTCACTTTTCTTAAGGAGATATACTGTCACCGACACTATTCAAGTGATAAAGAGTCCTCTGTCTCCTTTTTCATTGATGCATATGAGGCATACTTAAAAAAAATGTGATTGGCTATTTTAGCTTCTCACAATGTAAATATCGTAATCATATATTTGCGCTACAACTATTAGTATAGATACTAAAAAGTGAAAAAACAAACTTCTATTTTGGTATTATGTGACCTACCTAGTCTATCAGTGTAAATCATCAACATAAGTTAATAATAAACTTTTATTTTGGTAATATGATTCTTTGAGCTTCAACCACTCATTCATTTTAGAAATAGATGTTTTTTACTCACAATTTTAAAAAGTTTACTTCATAACTTTATTTTTTGAACTAAATAGTGTAATAATAGCTTAGATGAGTTGTATCACAGGGAATACTTTAAAAAATGTTTGTTATCATTATATACTCTCCGTCTTTTAAAAATAGCTTAGATGAGATGCATTAAGTTTGATGAACTATTATTGTTTATAAAGATAATTAGAAAATAGGAAAGATTGGTGCATAACTTCAACAACTGTTCAAACACTTTTTTTTTTTCAAACATACCAATCTTAACTTGAATACTACTTTGAAGAATTCTTTTTTTAATACTAAATTTGTAGAAAGAAAGAAAAATTAACAAATTTCAATTTATATAAACAAACATGTTATTCCCACTCAATTTCAATTTCATGTTGACCGCAATTTCTTTGTCGCAACCTAATTGTCCTATTTCAACTTATTCACAGGCCAACATCTTCCACTCAGTTTGAATTGAATGATGGCAACATTAACTGCAAATGCCATAACAGACATTCTTGCAGGCATGTCTCTTGTTGACCCGTCTTTACAAGTTACAGCAATACATTCCATTCAACAACCTCATTCTACAAATGTCAAATATCGCCTACAACTCTCTGATGGTATGCACACCCATCCAACATTGCTTCCTGACCAAATGAACAGTCTTGTTCTAGAAGAAGCTTTAGTCACGGGTTCTATTCTCTGCCTTACAGAATATTCTTGCAAGATATTCGACAAATACACGTATGTCCACATTTTCCAATTTTTTTTTTGTATTCTTGTTTCTTCTTATAGACCTCCTCACTAAATAAACATCTCAATTTATTGCAGGGCTATTATAATTCTTAGCTTCGACATAATTTCAAATAATGCAGCTATCATTGGATCTCCAACTCCACTCCTACAAGCTATTGCCTACCTTCCATCAAATAGTTCTGAAGACCCATTGAACCCTTTCCCAATTATTCCCATTAAAACATTGACCCCATATCACAAACAATGGTCCATTCAAGGTCGAGCATTAGCAAAAACCCCTATTCACAATTTCAAAAATGTAGGACGTGATGGGAAAGTTTTTGGATTTGATTTTGTAGACATGTTAGGATCTGAAATACATGTGACTTGTTTTAATGAACTTGTTGATAACTTTTACCATGTTATTCACTCTGGTAGTCTTTATGTGATCTCCAACGGTCGTATTAAAGTGGCAAACACAAAATATAGTAGCTCCACAAACCCTTTTGAAATAATCCTCCACGACTCTTCCATAGTAACTCCTACCACATGCATAGACTCTACCATACCCAAGCATAGTTTCCACATTAAGAGCATAGATTCACTACAATCGTTCCCTATTAATGCCCTTGTAGATGTCATTGGAATAGTTTTATCAATCTCCCCTACATCAACCATACGTAAAAGAGATGGCACTGAGACAATAAAGTGTACTGCTACAATCATAGACATATCAAGTTGTACCATAGATATTACATTTTGGGGTCGCCACTGTCAAATCGAGGGCAAGCAACTATTTGAAATGTCCCTAGAACCGAATCCTCCTATTCTTTTGATCAAGTCTGGCCGTATAGTATCTTGGAATGGAAAATCACTTGATACTATCTTTTCAACTACACTTTTAATCAATCTAGATTTATTGGAAACCACAACATTACAAACATGGTATGCCAAGAAAGGGGTTGACGAACCATACATTTCATTGTCACAAACCAACCTTTCCCCCCACACATTTGAAAATCCAATAGATATTTCATCTATTACTGATGAAAGCTTTCCTGGCCAAAAGAATGTATGTGTGAAGGCCACTATTACAAAACTTCACTTAGACAACTTTTACTACCTATCTTGTCCACAGGTAGTGAACAAAAAAAAATGTAAGAAAAAAGTTGTGCAAAGTTCACCCAACACATTCCAATGCCCAAAGTGTTCTACTGATCTCTCTGAATGCGATTTTAGCTACATGCTTAAAATGGACTTGCAAGATGAAACAGGTGAGCTTCTTAAAGTTACTGCATTCGAAGGACCATCAAATACCTTGTTGGGTGTTCCTGCAAAAGATTTCCAGCTACTTCTAGCAGAACCTAATGCTGTGGAACCTATATTGAGCAATGTTATTGATTGCAAATTTTTCTTTGATCTCAACATCAAAATGGTTCCATTTGCTGGCCAAGAAACACAAAGCATTGTTATTACAGCCATTAAGCCTACCTAAAAGTTACATATAATACTGTTCATGGATGTGTATCCATTTTTTATATCTTTTTCAATAATATGTATTTCACTTGTCCATATATGAAAGCATTTTGTATATCTTTTTCAATATTATGTATTTCACTTGTCCATATTATGTTTACAGTATTATGTCATCATCATGTATTGTACTTAGTCATGTTACTTCAATAAATGCTTTTAAATATACTTAAATTTACACAATACAAAAAATCATATATAAATCAACATATGTTGTATTTTTTTCATTTATGATCAAATTTTGTTTATTCAAACAATGAATCTCACAACTTCCTTTATAATCGTTTCATATGCTATTTCACATTACACTAGCACTTATTTTGGTATATAGATTTTTTTATTAATTTGGTATATATTTATATTTTAAAGATTCTCATTCACAGATATATCATATACCTTTCATTCTCAACACATTGTGCCATGGAAATACAAAATGATACAGTGGAAGAAAGACGTGCTCATCGCAATCAAATGCAACGCGCAAGGTACCATGAGAGGAAAATTATTCTTAACAAAAGAAGAAGAGAAACCAAACACTTTTTAGCTGGACAACCCTCCACATCCACAGTATCTTCTCCCCACTTTCCACCCCCTGTAGAAACACATGTACCCCAAATCCAACATACAAATCAAGCTACCCCAATTGCCGAAATCTATAGCTCCCCAAACTTTTGTCAAAAATATTGCATCGCCAGAAATAACTTTCGTTCAAAATTGGACAAGCTTTCAAAGATTTCAACATGTCTAATATGTTTCGAGAGATACCCAGGAATTAAAACTAAAAAATTTAATGGAAAAAATACTTGTTACAGATGCACAACAGAAAAAAATGGACACCGCTACTCAAATTGGAACAACATGGACCCTGGTGAGCAACCTCAATGTTTGCAAATACTAACTCAAGTTGAGGAGATGTTGATAGCAAGGATTAGCCCTGTCCTTCAAGTTACCTATGCAAGAGGAGGCCAACTAAAATATAGTGGCCACACTATTTGTTTTCCTCAAGATATTTCCTCAATTGCATCCCACTTGCCTAGGCATATAGATGGATTGGACATGATAATAGTAAACAAAGCAAACAGTGGCCAACAACAATACAACTTCTATGTTAGTAGAGGACGTGTGCATGAGGCATTACAATATAAGATTTGTTATGACCCATACTACAAAGATGTACAATTAGATGAATTGGCATTGTCATCTTTACCCATTAACCCCACTAATATATCTGACCTACTATATTCAACCACTTCAAATCCTGATCCCAGTCACCTAAGTTTCATGCAAGAAGATGTTACGGAGAATGATCCATTGATAGAGGACTTGCAAATGACTGATTCATTTGTGGCAAATCTTCCACCTGCACGTCGAGAGGTCGAAGAAGTTCGCTCTTTACTACAACTAGGGCAAGGACGCCCAACTCCTGTAGTTAAATGGCCACCCATTTCCCCATCTCCTATAAATGAATACACTACTGAAGGATTGTTTGTAATGTCATTCCCCACTTTGTTCCCTAAAGGTATGGCTGCATTCAAACAACCACGTCTTAAAGAAGTTAAGCTACATGAGTATGGTCTCCATCTTTTAAGATACCATGATAATAGATTTGGCCAACACCCAAGGTTTAGGTACTTCATATTGAATATACTAATGCGCCATAGAAGTCAAGCCACCGCATCTGTGTTTGTCCACAAACAACTTGATGATTCAATGCCTATAACAATTTTTGACCTTCGACAAAGATTAAAGGACTTGCCTGATGACAAACTAGCAGATCAACTAATGCGCTTTAGCTCATCAATACGTGGAACTAAACCATTCTGGAATCAACGTAGAAGGGAACTTATAGACATGGTCATCCAAATTGGTTGTCCAATGCTATTTTTCACACTCAGTGCTGCTGATACAAAATGGCCAGACTTGCATAATATCATGCCAACCACCACACCTACAAATCCATATGCAACTGCTAGATGGAAATTACAAAATATAGCCCAAAATCCACACCTTACTGCAATGTACATGCATCACAGATTTACTGCATTTCGTGAAGAAGTGTTGGAAAAACTTCTTGGCGCAAATGACTATTGGTATAGGTATAATTCTTGCAACCTACTACTTTTACCTTCAGCTCTTACCCTTCTTTTAGTTTTTCTGTTTTTTTCTAAAAACCTCTTTTCCCAGGTATGAATGGCAACATAGAGGCTCTGCACACATCCATGGTTTCATTTGGCTACCAAAAGCACCTGACATTGGAAAATTACAATGGAATGACATTCAGTCAGTACAAAATGCACTTGCATACATTGATAAATATGTCTCCTCATGGAACCCACGAAGTCATGCATTGAGAAATCAAATGTTCCACCGATCCATTGTTGATGACCCTTGCTTGATGGATACAAGCATGATAGTATCAAGTGATCCTTTCATTGACTATTGTGATTTGGCCAACCGTGTTCAAAGACATACAAAATGTACTATCCAAACATGCCTTCGCAGGAAGGGGACATCTCTTCAATGCCGTTATAAAGCCCCTTGGAACATTACAGAGAAGTCGTCTCTTTCTAATGATGATAATGGCCAACCTAAGCACACCCCTGCTCGCAATGATGACCGCCTAAATCTTCACAACCCATTTATACTCTCAATATGGAGGGCCAATGTAGATTGCCAACCTGTTCTCTCAATTGATGCTGTGATCAAATATATTGCTAAATATGCTGCTAAAGCTGAAAACAAATCAGAAACATACCATGCAATGTTATCTCGAATATCAACCAACTTTGAGTCTGATAAACCAGCTCCTAATGCTTTTCGCAAAATGCTTCTTGACAACCTTGTGGATCGTGATATAGGTGCCCAAGAAAGTTGCCACCTTCTACTAAAGCTACCACTCTCCCTTTGTAGTCGAACATTTTTTTCTTTAAATGTGAACCAAAAAAATTTCCAACGTGTGCCAATCACATCCACAGGAAGAACCACATATCCAAACTATATTGCATCTTACATGGCAAGACCAATACATTTAGAGAGAATTTCTCTTATCGAAGTAACTCAAAAATGGTCCTTCAATGCGTCAAGAAAGCATGATCAATGGAAAGAGCGAGCCACACCAGTCATAGTTCGAGTGTCTCCACGATTCACAACCATCCCTACAAAGGAAGAAAAATATTTTCAAGCATTTTGTTGGTCTGAACTTTTATTGTACCACCCATTCCGCAACATTCAAATGGATTTCGGCTCGACAGATGATGAAATTCAAGCACTGTGGGAAAGGTTCTCGCACAAGTACAAGCCATGGCATGTCCATCGCACATCTGCAGAAGCCGATGAAAGATCTAATCCTACCACTCCTTCAAGCAACACAGAACAACTACCAGAAACCTTCGTAATGAATGGCAAGTATTGTCAGCTTCATACCCAGGACTTCCTCTTCACCTGGATGAACTTGATATGCTTGGCCAGCGTGATATTGACTTGAAGAATGACTGGGGGGTACATCACTTTAGTCCACAAGAAAAAGAAATAGCTACAAATTTCATACACTCCAATCGCCGAACATTTCAGCCCCATCATGTTCTCCAACAACAAAGCCAAAATAACCTATGTATACAACAACAAAAGGCATATGATATAGTTATTTCACATCTACATGCTACTACTTTGCAAGCACCATTGAAAATGATTGTTCAAGGAACTGCAGGCACAGGAAAGTCACACCTCATTACAAGCATTAAATCAGCACTCAAAAGATCAGCACCAAATGGCCAATCACCATTATTGCTACTTGCACCAACTGGAGTTGCGGCATTCAATATACAAGCATCAACAATTCATTCAGCACTACGAATTCCAATCAAAGAAATGCACCCTCTACAAGGACAAACATTGGCAAGCTTCCAAGAAAGCATGTACTTCATTCGCTACATTATAATCGATGAAATGAGCTTCATTGGTCCCAGGTTTATACAACGCATTGATATAAGGTTACGTGAGGCATTCCCTGCCCATAACCAGCTCCCATTTGGAGGACGCTCAATCATTCTCTTTGGTGACTTGGGCCAACTACCAACTGTCAAAGACATTCCTATGTATGCTTCAACTTCATATGGAGGGACACTATGGCGTAGCTTCATAACAATTATAACATTGAACAAAATATTTCGTCAAATTGGAGATCAACCTGCACAAATTGCCTTTCGTGCACTTCTCTCCAATTTACGAAATGCAGAACCCACTATTGCAGATTGGCAAATTTTACTTTCTCGAGCAAATTCAGCACTTTCCTCTACAGAGCAATCTTTATTCTTATCATCCACACACTTATTTGCAACAAATGAAATGGTATCATTACATAACAAACGCATGTTGTTGTCTTTGGCAAAGCCTATTGCCCTATCTACTGCAGAACAACTCAAGGGAATCACATGCTCAAACCCTGATGAGGAACAACTTGAGTCTAAGATCCTCTTATGTATTGGCCAAGAAGTTATGTTATCTGCCAACTTGTGGGTGGAAACAGGACTTGTCAATGGTGCACTTGGACAAGTCAAAGAAATTGTATATAATGCTGGTGAAAGACCACCTGAACTCCCCTTATTTGTTGTTGTTCAATTCAAAAAATACATAGGCCCAGTTTGGGACCAACACAACCCAAAAAATATCCCTCTTATTCCAATAAGTCGTGGTCTTCGACGTCAAATACCACTAAAAATGGCATGGGCCTTAACAATTCACAAATCACAAGGGCTGACACTTCAAAGAGCGACAATCGACATCGGCAATACAGATCGTCAAGGGTTGACATTCACAGCAATTTCAAGGGTCCGTGACCTTGCAAGCCTTCGCATACACCCTCCATTCACATTCCAAAGATATTCACGTATGCAAAAGAGTCCATATGCTGCTCGACGAAAAGAAGAAGAGGAACGCTTGACAATGTTATCAAAATGAAAACACTTCTCCAGGTTTTTGCTCTTCAACCCCTTGTCACATTGAATCTTCTTCATTTCTTGTTCTTTTCTTTAGACCAAAACAACAATACATGTACACCATTTGTTCAATCCGAATACTGTTTGTCCTTATATGAACTGTGCTTTGTGAAACTATATTTAACATATTTATTGTGCTTTGTACCAGCGTGAAACAT
The DNA here is from genome assembly GCF_030272615.1 of Cryptomeria japonica. Classification (NCBI taxonomy): domain Eukaryota; kingdom Viridiplantae; phylum Streptophyta; class Pinopsida; order Cupressales; family Cupressaceae; genus Cryptomeria; species Cryptomeria japonica. Next base: position 304,762 of record NW_026728839.1, read on the forward strand.
TCTAAGCCTTGTTGTTACTGACAAATGAAAGACCTCTACACGGTTACAAACTTGCTTCAAATGAACTGTTCTTTACAAAACAATATTTTACATATTTAGTGTGTTGTGTAACAGCATGAGACATTCAAAGTGAAATATATCTACATGGTTCAAATTGCTTTTCCATTTGACCTAATTTTCATTTATATATATACTACAAAAATCTAACATTGCAAACTTCTCTCATTGATTGCAAAGGACCTATTCTATACCATTTAATAGTTTTTATGTTATTCTCTTACTCCCATCTTTTATTCGGCGTACCCATTGCACCCCAAAGTGCAATTGCTAGTTATACTTATAATAAATGCAGATGATGAACTTGCAGGACGAAGTGGACAAAAAGAAAGAGACTTCAATGCACGGTAGAGACCCACAGGTGAATGAGTGGCGAGACAGGAAGAGAGACTCGGTAAAAATTTAACTTTTCAAAATGTCGTTCTATGAATATTAAACAATCCAGCATGAGAATTTTCAGGTGGGAGTTCCTCCCATTAAATCGACTAATTAATTGCAAAGGGTATCTTACGTGATTGCAAAAAGGACAAAGTAAAAATGACATAATAAAGAACGAACATTATGTGTGCTTTCACAACACAAATGATACGCAAGTTGCTCGCTACGAAATTTCATTCGTGCTTCGAACATTAGGGTAGACATGAAATGGCAAGCGGGAAACCGGTCCAATCACCTCGAAAACGCATGACATGGAGGATACAATAACGGTGATAACGAGGAAAGCGAAAATCAATGGACGAGACAATTTTAATCGTCTTGCATAGATTTTGGTGAGCTTTCAACCATTGATTTTAAAAGTTAACTCGTACATTTCATATAAGAGACGCCTTCAGCATAAATATATGTTATGTATGTGATAATAAATTATTTTTGTATTTACACTAATTTTATATGCTTTTGTATGAACAAATCTAAATCTATTTATCAATGTTAGCTTATTTTGATCATTTTTTCAATATGTTATATATATTTTTTAAAAATTCAATTTATAGAAGATGAATTTAATGCCGATTTTTTTTTAATTTTTTACTCCTATAGAACTTCATTAGAATTTTATTGTTGGTGAACTCGAACTCGAATTCAAACCTTGTGACTTGGGTTATATATGTTCAAATGTGCTATTTGTATAAAATAAAATGTGTTTTGTTGTCATTGTAAATTGATTGTTAACGAAATGGATGAGAATTAACTAATCCACAATATGTCTTCAAAAAAATTGACAAGAATTTATTTCTTAATAGTTGATGGCCACAAAAGATCTAGAGCCCCTTGTTGAGTATGCTTTTGTGAATGGGTTGTGTATGCAATATCAGAATTTGAATAAATATCATTAAAGCAATATGCAATAATATAAAGAGTGTCCAATAGTTCCGGTTTGTAACTTTTTTACTTTAGACAAATAGTTGTTTTAGTCTTTCTTCTTCTTTCTTCCTTATGATTATATATTGGATTGTTTTGCATTTTAGAGTATCTCTTGAAGGAGAATGCAGGATCAATGTGAAAGGTCATCCAATGATTTGACTCTGGATATGGCTGTGAATGTCAAACCTTGTCTTTCAATTGTCTCAATATCAATCGTTGCCTTTTGGAGCGTTAAACCCTATGATTTGCGAACTGTAATAGCCCATGCTATTGTAAGTAGTACTTGCCTTTGATTACCCAATGATATGGGTGTTATTGGTACAACTTTTAGATCATTTGGGTTCCATGGTGGCCTGGTGTACTTATCAATTTTTGTTATAAAATATGTTGGAATGTCTGGTGGCTTAGACCCATATCCATACACACCCACATCCATACACAATGTCAACTACTTCACCAAGAGATCCATTACCAAGGCCTGCATTGGTCCATATACTTGTCCATTACAGAAGGTCGTCGATCAAAATCATGGATATTCCTCCGAATTGCAAATGTTGTTTATTAGGGGAAGCTTTGAGTAACCTTGTGTCTTTTTGTACAAGTAGATTTGGTCCTATGAAGCTCATTTCATCAATGAGATTGTATCGTACTTCTTGGAATGTAGTTAGTGCTTGGCCTTGTAATACTTCATTGATAAATTTAAATATGTATTTAAAATTTATTTAATTTTACAATTTATACTGTTTTAAAATTATTTTGTTCTTTATATTTTTTTATTTAAAAAATTGTATATTTTCATATGTACGTCTATATAAGCCTTTTTAATTATCTAATATTTCATTGATATATTGAACTTTTATATCTATGTTTACATAAGCCTTTTTTATTACCTAATATTTCATTGATATTTAAATTTTTTATTTAGATTCTATTTGATTTTATAATTTATACTATTTTTACAATTATTTTGATCTTTTTTGTTAATTAAAAATTTACATTAATTTTTTTTAGTAATCTATTAGATATATTATTATTTTTAAGTTACGGAAAAATAAATACTACTAATGTTTTAAGGAACGAATTTAAACATAACCTTTGATGTATATATTTGGGAATGTCAATTGGAATACATTGTCAAATTCTTAAAAACAAGCTTGATGTGCTACCTAAATGCATTGTGGCCACCACGTATCTTTTTGCACGTCTTTTGGGCATATGAACCATTTTCCCATAGATGTAGATTGAATTCTTGTTCTGAAGAAGAGGTTACAGTGACATGAATGTGAGCTGAGAAATATTCAGTGTCGAGGAGAAGCTAAAGAAGAAATATATCAATAGAGATGCATTCTCACTAAATTTAGCTCATAAATTGTTGTTTTTAGTTTTCACTACGCATTCCCCTCATCGCTGGCTATGGAAACCCTAATCGTATTCTTGCCATGCCATTTATTTGTTGTTCTTGCAAGTACTGTTTGAATTATCTCAGAGTAAACTATCTGGACTTGCGGTTGAGAAATTATCCTTTTTATTATATCTACATTTCAATTGCCTAATACCACATAGTAAATTGGATAAATATTGTTTATTATATCTCAGGATGGCAATAAATATTTGGGAATTCTTATTACCGTGTTAATTTAATGTTGCAGATAAGAATGAGGCTCCCCAGCTAGACTTCTATGACAACAATAAAAATAACCTCTACATTGTCGGCATGATAAAATTCCTTTCGGTAAGAAAAGCCTCTGTCTAAAACGTTGTCCGCCATAACTACTATTATAGCAGTTTCAATCGAGATTTCCAGCTTGAAGATGTATTGGGAATTGATGTGTCTTGCAGGAATTGAGATGTCAAATTGCCATTTTTTTCACGTCTTCTTTCTGTACAGGCCTGAAATGCATTATCTGACTTCTTTCTACATTTGTTGTGTACACATCATTTCTGACAAAACTTTACATCCATTCTTTAAATACTAATTTTGAAAGCCAAACAAAAGTTATTTGGAATTTGTCCACATAGACATAATGTTTATTTTCATGTTTCTTTCAACAAGGGAAAAATTGTGAACCCGTAAATATTCCTCTACATCCTAAACAACTGTGATTAGATTTTTTTTTCTTGAAAATGAATTGTCCTTTAATTTTTATTAGGTAGTTGGATTCAATACATGGGCAGGATATACAGAGTGAGAGGATAGTGGACAATGCATATTATGCAAGGAAAAATAGCACACATTTCACAATATAATTTCATAGAAATTTTGATAGCCTAATCCATCCAAAATCTTCCCTATAGAAAATTTGGAAAACCAACCTACAATATTTCTGAAACAAGCACAGAGTTTTTATTCTAGCAAAATGAATGTAGAATAATAATAAATACTTTATTCATGCGTTGTTTCTCAATCTCTGTGAGGCGCGACGCTACTGTAAAGGAATCCTAGATTCATCATTGAAACATCGGTCTCAGATTCATTTATTTGAAGCTTTACCGTATAGTAGGCGGCAAAAACCTTTCACCACCAATTTTCTAGAATAATTTGCCATGCAGAAGTTAATCTCACCAAACAATAGGGTTTAGGTTTTACCATCCATTTTCCAGTTTCAAGCCAAGGGTTTAGGTTTTACCATCCATTTCTAGTTTCACGCCACACTAAAGTTCATCTGACAACATAAATGGGTGTGGAAATCTTACAATTAACTGATTGCATAAAATTGATGTGCCTCATGTCTAATTATTATTGTTTTTAATTCACTTCAGCACATAATAGTTTTGAATAGTAATTGTTTCTCTGGTAACGGAAACGATTCAATTCTTTATTGTCGGCTAATCATACCAAATTAATACTTCTATCAAATTCTCTAATGAACCATATTAATGTCCCATAACTAAATAAAAAAAGTAAGCTAATTTTATTAAAAAAGGTGGGTTAAGAAATTTAACGCATGGGCTATCTTAGCTTTTTTTATGAACTTCAGTGATTAAGTTTGGCAGTGCCAATAGTGCACAACTATTGTCATGGCAATAAGCAACAGATACTGCAACATAAATCAAAATATGACCGCATGCGCAACCTATTAAAACAATCAGAGGACTACACTGGTTGCATCCCAGAAGTTTCTCTTTTTAATGGGTGAATTACACTTAAGAACATAAAAGCGATAGAGGAACTTTGCATGTTTTTAGGGCATTGACCTGTAGATTTATTATCCAGTTGACCCTTTGTTGAGCATGATTTTATCTGTATTACATGAGAACACATCCCCACCCATCAAACTCCTGTCCCCGTCTCCTTATAGGCATCCCCAAAAAGTAAATTCTGGAAACGTCTTCAAAACTTATCCCCATTTTAGGGCATGAATGAAAATGACTAGGGGATGCCTAGCCATCCCTGAGGTAGTTGGGGGCTTTTCAAACATCCCTCGACCGTCCAAGGGACAGCCAGGCATCCCCTGCAGCAAAACATTTTTTTATTTAAAAAGCATTCATAACATGAAAAAAGGACTATTAAATAATTCATGACAGCATCAAAACAACAACAATAAATATATCATGATAGCAGTATAACAGCAATTAAATTAACCATGAAAGGCATGACAGCAACAACTGTAGCATAACAACAATAAATATATCATAACTCGGATTCATAGTTAATGATATACGTTATATAATACCTAACACTATCAGAAATTATTTGGATTCATGATTTATTTGTTCAAGCATACAACAATAAATATATCACAACTCGAATTCATAGTTAATGAAATACGTTATATAACAACTAACACTAACAACAATAATTGGGATTCCTGATTTAATTGTTCAAAAAACTCTCAAACTTAATAATTCTTGGTATGGTATAAGAGTCCATTATTATTGTCACTTGCATTGGTCATGATCTGGTACTGTGTGGTATTGTATGAGAAATGCAAACAAACCATTTCTTCTTGGAATGTAGTTGCAATGCTGCAGACATCATCCAACACCATTTTAACAATTCCATGATATATCACTGCTGTCAACAGTGTCATGTCTCTCTCCCTTTCCCTCCCCCACCTGCCATCCCCGTCATAGAAACATTATGAACGATCAACAAATAGTTGCTATGTTAACCACGAAACTGTTGTGTCGACCAAAGGTTTGATTAGTTGAATTTTTTCCCTACTTTGATTAGACAATCTATTGTTAAACTAAAAATTTGAATTTTTATAAAGACACAATAAATCCATTCAAAGAAACAACAAAACATGCAAAACAGAATGGTTCCTTCTGAATGTAAATCCAAATTCAAATACAAAGCATGGACAACACCCTAAGAGAACCTGGGAGAGATGGAAAAAGATACAAACAATGGAGTTGGAAACAACCTAGGCCCCTCCTCCAGTTAAGAAACCTAAGGAGAATGTACAAAACTTCAGCCCTTTGTTCATGTAAAATTAACAAATGTGTCTTAGGTCATTAGAGAACTCAAAATTTCTTTTGTTTATGAGCTTTCAGACATATTTTAGTCTCAGTATGCAGGAAGACCGAACAAATAATTAAATGTCCATATATAGCTAGGGAAAAACAAACACCTGAAAGAGCTTGAATTCCTTTGTCGATTCATATTGTGTAGCAATTTCGTGGTCTTCTTCCATGATTTTTAGCGTTTATTCAACCTGTAGCGATTACGTGACAAATTTTCCACGCTTTTAAACTTGAATCAAAGAATCCAAAAACATTTCTATTTAATACACGTTCAACTTGTATTCATTCGACTTTTGCAGCGTTCGTCTGTTCAAATTATCCAGGGTTAGGTTACGCTCACATGGAGGTGTGTCGTGCTTAGGGTGCGCTTGGAGTATTTTAAAATCAAGGGTTTTAAGAATTTTTCACTATTTTGTGGTTTCACATGAATTTAATTATTTTGTAATTCAATGTTAAAAGTATATGATAAATTGATTTAAAAAATTAATAAATGAATATTTAAAATTTAAAGATGATTAGGACCTCTTAAATTGGTGAGGGAAATTTTTAGTGTCACTCTAAATGTACCAACTTAAAAGCATTTTTTTTCTCATAGAACCTTCTACTTCATTAAAATATTTATTTCAGGAATCAAAAAATAAATAAATGAAATAAATGCATTACAAATAGTATTTATTATTTTTGAGTTAAACTTTTATACGTTATTTTTAATTTTAAAATAAAACAATAAATTAGATTAATTAGTTTAAATTGGTAAATATAGTTTTGTGTTTTGATATTTTAGAAATTTTCAAATGTTTAGTATTTGTGTGAGCTAAAATTGATTGGTCTCTTTTCCATTATTTCCTTGTTTGACATTAGTATATTTGGCTTATCCACTCTTAATGAAAATTTTAGGAAAATATTTACAATAAACATCATGTATGGAAGTAAACTACTCTTGGCAGTTATACATAGAATAGAATAGAACACTTTTAGGGTCCATGGGACCAAGAATATTCATTTATTATTATCTATTTTTTTCTCCCTTTTATTTATGAACCTCATTGTGAGATATTGTCCTTTTGGGGAACTAGTTGGTTGTGTGCCTTCATAATTACATCTTTGCATTTTATTTGTCTACTAATTCATATGATTATCGTATACTTTTTATTGTGACATTTATTAGTTATCAAGTGCTTATTATCTTACCATCTAGGGGTCCATGCATAAATTATGATTTTAGTAACATGCCTATTACACTCTATATCTTATTGCATAATTTCTCTCATGTGGGGGTAATCATTTTGACATGTGCTCTCATGGTCACACTTCATGGGTGTGCTTGCATTACCTACCATGTCCTAAGAACCTCCATCTCACACTCAAGTGCAAGATGCCTTCCTATTTTTCTATTATATAGCCTCACCTAACTAATATGTGCTCATACTCTTAGAAGTTGCATTAGGGGCTTATGTTATCTCAATGTCCCTCGTGCATACATGGGTTTTTTGGTCATTAAGAATCATATCCCACTTTTACATACCTGTAGATACTAAAAATTAGTATCACTTGTGTTCTCCATTTTTAACCTAATCACACGTATAATCTTTATTATTTGTGTGATCATACCATGTTTCCCCTTTTCCATTCTCTGTCTAGATTGTTCCATTTTCTTCCCATTTCAATTTTGGGGTTTCATTTTACCCTTAACTCCATCCCCCTTGCATCAGATCTTTCCCTTGTCACTTTTTTGATGTTATTTTGCATAATTTTGTCCTGATCAGGGTTTTTTACACTTGATTTAGTCCTCTTGTTTCACCTTTTCCATTTTCTTCCCATTTCAAGTTTGGGGTTTCATTTTATCCTTAGCTTCATCCCCTTTGTGTTAGTTTGTTCCCCTCTCATTTCAGTGATGTTGATTTTTGACCTGAACTCCAATCTCAAATTTAGGGTTTTTTTGCCTTCTTTTTGGTCCTACTACTTCCTGCTTTCCATTTTCGGTCCTATTGGCTTCATTCTTTCCCTATTCTTGTTCTGAGGTTTCATCTTGACCTCTTCTCCTGTCCCATGGCATCACATTTGTCCCTTTTCCATTTGGTGATCCGCTTTGATTCGATTTACCCGTTGTTGCTTAGTTTTACCCAATTTGACCTAATTTTCCCATTTTCACTCAAATTTTTCCATTTTTTGGCCAAACCTTCCTGCTTCTTTCCAATTTCACCTATTTTGACCAAAATCAACTTAATTTGACCTAATCAAGGTCTTTTGACGTCAGTTTGACTAACTTCCCCTTTTAGGTTTAATTAATTCTTAAACTAATTAGGCCCCATCTTGCTCATTATTCTTCTTTTAATTTGTCATCATTTTGATCAAACCTCTCATTTTTAATATTAATTAAATAATATTAAATTATTTAATTAATTCTGATTTATCCCCTTTAATTAAATGATTTAAATTATTTAATTAAAGGTTGATTTTTAATAATAACCTATACTTGAATAATTTATTTTATTCAATTAGCTAATCATGTCATCAAAATTCGATCAATGTCTTTATTTATTTAATTTTTTAATTATCTTCTCATATGAGGATAATATCTACTTTTTTTAATTTTTAATTGCCTAATATCCTCCTGCTTTTCGGAAATGGCAATATTATCTTAGATATTTATGAGATTTATCTTTGATTTTTGAAAATCCTGCTTTTTGGAAATATCTCATTATATCTTAATTTTAAATTCAAAAGTGAGGAATGCATCCTTGGAAAATCTGCTTTTTGCTTTTTCTCTACTTTTTCCTCATCTCCTTCATCCTTCCTCAAATGGAAGCTCTGTCGTGCACTCAATCTGGTTCATCCACTCAATCAAAAATATTTTCAATCTTGTTTGTCCATCGAGTCTCCAATTTTCTATAAATTGGGACTCCCCTTCCAATCAATTCATCTAATTTTTGAATAATTTTATTTTGTCAGTTTATTTAGCAATCAACTAGCTTAAGCACTATTATTTCATTGAAATAATCTTTCATTTTTTACAATTAATCTTGCATAATTAAACATTCCCAGTAAATCTCAAACACTAATCCTTGCTTTTGTCTATTTCGTACACATGGCAAACAAGAGAGCAACATAGCAACGTAGCATCATTCAAGGTTTGCATTCATTTTTTCATTTCATTTTCATTTCAATGTTCCTATTGAAAGATTAGGAAGGTTTTGCATGTGATTCTAGTTTGTGGTTAGTTTAGATAAGTTGCATGTTTTGGGTTTCAAATTGATTAAGCCCTTTTCCTAATCTACATCTAGTGAATCAAACATGAACATGCATCTAATTTAACTTCTTTTGTCAAAATTTTGATCATATGTAGGTCCTAGAAGACTAAATTTCTTGATTTTTATGCCCATCATTATTTTTGCGTATGTGGCACCCAGTCCTGTGCAAGTGATTCACCTTTTATGCACAGTTGGTTAGGGTTTATGCACAAGTGGTCAAAGTTTTTGAGTAATTGGATAGGGTTTCTACGCAAGTGGTAGCTAGTGTTGATTTTTGGTGTAAAGACGTAAATTAATTTATAAGACATAATCTACTCTTTATTCATAAATAAACTCATAGGTCAATTAAGAAGTCTATTTCATTCATAATATAAAGAAATATCAATAAGTTGATAAAACAACTATAGATATCAAAGAATTAAATACAATTTTCATGTACAATGAAAGATACAAATCTCTCTCTCTCTCTCTCTCTCTCTCTCTCTCTCTCTATCTATATATATCCTTATTCCCTACTTAGGCTTTCATATTGCCTTAAGCAATATACAAATAGAAAGAAGGTGAGGTACATCTGTCGATCTCCATTCTGAGTCGCTTCCTTCAGTCCTTTGAATGAAGACGAGAACAAGATTCAAGCGCTTTTTCCACCCAACCTTGAAGCTTACGCTTCCCCGAAATTCTTGGTCAATCAAGAATACCCGACCCTGCACGAATTGTTTTAACCAAAGAATTCGAAAGGCAAGAGGGAATCTGGTGCATGCCTAGATGATACAAGCATTTTCATTTTTCTAATTCTTTTAAGAAACAAGCATTCATTATCATTCAAGGATATGATAGAGAGCATAAAACAAATAATTCCATCTATTTCTATGGATAATTCAAATCATTACTCAGCTGAGTATAATGCCATGCATAGCAAAATAAATAGTTGGAAAAAACAACTATTCTCTCTAAGATTCCATATTCGGCACCCGTCCCGGAAGGTAACTTTCTATACACAAGCCTATCCATAGCTTGGTTCCCACAAACAAGAATACATTTTAAGAATACAATTTTTTGACTAATTGAAATAACATCTTCCCTATTACTTTCGTAAAATAAACACTATTTCATCTCTTTCACCTAATTGAATACAATCTTTCAAAATTTGAAAAACAATATAAATTCAAAAGCAATATAATTTCATCAACAATTTTCGAATAGATACAAGGTAAAAAAGAAGGTGTAACACATGTATGTATCTTACATATAAATTGAATAAAATGAGTACACATTCTTTTATTCAATTATCAAAACATTTAAATAGCGTAATCATTAACATACATTCTATTTCTTTAAGTTTAGAAATCTAAGTTTTCTATCGTCTAAGCTTCCTATCTTCCATGTGTCTTGGTTTATTTACCTCATTTCTCAAAACATCATATTTAGTTTAATACTAATATATGACGTTTCATGATTTAAATAGTCAGCTCATTAATTTTACTAATCTACCATAACAATAATCTAACATGATGAAAATTCATAAAGTGCCTATCTATATGGCCCTTTTAATGAGACACCTGATAACCATCTTTTCTCTTCATGAAAGGATCTAATTTGAAAGTGTAAGTCTTTTCTTATGATTTTAAAATAAACTTCACTATTTAATAAGTCATAATCCTAATATTTCATCTTCTTAGCAGTTCAATTTCAGAATTTCTCTCTCTATCCTCTTACTCTGTTCTAGAGGATTGGGTGATCTAATTTCTAAGAGTTTCGCTAATTTTTATCAACAAACTTTCATAAATTATATCATTACTGCATCTATATTTGCATGATCATAATTTAAACAATTATAAATTGATTCAGAATGCGTCTCTCTCTTCCATTAGAATATTTCATAAATCTAAAACTAGATCATTCTTTATCTCTTAATCTCTTCAACAAAACATACTAGATTTGAGCCTACCTCAAGAAACACGATCCAGGTCTATTATGATCCTTGATAACTTCAAATTGTCGGCAATACGTCCGGATTCCAATGCTTTCCTCCTCAATGCTCTTCTATCTCACGAGCTCTCTATTCCTAGTCCTTACCCTTTCTATATTATGAGAATTCCTCTAATAATAATAAAGTAATTAACACTCATTCACGAGCGTAACCTCTAAGTTTGACACTAAATCGGAAATGATCATCATTGATCTTTTACGACTCGGTTGTAAACACATTAAAATCTCCATTATTCTATTCTCTCTAATCTCTTTGTCTACGTTCTTTCTCTCCTCTATCTTGCTTCTCACTAACTTCCTATCTTCTTCGATATTCCATCCTCCAATCCTTCCTAATCTTTTTTCTCTATTCTTTCTAATATTTTCTTGTCGTTCTTCTTCCCTTTTCCTCGAGCTTTCACTATTATTTATACTGTTCTTATTCTACATTGCTTCCTATAATCTTGGCCATAACAACGACACCATTGTCAATCGTTAAAGTTCTCTTTTAGTTCTAATTGATTTAGAACTCTAATGGTTACATGCATGTCGACAAACTTGCATCTATGGCTCTAAATATTTGATAGATCTGCTTTCCTAAGTTCCACGTCTAAACAACTTCTCTGACTTAGCTAGTGTTCTAATTAACAGTAAGAGCACGATAATCTGCAGATCCATCTACCTCGCGGGGTTAAATGCCTTCAAAGCCACGTCTCCTAATTTTATCGACCATTGACCTGTCATTCATTGTAGTTGTGGAGTGCTAGATCGACTAGTTGAACCGGTTCCTTTGCCATTTCATCGAGGGTCTTTGGGGGGGGGGGGGTATGCCAAGTCGACTAATATCACATAACATGCAAAGTTAAATAAACTACTTCTTTCTACACATGTCGATCAAGGTAGACATTGGTGGCTTTACGTGGGCTGGTAACCCATGTTACTTGTTGACCATTCCTTATTTGGCGGTTTATGAGTCTTGCAACGTGGTTTTATGTGTCTTGCAATGTTGTTATGCTTTAAATAAAAAGGGAGGAGTGGTCGGTGGTAATACCGACCCCTCCCTTAAAATAAGGGGAGTGGTCGATATTACTATCGACCACCCTCATGAAGGTTTTGACTTTTTTTTTTTTTTTAAAACTCACTAGCCACCACCATCCTTTGTGGTCGCTAAGTCGCTTTCCACAATATTTATATTAAATCATTTTTTTATTATTTATTTTATTTTATTTTTATTATATATTTTTTAATTTTATTTATATTTATATATTAAACATTAAACTTGTCAACAAATTATTTAATAAACCGTTCTTGTAATTATATATATATATATATATATATATATATATATATATATATATATATATATATATATATATATATATATATATATATATATATATATATATATATATAAAATATGGATTTTCATAACATAATTTGATTCCACAAATCTATTTACATATTCGATAATTACATACGTATTTACAAGCACATGATCAAATTTAGAATTCATATACATATATATATATTTATTTTAATCTCAAATGATTGCGTAGATATAAACAAAATTCATGAAGTAATCATATTTCATGATAATTGGATATTTATAACTATATAGATATATATGTATATGATTGAATCAATTTCTCATATACATATATATTTTACACTATTGTCCCATTTACAAAAGTAAACTCATAAGTATAATTTTTCATACATTTATACCTATCTGAACAAAAAAAACATATAAACCTAAAGTCAATATTCGATTTCGAATCATTCACACATTTTATCTCTTTTAACAATAAAGCATAATATTTCACAATCACTCATACAACTTAGATTTAATTCAATCACCACTCACATCATGCAATCAATGCACGTGTATAAATATTTAAATCAATCTACTACTCATTCCAAATTCATCATTTCAATTTGAAGAAACACTCAAATAAGGTCATTTAAATCATCCATATTTTCAAGATGCAAATTATAAATCCTAATGTGGTGTGTGAGAGATTCCCTAGTCTACCGAAGTCATAAGTTAAAAACAACTCTACCTGAGTCATGTTCTCGCCTTCAACTTCGTTCACCTGTCCTTGCATCACTTGCACTCAATAATTCATCAACATTGATGATCCCCAATTAAGATAATACTAGATATTGAATTACATATTGCATGGATAAAATGCATACATCATTTCCTATTATTTATATACAACTGAATTATCATCAAAATGAATGCTCATATCAATTTCAATTTCAATTCATAAATAAAAACCTACATTATATCTCTTACTAACACATTATCAAAAATACGGTTCGTGACATCCTTCCCCTCTTGGAAGAGACATCGTCTCGATGTCTTATTATTCTATGAATAAGCACAAACTTTGTCAACATTATAAACATTAACCATACATTATGGTTTCAATTAAGTATAACAATAATAGTATCATCTATACTATCCAAATTTACAACATGTAAATAAAAATCAGAGTATTGAAGTATTTAATGCCTCAAGCAAACACTACTCTAAGAAAACAAAAGATGAATATGATAGTCAATCGTCGTATCATCCTTCTATATAGCACTATCATCATAATATTGGTCCCACTGGATCCAATACTAAGTGAAATCTCTGCTATGTAACTTAACGCTACTCCGATCAAGAATTTGGATGTGCTCCACTAGCACCATTCCCAGATCCTATATCCATAAGCAACTGGATTCATACTTCCAACACATCAAAGGGTCCCACATATCTTGGTACCAACTTTAATAATTTTCTCTATAAAATAAAGCTCTTATGAGGCTTCTTCCTCAAAAGAATTTCTTCTTCAGTAACAATTATCTGAGAGTCTTGTTTCTATTATCATAGCTTTTTCTTGTCTATCGATTATCTCTTCTAATATATTCTTGATCAATTTCATTTGCTCATTCGTTTCTTTTAAGCATATTAGAACCAATGATGATCCTATCTTTATTTTATCCCAACTGACAAATGTTTGTCATTTATGTCATAAGCATCATAATGGGTATCATTCCTTAAAAACGTATGAAAAGATTTTGTTGTATGCCAACTCAGTCCAAGACAAATATTTCTTCCATTCGTATTTCTAATTCATGCGATACGTCAAAAGAATTTTCCACAACCTAATTAACTCTTTCTTCTTTTTTTTTTCCGTTCGGTCATCTACGTAAAGATGTCATGCCAATTTAATTTAGTTCCCAAATATATATTCAATATTGTCCAATTCCAAAATGTCATCCAAACATTCCTAGTTGATATTTTTATTTTTGAAACTTCATGCAATTGATAAGTTGGATGAGTAAATGTCTTCACAAGATTTAATGATTCATCTTTCTATATATCCAAGTATGAAATATGCAATCTTTGTCAATTCGTTGACACTATCCAACTATAGTATCATGCTCGTTTTTACTCAAAAGCAATTCTTAAATAAATTTCATATTGATTTCCTGCCACCTATACTTAGGTTTGATACAAAAGTCCTATTATACGGTCATGCTCAACTTTCGATTGCTAAACATTGTGCCACATACTCAACTATCTTTTCCAAAGTTCTTAGGTTCGTCACATCTTTATCAACAATCTCTAGGTTAACTAGGTATTTCCAAATGTTTTAAATATGGTGCAATATTTACTTCCTCAAGTTTATGCCCGTAAGTGAGTAAATCCTTCATTGATGTTCTTAATTACCCTCAAGTTCTTTTCTCAAATCTATCAAATCTATGATCCAAAATATCTACTTTCAAAACCTCAATAATGTTTTTCTTCCAAGTGATTCTGCATCTATTGCTATCTCAAGTTTGACTTGTAGTAAACATGGTAGATAAAATTTCCTTGATCTATGAGAACCCATCATTTGACTTCCTTTTTTTTTTTTCAACTATTTCAACCAACTCAATCTGCTTCATACCTTAAACTTCTATCAATCCATAAGATTTCCAAATTACTATGTATACTTTTATTTAACAAATATCAAGGCAACCATGACGACAAAAAATTTCCTAACATCATAACATATGTTATACAACTACCAGCACAACCTTATACTTAATTATCTCAAATTTGTTTTTATGCCAAAGACCATATATTCTTGGATGTTTAAGACTCCAAAACTTACTTTTAACAAAAGGCATCTTTCACGGTCACATGATCTCGAAGGTAAAAACCAAGGAAGTAAGATCTCATAAAATTGACGAATTAATTCAAATTTATCTATCTACTAAATATGTATAAATATATTTACCTTTGCAAGGCCTATCCTCTTTTTCCACACATTGAATTTACTCAAACTAAAAATTACACATATATATAGTATTATTGCCCTAACTGACACAACACCTATGTTTGGTACACTCTCTGCTCTTACTCTCTTGGACATACTATCAGGGGTTCGTTATGAACATGATATGGAAGGAATGCAATATGCAATCGAAAGACAATGAAAATTTCAAATATAAGATCAACCACCATAAAGGTTAAGAGAACAAGTGATCATTTTCAACAGTAAATTATAAAATGAGCATATTGAAACATTAAGTCAAGTGTGACCAAGGGCCACAAAATATAAAATTGGTGACTCATCCATTTAGAAAAAGAAAAAATAAAATCAAGTCAAGAAGTCAAAACTAATCCAAAAATCAATGATCAAATAATTCATCAATAAACCAAATAAAACATCAAACTAAATACATATCAAATGTACTGAGTGACTAGGACTAATCACATATGAAAGAGTGTTACAACTCCTTGGGGTATCTTTTCCAGAGTGAGAGAGAGAGAGAGTATAAAACATAGTACCTACAATTTCATGTTTGAAGATAAGGACACAAACTAGAATATAGAGTCCTATGCAGATTTCATCATATCATCCATAATTCCTACCCATATAGTACCTACCTCGTATACTATAGACATAGAATAATATCTTTCGCAAGAGATAACTTAGAATAATTATCAGTCTAATAAATCAAGCATTTCAAGCATCTAGGTTCTAATAACAACCATCATTTTTTATATCAATTAAATCTCAAGCATAACTTACTATATAAGCACCCAACTCTTACTCAATAAACTACCATCCGATGAATGTGTCCATTAAGTATGTCATTCTAGGAGATACTCTTTCTCCATCTATCTGGACACCATGTTGATTTTGCAAAAAGCAACTTTACTTATCGATTGTTCATAAATGATATCACCCAAATTTATATCTCTTCTCATGGAGTCAATGGGGTGCGTCCTTTTGACTTATCTGAACTAAATATAGTTGACTCAGTAGGGAGATGCTCATTCTTCATCTATCTCCTCAATAGGATAGTCCAACTATTCTTGTCTCCCAAGGGAATGGTAGATGGGATTTTTGTTACCCTACACAGCTTGGTTAGCTATTTCTTATCTCTTGGTTTAGGAGTTCATTCCTTTCTTCTTTCATCCTAGAAGTAGACAACTGCCTTCCTCGACCTTATAATTCTCATTTTGAATATCCTGAATTCATTTCATAGTAGGAGCGAAATATTTCTTCCTTAATCAACCATCCTCCTTCTTCTAAGTCGTTGTCATCAATTCACCTTGAAAAGGCTCTATGCTCCTTTATTTGCAAGTATCATGTGTTAGATATCCAATAGAAAGTTTGTCAAGCACATGACTTCATTCATGAAGTAGACTCATAGGCCCTAGAGTTATAAACTGCGTTCTGATACCAAAATGTAAAGACGTAAATTAATCTATAAGACATAATCTACTCTTTATTCATAAATAAACTCATAGGTCAATTAAGAAGTCTATTTCATTCATAATATAAAGAAATATCAATAAGTTGATAAAACAACAATAGATATCAAAGAGTTAAATACAATTTTTCATGTAAAATGAAAGATACAAATTTCTCAATATATATATATATATATCCTTATTCCCTACTTAGGCTTTCATATTGCCTTAAGTAATATACAAATAGAAAGAAGGTGAGATACATCTGTCGATCTCCATTCGGAGTCACTTCCTTCAGTCCTTTGAATGAAGACGAGAACAAGATTCAAGCGCTTTTTCCACCCAACCTTGAAGCTTACGCTTCCCCGAAATTCTTGGTCAATCAAGAATACCCGACCCTGCATGAATTGTTTTTACCAAAGAATTTGAAAGGCAAGAGGGAATTTGGTGCGTGCCTAGATGATACAGGCATTTTTATTTTTCTAATTCTTTTAAGAAATAAGCATTCATTATCATTCAAGGATATGGTAGAGAGTATAATATAAAGAATTCTATCTATTTCTATGGATAATTCAAATCATTACTTGGCCGACTATAATGCCATGCATAGCAAAATAAATAGTTGGAAAAAGCAACTATTCTCTCTAAGATTCCATATTCGGCACCTGTCCCGGAAGGTAACTTTCTATACACAAGCCTATCCATAGCTTGGTTCCCACAAACAAGAATACATTTTAAGAATACAATCTTTTGACTAATTGAAATAACATCTTCCCTATTACTTTCGTAAAATAAACACTATTTCATCTCTTTCACCTAATTGAATACAATCTTTCGAAATTTGAAAAACAATATAACTTCAAAAGCAATATAATTTCATCAACAATTTTTGAATACATACAAGGTAAAAAATAAGGTATAACACATGTATGTATCTTACATATAAATTGAATAAAATGAGTACACATTCTTTTATTCAATTATCAAAACATTTAAATAGCGTAATCATTAACATGCATTCTATTTCTTATAGTTTAGAAATCTAAGTCTTCTATCGTCTAAGCTTCCTATCTTCCATGTGTCTTGGTTCATTTACCTCATTTCTCAAAACATCATATTTAGTTTAATACTAATATATGACCTTTTCATGATTTAAATACTCAGCGCATTAATTTTACTAATCTACCATAACAATAATCTAACATGATGAAAATTCATGAAGCGCCTATCTATATGGCCTTTTTAATGAGACACCTGATAACCATCTTTTCTCTTCATGAAAGGATCTAATTTGAAAGTGTAAGTCTTTTCTTATGATTTTAAAATAAACTTCACTATTTAATAAGTCATAATCCTAATATTTCATCTTCTTCGCAGTTCAATTTCAGAGTTTATCTCTCTATCCTCTTACTCTGTTCTAGAGGATTGGGTGATCTAATTTCTAAGAGTTTCACTAAGTTTTATCAACAAACTTTCATAAATTATATCATTACTGCATCTATATTTGCATGATCGTAATTTAAACAATTATAAATTGATTCAGAATGCGACTCTAACTCTTCCATTAGAATATTTCATAAATCTAAAACTAGATCATTCTTTATCTCTTAATCTCTTCAACAAAACATACTAGATTTGAGCTTACCTCAAGAAACGCGATCCAGGTCTATTATGATCCTTGATAACTTCAAATTGTCGGCAATACGTCCAGATTCCAATGCTTTCCTCCTCGGTGCTCTTCTATCTCATGAGCTCTCTATTCCTAGTCCTTACCCTTTCTATATTCTGAGAATTCCTCTTATAATAATAAAGTAATTAACACTCATTCACGAGTGTAACCTCTAAGTTAAACACTAAATCGGAAATGATCATCATTGATATTTTATGACTCGGTTGTAAACACATTAAAATCTCCATTATTCTATTCTCTCTAATCTCTTTGTCTACGTTCTTGCTCTCCTCTATCTTGCTTCTCACTAACTTCCTATCTTCTTCTATATTCCATCCTCCAATCCTTCCTAATATTTTCTTTCTATTCTTTCTAATCTTTTCTTGTCGTTCTTCTTCCCTTTTCCTCGAGCTTTCACTATTATTTATACTGTTCTTATTCTACATTGCTTCCTATAATCTTGGCCATAACAATGACACCATTGTCACTCGTTAAAGTTCTCTTTTAGTTCTAATTGATTTAGAACTCTAATGGCTACATGCATGTCAACAAACTTGCGTCTATGGCTCTAAATATTTGACAGATCTTCTTTCCTAAGTTCCACGTCTAAACAACTTCTCTGACTTAGCTAGTGTTCTAATTAACAGCAAGATCGCGATAATCTGCAGATCCATCTACCTCACAGGGTTAAATTCCTTCAAAGCCATGTCTCCTAATTTTATCGACCATCGACCTGTCATTCACTACAGTTGTGGAGTGCTAGATCGACTAGTTGAACCAGTTCCTCTGCCATTTCACTGAGGGTCATGCAAGGGGGGGGGGGGGTATGCCAAGTCGACTAATATCACATAACATGCAAAGTTAAATAAACTACTTCTTTCTACACATGTCGATCAAGGTATACATTGGTGGCTTTACGTGGGCTGGTAACCCATGTTACTTGTTGACCATTCCTTATTTGGCGGTTTATGAGTCTTGGAACG
Source organism: Cryptomeria japonica (assembly GCF_030272615.1). Lineage (NCBI taxonomy): Eukaryota > Viridiplantae > Streptophyta > Pinopsida > Cupressales > Cupressaceae > Cryptomeria > Cryptomeria japonica. Next base: position 324,262 of record NW_026728839.1, read on the forward strand.
TGGTTTTATGTGTCTTGTAGCGTTGTTATGCTTTAAATAAAAAGGGAGGAGTGGTCGGTGGTAATACCAACCCCTCCCTTAAAATAAGGGGAGTGGTCGATATTACTATAGACCACCCTCATGAAGGTTTTGACTTCTTTTAAAAAAAAACAAAAAAACTCACTAGCCACCACCATCCTTTGTGGTCGCTAAGTCGCTTTCCACAATATTTATATTAAATCATTTTTTATTATTTATTTTATTTTATTTTTATTATATATTTTTAATTTTATTTATATTTATATATTAAACATTAAACTTGTCAACAAATTCGATAATTACATATGTATTTACAAGCACATGATCGAATTTAGAATTCATATACATATATATAATACGTATATAAATTTATTTTAATCTCAAATGATTACGTAGATATAAACAAAATTCATGAAGTAATCATATTTCACGATAATTGGATATTTATAACTATATAGATATATATGTATATGATTGAATCAATTTCTCATATACATATATATATTACACTATTGTCCCATTTACAAAAGTAAACTCATAAGTATAATTTTTCATACATTTATACCTATCTGAACAAAAAAAAAATATAAACCTAGAGTCAATATTTGTTTTCGAGTCATTTACACATTTTATCTCTTTTAACAATAAAGCATAATATTTCACAATCACTCATACAACTTAGATTTAATTCAATCACCACTCACATCATGTAATGAATGCACATGTATAAATATTTAAATCAATCTACTACTCATTCCAAATTCATCATTTCAATTTGAACAAACACTCAAATAAGGTCATTTAAATCATCCATATTTTCAAGATGCAAATTATAAATCCTAATGTGGTGTGTGAGAGATTCCCTAGTCTACCGAAGTCATAAGTTAAAAACAACTCTACCTGAGTCATGTTCTCACCTTCAACTTCGTTCACTTATCCCTGCATCACTTGCACTCAATAATTCATCAACATTGACGATCCCCAATTAAGATAATACTAGATATCAAATTACATATTGCATGAATAAAATGCATACATCATTTCCTATTATTTGTATACAACTGAATTATCATCAAAATGAATGCTCATATCAGTTTCAATTTCAATTCATAAATAAAAACCTACATTATATCTCTTACTAACACATTATCAAAAATACGGTTCGTGACATTTGGTTAAACACTTGTCATATGTGGGGTTTTCTAATTCAATTTATCAAAAACGGGGTTTTACATTGATCTAATGGTTTGATTTGTAGGCTTCAAAGAAACTAACATGCCTATTGCAGATTTTAATTAAACTAAATCGTAAAATCAACGACAAATATTCATTTAGATCATAATCAAGAGGATAATTTATTTCAATTCTTGTTACAAATCTCACATAGATCTTAAATAGGAGGATAAATCGTTTCAATTCTTGTTACAAATCTCACATAGAACTTAATTAGGAGGTTAACTCATTTCAATTTCTTGTTACAAATCTCACATAGAACTTAATTAGAAGATTAACATGTTTCAATTTGTTGTTACAAATCTCACATAGATCTTAAATAGAGGATTAAATAGTTTTGAATTCAGATTATAAATCTTTACATAGATCTTAATTAGGGGGTTAATCTATTTCAATTTATGTTTTCAATCTCATTTAGATCTATATAGAAAGTCAATCTACTCTCTTCATTTTCTATTGTAATCATGCATAGCTTATCTCTTTGTTAATGGGATGGACATGGATTGCCTTTTGATTAACTTAGCTCACAATTTCTTTCTTTAAAGGGAATGAACCTCTGTTTTTTGTCTCTAGAGCGCTTGCTCATTTTGTACGGTGGGCCCATTGTTACATTAAGTACCTTTCCACCTCCCTTCAGGGTCTTGGGAGAAAGGGAAAGGTGATAATGTCACCCACATTTATTTTTTAGTGAGGGATATCTTTAATTGAGGATTCCATCACCTCACAAGGGTATTTCAAAATAGGATTAGCTTTGGGGATTTCATCACCTCTTAGCAATTTTCAACACTATCTCTCTTTGGGCTTCTATATAAAAGGCTTTGCCAAAAGGTTGCTTGTGGTCGAAGTGCAATATGAATTCGGGTCTTCCAATAAGGGTTGGCAGAGCTTTAAGGAGCTCACTGCGTGAAATCTACATACCAGTTTTGTTCACCAAAGAATTATTATGAATAACTATTGTAGTAGATGAAATCCCTTTGCTTGATAGTGCAGGAGGTCAAACCTCCGAAGTTGCCCCACATTTCTATTATTCAGTGTAGAGACAAATGTCCCTCAATTCATAAGATCTTTGGATCTTCAAGGTATGAGATTTTGGTATGCCTAATAAGTCTGTGTCATGGAAGGGGGAGCTAGTGCTACCAAATCTCTATTTGTTCACATTGTTTCAATATTTGGAGAAATCCAAATGGGGACTTAGCAAGTAGAATCAACTTTCCAGCCTAGGCATTGCATGCTTCAAAGTGCTTTTATTTGTTAATACTAGTAAAATCTGGGCTATCTTAGGCCCCTATCTCAAACTCTGAGTGTATTTCAAAGTCATGTCACAAACAACTAGCTCTGTTCTCTTTATCTATTGTGATTGTTCATGATAAATATCTTCAAAAACCAAACTTGTCCAAGAGATTTCAAACATATTCACCCAACAACAAAAAAAAACTTGTCCAACCAATCAAACTCAAACATTGCAAACATCTCAAAAATATCTCCAACATCACAAAACTTATTTCAACCACACATAGATTTCATTTTAGAATTGCATATTTGTATCCTAAACTCATAGGTTTTTCATAAGTTTTAGATTAGTCTAAGTCCTCGGATCACTCCCATTATAGCTTGAATAATTGTCCCAATAAGTTTAAGTTTTTGCACAAAGTTTAGATCCATTTCACTTATCTTTCTTACATGCCATAAGCTCTATATAAACCATTGGTTTCATTTTCATATCCCTGAAGTCATTTTTAGATAAATTTGCACTTGCATTATAGTCATAAATCCTTAAGTCTTAGAGCATTCTTTAGGGTAGATTTATCTTTCCTTCATCTTAGGATCATTGCAACATTTCTTTAAATTATATTTGCATAGTCATGGGCACTTGTCAATATCATTATCCTCATTGTAAATCCCATCATTTCCTTAATTTCAAATTCCATTTTGTGCTTAGATCCTAAAATCAAATTTGGAATCCAAGAAAAATCATAATATTAGGATTG